>NC_041390.1:73701688-73769613 GCF_002162155.2 Triticum dicoccoides | reverse complement strand
CTAAAATTATAAACTTTCTGTTAGTGCCATTAGTTTTAAAATTTGAATAGTTTAAGTTTGAATTTTTTAAAATTTGTGTGAATCACTAGTTTATGAATAACTTTACTATAAAAATTGATTTTTGAGTCATTCTTTTTCCCGCTATTTAATATTACTGTGTTTTATCATTATACTCAATTTGGTAATTTTAGTTAGTCATAACAAATATTATAGGCATTTTTTAATTTTTTGCTATTTATTTTTTCATTTCTACTTAGAACTAAATACTTATAGTTTTTTAGTGATTTCTTTTTTCTTTTAGGTCACAAAAATTATAAACTTTCTGTTAGTGCCATTAGTTTTAAAATTTGAATAGTTTAAATTTGAATTTTTTAAAATTTGTGCGAATCACAAGTTTGTGATTAACTTTACTAAAAAAATGAACATAGATGCACCTATAGAGAAAATTCAACCTAAATTCATAATCAATTTCTATGAATTTCAGAGAAATTCATTATGAATTTAGGTCAAATTCCCTGTATAGGGGCATCTATTTTCACTTTGAGAGGAGCTCAACAAGGCAGAGAGGGACGGGCTTATAAACCGGTGTGGGCGCCCTTCGGTTGGCGAGGTGGGACTAAACTCTGAGCGTAACGAGGACCAACCCTTTAGTTCCGGTTTGTGGCACAAACCGGGACTAATGGTCATGGGCCAGGGGCGAGCCCTATTTTTTTCTAGTTTTTTTGTTTTGTTTTCTGCATTATTTATTTTCTTTTGTTTTTTGCTTCATTTTTTTAATTCTTTTTGCTTTTAGTTTTAGAAAAATTATAAACTTTCTGTTAGTGCCATTAGTTTTCAAATTTGAAAACACTTTTTTAGTTTTTTTTTGTTTTCTTTGTTGCTTTATTTATTTTATTTTGTTTCTACTTACAACAAAATACTTATTGTTGCTATTTTTATTTTTTTCCAGTTTTTTGTTTTATTTTCTATATTATTTATTTTCTTTTTTTGCTTTATTTTTAAATTATTTAGCTTTTAGGTCACCAAAATTATAAAATTTCTGTTAGTGCCATTAGTTTTAGAAAAAATATAAACTTTTTGTTAGTGCCATTAGTTTTCAAATTTGAATAGTTAAAATTTAAATTCTTTGAAATTTGTGTGAATCACAAGTTTGTGATTAACTTTACTAAAAAATGAACATAGATGCACCTATAGAGAAAATTCGACCTAAATTCATAGTTTTCAAATGAACTCCGAAAAAGTTGGCATAGCATACTCGTGTGTTACAAAGTTGGCATGGTATCATCATAATAGTTGCGGGAGAAAGTCTTCACTTTTTCTTTGCTTGTGTCATTTGCTTATTGCGCCATAACCATGGATAATCTTCATCGTTTATCAAGATGCTTGGGTCAGCCTTGACATTGAAGGGAGGAATTTCATGAAACTTTTCATAATCTTCAGACATGTCTGTCTTGCCCTCTACTCCTAGGATGTCCCTTTTTCCTAAAAGAACTATGTGGCGCTTTGGCTCATCGTATGATGTATTCACTTCCTTATCTTTTCTTTTTCTCGGTTTGGTAGAAATGTCCTTCACATAGATAACCTGTGCCACATCATTGGCTAGGACGATCGGTTCGTCAGTGTACCCAAGATTTTCCAGATCCACTGTTGTCATTCCGTACTGTGGGTCTACCTGTACCCCGCCTCTTGACAGATTGACCCATTTGCACTTAAACAAAGGGACCTTAAAATCATGTCCGTAGTCAAGTTCCCATATGTCCACTATGTAACCATAATATGTGTCCTTTCCGCTCTCGGTTGCTGCATCAAAGCGGACACCGCTGTTTTGGTTGGTGCTCTTTTGATCTTGGGCGATCATGTAAAATGTATTCCCATTTATCTCGTATCCTTTGTAAGTCAATACAGTCAAAGATGGTCCCCTAGACAACAAGTACAGCTCATCACAAACAGTGTTGTCACTTCTGAGACGTGTTTCCAACCAACTGCTGAAAGTCCTGATGTGTTCACATGTAATCCAGTCGTCGCCCTACTCCGGGTGTTTGGAGCGCAGACTGTTCTTGTGTTCATCGATATACAGGGTCACCAAGGTAGAGTTCTGTAGAACTGTGTAGTGTGCTTGAGACCAAGAATATCCGTCCCTGCATATTATCGAGTCACTTCCAAGAGTTCCTTTTCCAGTGAGTCTCCCCTCATACCGCGATTTAGGGAGACCTATCTTCTTAAGGCCAGGAATGAAGTCAACACAAAACCCGATAACATCCTCTGTTTGATGGCCCATGGAGATGCTTGCTTCTGGCCTAGCACGGTTACAGACATATTTCTTTAGGACTCCCATGAACCTCTCAAAGGGGAACATATTGTGTAGAAATACGGGCCCCAGAATGACAATCTCGTCGACTAGATGAACTAGGACGTGCGTCATGATATTGAAGAAGGATGGTGGGAACACCAGCTCGAAACTGACAAGACATTGCGCCACATCACTCCTTAGCCTTGGTACGATTTCTGGACCGATCACCTTCTGAGAGATTGCATTGAGGAATGCACATAGCTTCACAATGGCTAGTCGGACGTTTTCTGGTAGAAGCCCCCTCAATGCATCCGGAAGCAGTTGCGTCATAATCACGTGGCAGTCATGAGACTTCAGGTTCTGAAAATTTTTCTCTGGCATATTTATTATTCCCTTTATATTCGATGAGAAGCCAGTCGCGACCTTCATACTGAGTAGGCATTCAAAGAAGATTTATTTCTCTTCTTTCGTAAGAGCATAGCTGGCAGGACCTTTATACTGCTTCGGAGGCATGCTGTCTTTTTCGTGCAAACATTGCAGATCCTCCCGTGCCTCAGGTGTATCTTTTGTCTTCCCATACACGCCCAAGAAGCCTAGCAGGTTCACACAAAGGTTCTTCGTCACGTGCATCACGTTGATTGAAGAGCGGACCTCTAGGTCTTTCCAGTAGGGTAGGTCCCAAAATATAGATTTCTTCTTCCACATGGGTGCGTGTCCCTCAGCATCATTCGGAACAGCTAGTCCGCCGGGACCCTTTCCAAAGATTACCTGTAAATCATTGACCATAGAAAGTATGTGATCACCGGTACGCATGGCGGACTTCTTCCGGTGATCTGCCTCGCCTTTGAAATGCTTGCCTTTCTTTCGACATTGATGGCTGGTCGGAATAAATCGACGATGGCCCAGGTACACATTCTTCCTGCATTTGTCTAGGTATATACTTTCAGTGTCATCTAAATAGTGCGTGCATGCGTGGTATCCTTTGTTTGTCTGTCCTGAAAGGTTACTGAGAGTGGGCCAATCGTTGATGGTCATGAACAGCAACGCCTTTAGGTTAAATTCCTCCTGTATGTGCTCATCCCACGTATGTACACCGTTTCCATTCCACAGCTGTAAAAGTTCTTCAACTAATGGCCTTAGGTACACATCAGTGTCATTGCCGGGTTGCTTAGGGCCTTGGATGAGAACTGGCATCATAATGAACTTCCGCTTCATGCACATCCAAGGAGGAAGGTTATACATACATAGAGTCACGGGCCAGGTGCTGTGATTGCTGCTCTGCTCCCCGAAAGGATTAATGCCATCCGCGCTTAAAGCAAACCATACGTTCCTTGGGTCCTTTGCAAACTCATCCCAGTACTTTCTCTCAATTTTTCTCCACTGCGACCCGTCAGCGGGTGCTCTCAACTTCCCGTCTTTCTTACGGTCCTCACTGTGCCATCGCATCAACTTGGCATGCTCTTCGTTTCTGAACAGATGTTTCAACCGTGGTATTATAGGAGCATACCACATCACCTTCGCAGGAACTCTCTTCCTGGGGGGCTCGCCGTCAACATCACCAGGGTCATCTCGTCTGATCTTATACCGCAATGCACCGCATACCGGGCATGCGTTCAGATCCTTGTATGCACCGCGGTAGAGGATGTAGTCATTAGGGCATGCATGTATCTTCTCCACCTCCAATCCTAGAGGGCATACGACCTTCTTTGTTGCGTATGTACTGTCGGGCAATTCGTTATCCTTTGGAAGCTTCTTCTTCAATATTTTCAGTAGCTTCTCAAATCCTTTGTCAGGTACAGCATGTTGGAAATATGCCCTATAGGCAATAATAAAATGATTATTATATTTCCTTGTTCATGATAATTGTCTATTATTCATGCTATAATTATATTATCCGGAAATCATAATACATGTGTGAATACATAGACCACAACACGTCCCTAGTGAGCCTCTAGTTGACTAGCTCGTTGATCAAAGGATAGTCATGGTTTCCTGACTATGGACATTAGATGTCATTGATAACGGGATCACATCATTAGGAGAATGATGTGATGGACAAGACCCAATCCTAAGCTTAGCTCAAAGATCGTGTAGTTCGTTTGCTGTAGCTTTTCTGAATGTCAAGTATCATTTCCTTAGACCATGAGATTGTGCAACTCCCGGAAACCGTAGGAGTGCCTTGGGTGTGCCAAACGTCACAATGTAACTGGATGACTATAAAGGTACATTATAGGTATCTCCGAAAGTGTTTGTTGGGTTGGCACGAATCGAGACTGGGATTTGTCACTCCGTATGACGGAGAGGTATCTCTGGGCCCACTCGGTAATGCATCATCATAATGAGCTCAATGTGACCAAGGGGTTGGTCACGGGATCATGCATTACGGTACGAGTAAAGTGACTTGCCGGTAATGAGATTGAACAAGGTATTGGGATACCGACGATCGAGTCTCGGGCAAGTAACGTACCGATTGACAAAGGGAATTGAATACGGGATTGATTAAGTCCTCGACATCATGCTTCATCCAATGAGATCATTGAGGAGCATGTGGGAGACAACATGGGTATCCAGATCCCGCTGTTGGTTATTGACCGGAGAGGCGTCTCGGTCATGTCTGCGTGTCTCCCGAACCCGTAGGGTCTACACACTTAAGGTTCGGTGACGCTAGGGTTGTAGAGATATTAGTATCCAGTAACCCGAAAGTTTTTCAGAGTCCTAGATGAGATCCCAGACGTCACGAGGAGTTCCGAAATGGTCCAGAGGTAAAGATTTATATATAGGAAGTCCAGTTTCGGCCAGCGGGAAGGTTTCGGGGGTTACCGGTATTGTACCGGGACCACCGGAAGGGTCCCGGGGGTCCACCGAATGGGGCCACCTATCCCGGAGGGCCCCATGGGCTGAAGTGGCGTGGGAACCAGACCCTGATGGGCTGGTGCGCCCCACCCAAGGGCCCAAGGCGCCTAGGGTTGGAAACCTTAGGGGGCCGTTGCCCCAAGGGGGCATGCGCCCCCCTGGTTGGAAACCTTAAGGGGCCGTTGCCCCCAGGGGCCGCCCCCCTAGATGGGATCTCCAAGGGGGCATGCACCCCCCTAGCCCCTATATATAGTGGAAGGGAGGGACGGCAGCCGCACCTTGCTCTTGGCGCCTCCCTCTCCCACCATAACACCTCTCCTCCCCGCTTGTGCTTGGCGAAACCCTGCCAGGATCCTGCTGCATCCACCACCACGCCGTCGTGCTGCTGGATCTTCATCAACCTCTCCTTCCCCCTTGCTGGATCAAGAAGGAGGAGACGTCTTCCCAACCGTACATGTGTTGAACGCGGAGGTGCTGTCCGTTTGGCACTTGGTCATCGGTGATTTGGATCACGGCGAGTACGACTCCATCATCCCCGTTCACTTGAACACTTCCGCTCGCGATCTACAAGGGTATGTAGATGCACTCCTATTCCCCTCGTTGCTAGAATACTCCATAGATTGATCTTGGTGATGCATAGAATTTTTTTAATTTCTGCTACGATCCCCAACAGTGGGATCAGAGCTAGGTCTATGCGTAGTTACTATGAACGAGTAGAACACAAAGTAGTTGTGGGCGTCGATATTGTCAATTTGCTTGCCGTTACTAGTCTTATCTTGATTCGTCGGCATCGTGGGATGAAGCGGCCCGGACCAACCTTACACGTACGCTTACGTGAGACCGGTTCCACTGACTGACATGCACTAGTTGCATAAGGTGGCTGGCGGGTGTCTGTCTCTCCCACTTTAGTCGGATCGGATTCGATGAACAGGGTCCTTATGAAGGGTAAATAGAAATTGGCAATTCACGTTGTGGTTTTGGCGTAGGTAAGAAACGTTCTTGCTAGAAACCTATAGCAGCCACGCAAAAACTTGCAACAACAATTAGAGGACGTCTAACTTGTTTTTGCAGCAAGTGTTTTGTGATGTGATATGGCCAAAGGTTGTGATGAATGATGAATGATATATGTGATGTATGAGATTGATCATGTTCTTGTAATAGGAATCACGACTTGCATGTCGATGAGTATGACAACCGGCAGGAGCCATAGGAGTTGTCTTTATTTATTTATGACCCGCGTGTCAACATAAACGTCATGTAATTACTTTACTTTATTGCTAAAGCGTTAGCCATAGTAGTAGAAGTAATAGATGAGGAGACAACTTCAAGAAGACATGATGATGGAGATCATGATGATGGAGATCATGGTGTCATGCCGGTGACAACGATGATCATGGAGCCCCGAAGATGGAGATCAAAGGAGCAAATGATATTGGCCATATCATGTCACTATTTGATTGCATGTGATGTTTATCATGTTTTACATCTTATTTGCTTAGAACGACGGTAGCTTAAATAAGATGATCCCTCATAATAATTTCAAGAAAGTGTTCCCCCTAACTGTGCACCATTGCGAAGGTTCGTTGTTTCGAAGCACCACGTGATGATCGGGTGTGATAGATTCTAACGTTCGATACAACGGGTGTAAGACAGATTTACACACACAATACACTTAGGTTGACTTGATGAGCCTAGCATGTACAGACATGGCCTTGGAACACAGAAGACCGAAAGGTCGAGCATGAGTCGTATAGAAGATACGATCAACATGAAGATGTTCACCGATGTTGACTAGTCCGTCTCACGTGATGATCGGACATGGCCTAGTTAACTCGGATCATGTTATACTTAGATGACTGGAGGGATGTCTATCTGAGTGGGAGTTCATTTAATAATTTGATTAGATGAACTTAATTATCATGAACTTAGTCTAAAATCTTTACAATATGTCTTGTAGATCAAATGGCCCACGCTGTCCTCAACTTCAACGCGTTCCTAGAGAAAACCAAGCTGAAAGACGATGGCAGCAACTATACGGACTGGGTCCGGAACCTGAGGATCATCCTCATAGCTGCCAAGAAAGATTATGTCCTAGAAGCACCGCTAGGTGACGCACCCGTCCCACAGAACCAAGACGTTATGAACGCTTGGCAGACACGTGCTGATGATTACTCCCTCGTTCAGTGCGGCATGCTTTACAGCTTAGAACCAGGGCTCCAAAAGCGTTTTGAGAGACACGGAGCATATGAGATGTTCGAAGAGCTGAAAATGGTTTTTCAAGCTCATGCCCGGGTCGAGAGATATGAAGTCTCCGACAAGTTCTTCAGCTGTAAGATGGAGGAAAATAGTTCTGTCAGTGAGCACATACTCAAAATGTCTGGGTTGCATAACCGCTTGACTCAGCTGGGAGTTAATCTCCCGGATGACGCGGTCATTGACATAATCCTTCAGTCGCTTCCACCGAGCTACAAGAGCTTTGTGATGAACTTCAATATGCAGGGTATGGATAAGACCATTCCTGAAGTATTTGCAATGCTGAAATCAGCAGAGGTAGAAGTCAAAAAGGAACATCAAGTGTTGATGGTGAATAAAACCACTAAGTTCAAGAAAGGCAAGGGTAAGAAGAACTTCAAGAAGGACAGCAAGGGAGTTGCCGCGCCCGGTAAGCAAGCTGCCGGGAAGAAGCCAAAGAATGGACCCAAGCCCGAGACTGAGTGTTTTTATTGCAAGGGAAGTGGTCACTGGAAGCGGAACTGCCCCAAATACTTAGCGGACAAGAAGGCCGGCATCACGAAAGGTATATGTGATATACATGTAATTGATGTGTACCTTACCAGTTGTCGGGGAAACTGATCCTCGAACACCTATGGGGTCGACGGACCGGGCCCCTTTCGGTTCGGCGGGGGGCGGAGATCGCACGAAGAGCAGATCAAGGCGAGGCACACGAGCAGTTTACCCAGCTTCAGAGCTCTCCGGAGAGATAACACTCCTACTGCTGCTTGTCTGGTTGTATTATCTGGTGTTCTTGCTCTCCAAAGCGAGAGTGCGATGTTCTCTGGGCTACGGATGGATGGAAGCAAACTGTCTGAGGCTTCGAACCTATGAGCCAAACCCCCTCTACGTTGCGCATGGGCCTCCTTTTATACGCTAAAGGGGTCACCGACAGGTGGCAACGCAGAGGAGGGTAAAAACATAAAAAGGGAGGTAGTTGATACAGTTGCTTGTACAGTGCATCCTACCTAACCCTGACGGCAGGGGACAATGGCATTAAATGCCCGTCTGAGTCGCCCGAACAGTGCAGAAAAGGACCGTTAGGGGCGCCACCGTTCGCCACGATGGCGATCTTGTCTGCACAGCCTCCCGCCACGCACGTCCGGAGAGGCCCCCAGAGCGATACGTTGGTGGATGCGCTGGAGCGTGGACGCAGAGTGGCCGCCTGCCGCGGCAAGCGCCTTGCCGCTGTTGTTATCTTGTCGGGTCCGGAAGCTTGTTGCTCACCGGGCTTCGAGGTACCTTGGTTTGTCTTCCTGGCAAGCTCCTCTTGCCGGGGCCTTGTTGCCTTGCCGAAGCATGTGGCGCGTCGCGGAAAGTTCATTGGAGCGCCTTGGCTGGCCTTCCCGGCAAGCTCCTCTTGCCGGGGTCTTGTTTCCTTAGCCTAAATACTTTGTTCTTGGATGACTCCAAGGGAACCTTGGGGGGGGGGGATCTTGGCGATCACCCGGCAAGCCTTTGCCGCGGGGTGCTGCAACTGCCCGTGCACAAGTTCGGGGTACTAGGGTACCCCTAATCTAGTACACCGACAGGAGCCCCCGGGCCTGGGCCAGACACGGTGACGAGCGCTGTTGGGCCAGGCCCAAGACAGGGCACGGGCACACGCGGGCTGGGCCACGCCAAATCTTGTTCCGTATCCACCGCACTCTCCCATAACGACACGCGTTGATTGCGGCATCATGGGAGAGATCGTGGGTGGTTGTTTAAGTGGAAGGCCGAAACGTCCGCCCCGTCCCTCTTTATAAGCAGAGGAAACAGGGGCAGTTCATTCCCCCTCGCTGCTTGCTGCTACTCCTTCTTCACAAACTCCGCCGCTCCCCTCTTCTTCTCGAAGCCGAGAGAGCAGCGCTTCGCCCCCCCATTGCCACCAGCATCACCATGCCGTCGACCTTCTCCACCACCTCCGCCATGGCCCCGAAAGGCGACAAGGGAAAGGGCGTGAAGTCAGCCGAGGCGCAGCGGCTCGCGGCGCTGCAGAAGGAGCATGCGATCTTCACCCCCCAGCTCGGAGTGCAGGAGCTGAGGGAGTACTTCTACCTCTTTTGGGCAACGGAGACGCGTGCGCATCCGCGCACGAGGGTACTCCCGGCAAGGGAGCGCTCTCCGGCAAGGGGGGACTCTCCGGCAAGGGACGGCACTGCTGATCCTGCGGTGACCGAGGCCGCTACTGAAGATCTTGGCGCAGGTAATCCACTTGCCCAAAAACTTTCCCTTGGGTTCTGCTTCTTTCGTTTTTCCTTTCTTGGATTTTTTGATTGATTTCCCTCCCTTCTTCGTTCTTCAGACCCATCTTCGGCTGAGCCAATGGAGACAGAGGGCGCCGGCGAGGAAGGTGCCGGTGCTGATGTGACCGCCGGCGAGGAGGCCGCCGGGGCTGCTGCTGCGGAAGACGGCGAGGGGTCGGGCGACCGCACTGACGACCCTGAGGCCGCAGGAGCGCCGGGCGCTGCACCGACCGCCGAACCCTCTGCCGTTTCTGCGGAGCCGGGCTCCGAGGAGCCCCAGCCCGGCGCCTACTTGCAGGCCGGTGACAACATCTTCATCAAGCTACCCTGGGCGTCGAGCTCCAGGGCGCCAGTCGAGGGGGAGACTTTTGACGGGGAGGTGCTCGCCTCTGCTGGGCTGTCATTGGTTGACGCGCCCGGCAGCAGCAGCGGCGAGCCTAAGGAGGAGCAGCTGCTGCGAAAGCTGCTGTCACTCTACCGCACCCGGCAAGCCAAGCTGGCTTCCCGGGAAGCGCTTGTCGCGAAGGCGGGAGTTGACATGGAGAAGCGCGTGGAGGAGCTCCGGGGACAAAATCAAGAAGCTCTCCGGTCCCTGGCGCAGGAGCGGGAGCGAGTAGACGAGGAGCGCACGACCTTTCTTCTCGAGAAGGCTGAGGCTGAGGAAGAACAAAGGCTTGCTGCCGAGAAGCAGTCCGCGCGGGAAGGCGAGCTAGTGCAGCGGAAGGCCCACCTCGACAGCTACGAGGAAGAGCTCGCCGAGCATGAGCGAGCACTTGGCGGGGCGCTCAAGGAGGCAAAGGATGCCGTGGCAACTGCAGAGGCCGCCAATAAGGAGCTAGAGGAGAAGGTGGCGCGGCTGGAGGCCGATATTGGGAAGAGCGGCGAGGAGATTGCCGCTCTCAAGCGTGAGCGCGAGAAGGATGCCGCCGCCCATGGTGAACTGCAAGGCCTTCTTGCTGAGAGGGGCAAGGAGCTCAGCGCCGCCAAGGATTCCGAAGCAGACCTGGAGCTGAAGCTGGCCACGCTGACGCAGACGCTGGAGGCCGCCAAGGAGCGGGAGAAGACCTTGGCGGAGAAGGTCAAGGCTGACGCGGCGCTGTTGGAGAGCATTGCAGTCACTCAGAACTCCTTCAGAGACACAATGGAGCACTGAATCGAGGGTCTGGTGAACACTACAGCCGTCATCAATGAGGAGCTGGCGCAGCTGGGGATGGAGGACTTTGGGTATCCTTCCGACGAGAGCCTTCAACCCAGCGCCAAGCTCAGTCTATTCTTCAAGGGCGTGGCGACGGCACTCCAGCGGCTCCGGGAGAGGATCCCGAAGCAGCTGGCCGACGAGTCACGCAAAATCTGCGCTGGGGTTCTCCAGAAGGTGCTGATGAAGGTAGCCTTCCGCAATCCAGGCCTCAGCTTCACCAACGTCCTCCGATCCTTGCCGCCTGACGCCGATCTGGACGCACTCAAGGCCCTTGTCGCACCCATTGTGGACAAGGTGAGCGAGATCAAGCGAGTCGAGGGCGGGCGCGTAGATTAGGCTGCCCATTTCTTCTTTTCCCTTGTCGCTGCTAATCATGTTATGAAAACAGTCTGTTAGAGCTGCGACAAGTTATCTTTGTAATATAACTTTATTTTTGTCTATCAATTTGCAATGTTATTTTCTCTACTAGATTCCTTCCTTTGTATGTTTTCACCCTACGCTTCTAGGGAACTTGTCGGCGCAGGCGCCCGAGCCGCGAGCGCTGAGTGCGGAACTTCAGCAGCCTGCTGGCGGCGCTGCTTCCGGCAAGAAACCTTGTCGTGACTAGATGCAGCACGCTTAAGCTGTTGAGCGGACTTGAAACAAAGTAAGGGCACAACTAGCCACGAGTTGATTCCTCCGCGCACAGGTTTTCCATACAAAGCAGGGTCGTTCGAGGAAGATAACTCAAAAATTTAAAAAAGTGATTGCTCAAACTTTGGCAACTTAGCTTTTCTGTTATTTGGTTCCCGGTAAGGCAAGTCTTTGCTTGAACGACGCCTGGCCCACACCACAATCTTCTCCTTCCCCCCGGCAAACTTGTGTGCGAGAGAACCTTCTTTTCCTTTAAAAGAAAAAGAAAGAGGAGAAAATAATAATATGGAGCACTTCGGCTCGTTACTGCTTACCGGATGTAAGTGCTGCACAAAGTGTCAGATAATCACATGCAAGAAAGGAACTAATCGCATGAAATGGACAAGCTGTGTGGAGCACATGGGTTTTTACTTATGCACGGGATCTGCGCCCGGCTTTGTACAAAGGATTACATGCAACAGCGGCAAGACTTGTACAAAAGGTGGTTGCCGGAACGGGTTCCGGCAACTGCGCCTTATGGGAAAAACTTACGAAGATGTTCTATGTTCCAGGAGCTGCTCACTGGAATGCCATCTTCGGTCTCAAGGCGGACAGCGCCAGGCCTTGTGACTCGTCTCACCCGATAAGGGCCTTCCCACTTCGGCGTCAACTTGTTGGAATTCTTGGCGGACTGAACGCGCCGAAGAACAAGGTCGCCTTCCTCGAAGCTTCTGGCTTTAACTTTGCGGCTATGATAGCGGCGCAAAGCTTGCTGGTATCGAGCAGCTCGTACAGCAGCCTGAAGATGATCTTCCTCAAGGAGCAGCGCGTCGTCTTGCCGCAACTGTTCTTGCTCAAGCTCATCATAAGCGAGCACTCGAGGTGATCCGTATACGAGTTCCGTGGGGAGAACTGCCTCTGCTCCATAGACTAGAGTGAAAGGTGTCTGGCCAGTGGCTCGATTTGGCGTCGTTCTGATCGACCAAAGAACCACCGGCAGCTCCTCGATCCAGTTCCTTCCGCACCTGTGCAGCCTGTCGAAAGTTCTGGTCTTGAGCCTGCGCAGCACTTCAGCATTTGCCCTCTCTGCTTGACCGTTACTTCTCGGATGAGCAACAGAAGCGAAGCAGACCTTGGCGCCAAGGTCTTGGACGTACTGCATGAAGGTGCGGCTCGTGAATTGCGTGCCGTTGTCGGTGATGATCCTGTTAGGGATCCCGAAACGGCAAACAATCGACCTGAAGAACTTGACTGCTGACTGTGCTGTCACCTTCCTCACTGGCTGCACTTCCGGCCACTTTGTGAACTTGTCGATTGCGACGTACAAGTACTCAAAGCCCCCGACAGCTCGAGGGAAGGGGCCGAGGATATCGAGCCCCCAGACCGGAAATGGCCAGGATAAAGGGATCGTCTGGAGAGCTTGAGCTGGCTGGTGTATCTGTTTGAAGTGGAACTAGCACGCTTCACACTTGGTTACTTGTGCAGTTGCATCCTGGAGGGCTGTCGGCCAAAAGAAACCTTGCCGGAAAGCTTTGCCAGCAAGTGCTCTTGCGCCTATGTGGTGGCCACATATGCCAACATGTATCTCTACCAACAGCTTTTGTCCATCTTCCCGGCGAATACACTTCAATTTCACACCGTTGAGTCTTCTTCTGTACAGTATGCCATCGACAAACTGGTACATACTTGACTGCCGGGCTACTCTTTCCGCTTCTTCTTGCTCTTCGGGAAGTTCTCCTGTCTGAAGGAAATGGACAATGTGATGTGCCCATGCTGGAGCTTGTGGCTCGACCACAAGGACTAAAGGCACATCTGCTGCTGCGGGAACATCTACTTCTACGACAAGGACTTGCGGCCCTGCCGGAGCTTGATGTTCCCCGACAAGCTTGCTGGAGCAAAACTTGTCGGGAGCGTCTGCTTCAACGGAACACACCATAAGGCTTGCCGGAGCAGACTGCCCCTCAGGATCTGTGGTGTTGACCTTGGGGACTTTCTTGGCGGCGGCTTCGGGGAGCTCTGCCGGAAAGTAGTCACCAGAAACCAACTTCCTCTTTTTGCTTTGTCCAGTTGATGGTGTTACGGATGGTTGAGTCAACTTAAGCACAAAGATCCCTGGTTCCACAGGTAACTTTAGTGCGGCGCACTTTGACAGGCCATCAGCAATATTATTCTGAGCTCTTGGGATATACTCCATTTGTAGGCCGTCAAAGTGCTCCTCTAGCTTCCTCACTTCATCGACATACGCTTCCATCAACGGACTCTGGTAGTTCTTGTTCACTTGTCGGATGACAAGCTGTGAGTCACCCCTGACAATGAGCTTCTTGATCCCAAGGTCTGCTGCGATTCTAAGACCAGCAAGCAATCCTTCATACTCTGCAGTATTGTTGGTTGCTTGCTCTTTGGGAAAGTGCATCTGGACTATGTACTTGAGGTGCTCTCCGGTGGGTGCGACAAGCAGCATGCCTGCACCGGCGCCTTGCAGCGAGAAGGCACCATCAAAGTACATCAGCCACTCTTTGCTTGCCTCTTTGACGGGGATTCTCGTTTCTGGAATTTATTCATCTGGGGTTGGCGTCCACTCTGCTATGAACTCTGCCAATGCTCTTCTTTGGATAGTTGAGGTGCTCTGAAACTTGAGGCCAAAGCTTGACAATTCCAGCGCCCACTCGACAATCCTGCCTGTTGCTTCTGGATTTTGCAGTATCCTCTTCAGCGGAAAGCGAGTGACAACTGTGATCTCATGTGCTTGGAAGTAATGGCGCAACTTTCTCGAGGCCATGAGGAGGCCGAAAAGCAACTTCTGCACACCAGAGTACCTTGATCTAGCTCCCTGCAGAAGAGAACTGACAAAGTAGACTGGGCGCTGCACCATTCTCCTTGGCATCTCATCTTGTTCCTGCGCAAACCCACGTTTGTCAGGACCAGAGCTTGTCGGCGAAGCCCCTTGCTTGTCGCCGGATGGATCTGCCGTGGTTGCTGGCTCATCATCCGCCTCCCTCTCCGCCACTAACGCAGCACTAACCACTTGATTGGTTGCCGCTATATACAGCAGCAACTTCTCTTGTGGCTTAGGTGCGACAAGCGTTGGAGCGGAGGACAGGTATCTCTTCAAATCCTGCAGCGCAGCCTCCGCTTCCGGAGTCCATTTCATTGGACCTGCCTTTTTCAAAATTTTGAAAAATGGCAGGGCGCGCTCAGCAGATCTAGAGATAAACCTGCTGAGAGCAGCCACGCAGCCGGCAAGCCTTCGTACATCCTTGACGCGCTTTGGTGCTTCGATCTGCTCGATGGCTTTGATCTTGTCGGGATTGGCTTCAATTCCCCGCTGAGACATGAAGAACCCGAGAAGCTTGCCGGAAGGGACTCCAAACACGCACTTCTCGGGGTTAAGCTTGAGGTTGATCTTGCGCAGGTTTGCAAATGTCTCATCTAAATCTTGAATCAAGGTCGCTTTGTCCTTGCTCTTGACCACTATGTCATCCATGTAAGCTTCCACATTTCTGTGTATTTGTGGCTCAAAAGCATGGTGAACTACCCTTGCGAATGTTGAACCAGCATTCTTCAAACCGAAAGGCATCCGTACGAATCAGTATGTGCCACACGGGGTGATAAATGCGGTTTTCTCTTCATCTTCTTCGGCCATGAAGATCTGATGATATCCTGAGTATGCACCAGGAAACGAAAGCAAATCACATCCGGCTGTGGAGTCAACAATCTGGTCAATACGCGGCAAGGGAAATGGGTCTTTGGGACAAGCTTTATTAACATCAATGAAGTCAATACAAAGTCTCCATTTCCCATTAGCTTTGCGCACAACAACAGGATTGGCCAACCACGTGGGATGGAGTACTCCTCTGACAAGGCCTGCTGCTTCCAACTTCTTGATTTCTTCTGCGATGAATTCTTGGCGCTCTACTGCCTGCTTCCTGACTCTCTGCTTGACGGGCCGCGCATGAGGACAGACGGCAAGGTGGTGCTCAATCACTTTCCTGGGAACACCGGGGATATCAGACGGTTGCCACGCAAACACGTCGACATTCGCTCGCAGGAAAGCAACGAGCGCGCTTTCCTATTTGGGGTCAAGAGTGGCGCTGATGGTGAAGGTACCACCAGTGCCATCCTCCTTAGGGGACACCTTCTTAGTCGCAGGCGGAGCTGCCATCGCCTTCTTGCACTTGCCGGTGGAGCTCGATGGTACGTCCTCGATGGTAGCGCAGCACTCCGAAGAGGTGCGCTTGCCGGAGTGGGCATCAGAGCTCTTGCCGGACTTGGTCTTCTTCTTCCCCCCGGGAGCTTCAGTGGCAAGTATCCTTCGTTCTGCTGCAGCTGCTGCTTCCCGATAGATCTTGTCGGCACGGATAAGAGCATCCTTCTTGTCGCCAGGGACAGAGATGACACTTATTGGGCCTGGTATTTTCAGTACGTTGTACGCATAGTGAGAGGCTGCCATGAACTTGGCGAGTGCCGGACGGCCAAGGATTCCATTGTAAGGTAATGGAAAATCGGCAACGTCAAACGTGACCCTCTCAGTCCTGAAGTTCAGCTCACTGCCAAATGTCACCGGCAATGTGATCTTTCCCTTTGGCTTGCTCCTTCTCGGGTTGATTCCTTGAAATGTGCCGGTCTCTTCGAGCTCGCTGTCAGGGATCTGGAGCTTCTGGAGCACCACGGAGGAAATCAAGTTCAAACCAGCCCCGCCGTCAACTAGCATCTTAGTGACCTTGAGGTTGCGGATTGTTGGTGAAACCAACATCGGCAAGCACCCGACCGCAGTTATGCGATCCGGGTGGTCCTCAATATCAAAGATGATAGGCGTGCTGGACCATTTCAGAGGCTTGCGTGACTCGACGGGTGGTTCTGCTGCATTAACTTCCCGCATCCATTGCTTGAGCTGGCGGTGCGAGGCATGCAGAGAAGCACCACCGTCAACGCATAGGACCTCTGTAGCTTTCTGGAACTCCTGCTCATCGGTCTCCTCATCATCCATATCTTCATCGTCGCCATCATCTTCATCCTTGTCGCGGCCGCGAGGAGGTCTGTCTCCTTGCCGCTGCTTGGCCTTGCCGCGGCGTCCTCCTCGGCCGGGCCGTTTCTTGCCGGATCCACCAGCTCCTTCCTGGGCCTTCTCCTTGTCACGCCGCTCGTATTCAGCTTTCTGTTGCTCAACAAGCTGCTCGACCCTTTTGCAGTTCTGAAGATCATGGCCCTTGGTGCGGTGAATCTTGCAATACTGCTTGTTGGTGCCGTCCTGCTTGTCGGCGACCACCACCTCCGCGGCAACCTCCTTGCCGGAGTCACCAGCTTTGGCTTCCTTGGCGCCGCCACCATTGCCGGACTGCTCAACAACTAGCACTTCTTTGCCTTTCCTTCTTCTGTTGTTCCGCCGCCGGTTTTTCCTTGTCGGGGCGGCATCTTTGCTGTCAGATCCTCCCGCTCCTATATTTTCTCCGGGGAGTCTCCTCCCTTCCTCAGCACGCATGCACTTGTCGGCCAGTGCATATAACTCACTGACGTCCCTGATCTTGCACATCGCCATTTCCTCCCGCATCCTGCGGTTCCGCACGTTCTGATGGAACGCGCTGATCACCGCGGCAGGGTGGACGTCTGGGATGTTGTGCTGCACGCTACTGAATCTCTGAATGTACTTGCTCAGGGGCTCTCCTTCCTTCTGGGCGAGCAAATGAAGATCACTCTCCTGGCCATGAGGCTTGTGTCCGCCGGTAAAGGCGCCGACAAACTGATGGCACAGATCAGCCCAAGAGGATATGGAGTTGTCCGGCAAGTGCATGAGCCAGGATCTGACATTGGGCTTGAGCACCAGCGGGAAGTAGTTGGCAAGGATCTTGTCATCTCGTCCCCCGGCAGCTTGCACCGCAATGGTGTAGATGCTGAGGAACTCTGACGGATGCGTCTTGCCGTCGTACTTCTCCGATACGTCTGGCTTGAAGTTCTTTGTACTGGGCCAATGGACTTGCCGCAGCTCACGAGTGAACGCAGGACAACCTACCGCGTACGGCAGATCGCCTGGTTCCTCTGGCGCATGCATGTCAACAGAGGGCCCAGCGCGCTTGTCGGATTGACGTCGCGCTTCTCTTCGGCGCTCGATGCAGGTTCGAGCGTCTTCTTGTTATCGATCATGAAGAACTTGGCGCTGATCGCGACGAGCTCGTGGATCCGACGATGCAGTGGAGTCGCTGTCGAGGTGGATCCGACGAGTCGGCGATCTTGGCCTTCGGGGCGGTGATTGCATGGTAGTTGCACCTCCGCCCGTTTCGTCGCCACCGGCTCGCGTCTGGCGGTCCTGCGGTGGCAGCGACGCGCTCGGCCGCCATGGAGTGTCGCCATTGGTGTAGCCGATGAGACTCTGAATGGTGGCCCTCCATTCGTCGATCTTGTCCGACGTTGGAGGGTAATCTAAGAGAAGTTGAGCTCGCGCCAAAGCTTCTGCTAGAGTGGTGGGTGGCAGTGGCGGGCGGCGCGAGGAGCGGGACGTGCTCGAACTTCTAACTATGTTAGAAGGAGCAGTATCCCGTCCAGGCGACCGTGCCCCGCTCGTGCCAGCATGCTGGCATGCATGCTGGTCTTGAGCGCCCCGAGATCCACCAGCTTGGCCTTGGTCTATCATGCGCATGGTGCTGCGAGCGCCATGGTGCTGCTGATCTTGCGCCTCTTGAGAGTGGCGCGGAACATGTACAGTCGCCGAGGTTTGTGCAGCCTTGTCCTTGGACTTGGCAGCACTGTGAGCACCCTCATCGACGGCTGTTCTTCCGCCGGCGTCCACTCCACCACCCGTTTGCTCCAACGGTGGCGGAAATGACGTGGATGGAGCGGCTGCTGCCGAAGTCTTCTTCTTCGGTGGCATGTTGATGAAGGGAATGAAGATCTAGCTCGTGTGAACACCGGATCAGGTTCACACAATCTCGACGCCCCCTACCTGGCGCGCCAAAGATGTCGGGGAAACTGATCCTCGAACACCTATGGGGCCGGCGGACCGGGCCCCTTTCGGTTCGGCGGGGGGCGGAGATCGCACGAAGAGCAGATCGAGGCGAGGCACACGAGCAGTTTACCCAGCTTCGGAGCTCTCCGGAGAGATAACACTCCTACTGCTGCTTGTCTGGTTGTATTATCTGGTGTTCTTGCTCTCCAAAGCGAGAGTGCGATGTTCTCTGGGCTACGGATGGATCGAAGCAAACTGTCTAAGGCTTCGAACCTATGAGCCGAACCCCCTCTATGTTGCGCATGGGCCTCCTTTTATATGCTAAAGGGGTCACCGACAGGTGGCAACGCAGAGGAGGGTAAAAACGTAAAAAGCGAGGGAGTTGATACAGTTGCTTGTACAGTGCATCCTACCTAACCCTGATGGCAGGGGACAAGGGCATTAAATGCCCGTCTGAGTCGCCCGAACAGTGCAGAAAAGGACCGTTAGGGGCGCCACCGTTCGCCACGATGGCGATCTTGTCAGCTTCGCATGCCACTGCGCACCGCTGGCTGCACAGCCTCCCGCCACGCACGTCCGGAGAGTCCCCCAGAGCGACACGTTGGTGGATGCGCTGGAGCGTGGACGCAGAGTGGCCGCCTGCCGCGGCAAGCTCCTTGCCGCTGTTGTTATCTTGTCGGGTCCGGAAGCTTGTCGCTCACCGGGCTTCGAGGTACCTTGGTTTGTCTTCCCGGCAAGCTCCTCTTGCCGGGGCCTTGTTGCCTTGCCGGAGCGCGTGGCGCGTCGCGGCAAGTTCATTGGAGCACCTTGGTTGGCCTTCCCGGCAAGCTCCTCTTGCCGGGGTCTTGTTTCCTTAGCCTAAATACTTTGTTCTTGGATGACTCCAAGGGAACCTTGGGGGGGATCTTGGCGATCACCCGGCAAGCCTTTGCCGCGGGGTGCTGCAACTGCCCGTGCACAAGTTTGGGGGTACTAGGGTACCCCTAATCTAGTACACCGACACCAGTACTCGTAGTAGCTCCTGGGTATTTGATACCGGTGCGGTTGCTCACATTTGTAACTCAAAGCAGAAGCTACGGAATAAACGGAGACTGGCGAAGGACGAGGTGACGATGCGCGTCGGGAAAGGTCCCAAGGTCGATGTGATCGCCGTCGGCACGCTACCTCTACATTTACCTACGGGATTAGTTTTAAACCTCAATAATTGTTATTTAGTGCCAGCTTTGAGCATGAACATTGTATCAGGATTCGTTTAATACGAGATGGCTACTCATTTAAATCCGAGAATAATGGTTGTTCTATTTATATGAGAGATATGTTTTATGGTCATGCTCTGATGGTGAATGGTTTATTCTTAATGAATCTCGAGCGTAATGCTACACATATTCATAGTGTGAATACCAAAAGATGTAAGGTTGATAATGATGGTCCCACATACTTGTGGCACTGCCGCCTTGGTCACATAGGTGTCAAACGCATGAAGAAGCTCCATGCAGATGGAATTTTAGAGTCTCTTGATTACGAATCATTTGACACGTGCGAACCATGCCTCATGGGTAAAATGACCA
Organism: Triticum dicoccoides; assembly: GCF_002162155.2. Classification (NCBI taxonomy): domain Eukaryota; kingdom Viridiplantae; phylum Streptophyta; class Magnoliopsida; order Poales; family Poaceae; genus Triticum; species Triticum dicoccoides. The sequence continues at coordinate 73,749,659 of NC_041390.1, read as the reverse complement.
AGACTCCATTCTCAGGAACAATGGAGTGAGCAACCAACTTATTGGAAATCATACATACTGATGTGTGCGGTCCAATGAGTGTTGAGGCTCGCGGTGGCTATCGTTATGTTCTCACCCTCACTGATGACTTGAGTAGATATGGGTATGTCTACTTAATGAAACACAAGTCTGAGACCTTTCAAAAGTTCAAGGAATTTCAGAGTGAGGTAGAGAATCAACGTGACAGGAAAATCAAGTTCTTGCGATCAGATCGTGGGGGAGAATACTTGAGTCACGAATTTGGCACACACTTAAGAAAATGTGGAATAGTTTCACAACTCACGCCGCCTGGAACACCTCAGCGTAATGGTGTGTCCGAACGTCGTAATCACACTCTATTAGATATGGTGCGATCTATGATGTCTCTTACCGATTTACCGCTATCATTTTGGGGCTATGCTTTAGAGACTGCCACATTCACTTTAAATAGGGCTCCGTCGAAATCCGTTGAGACGACACCGTATGAATTATGGTTTGGGAAGAAATCTAAGCTGTCGTTTCTAAAAGTTTGGGGATGCGATGCTTATGTCAAGAAACTTCAACCTAAAAAGCTCGAACCCAAGTCAGAAAAAATGCGTCTTCATAGGATACCCTAAGGAAACCATTGGGTATACCTTCTACCTCAGATCCGAAGGCAAGATCTTTGTTGCCAAGAATGGATCCTTTCTAGAGAAGGAGTTTCTCTTGAAAGAAGTAAGTGGGAGGAAACTAGAGCTTGATGAAGTACTGCCTCTTGAAGCAGAGAGTAGCGCAGCTCAGGAAAATGTTCCTGTGGTGCCTGCACCGATTAGAGAGGAAGTTAATGATGATGATCAAGATACTTCGGATCAAGCTCCTACTGAACTTCGTAGGTCCACAAGGACATGTTCCGCACCAGAGTGGTATGGCAACCCTGTCTTGGAAATCATGTTGTTAGACAACGGTGAACCTTCAAACTATGAAGAAGCGATGGCGGGCCCAGATTCCAACAAATGGCTAGAAGCCATGAAATCCGAGATAGAATCCATGTATAAAAACAAAGTATGGACTTTGACTGACTTGCCTGAAGATCGGCGAGCCATAGAAAATAAATGGGTCTTTAAGAAGAAGACAGATGCAGATGGTAATGTGACCATCTATAAGGCTCGACTTGTCGCTAAGGGTTATCGACAAGTTCAAGGGGTTGACTACGATGAGACTTTCTCACCCGTAGCGAAGCTGAAGTCCGTCCGAATCATGTTAGCAATTGCCGCATTCTATGATTATGAGATATGGCAAATGGACGTCAAAACGACATTCCTTAACGGCTTTCTTAAGGAAGAATTGTATATGATGCAGCCGGAAGGTTTTGTCGATCCTAAGAATGCTAACAAGGTGTGCAAGCTCCAACGCTCAATCTATGGGCTGGTGCAAGCATCTCGGAGTTGGAACATTCGCTTTGATGAGATGATCAAAGCGTTTGGGTTTATGCAGACTTATGGAGAAGCCTGCGTTTACAAGAAAGTGAGTGGGAGCTCTGTAGCATTTCTCATATTATATGTGGATGACATACTGTTGATGGGAAATGATATAGAATTCTTGAAAAGCATAAAGGCCTATTTGAACAGGTGTTTTTCAATGAAGGACCTTGAGAAGCTGCTTATATATTAGGCATCAAGATCTATAGAGATAGATTGAGACGCCTCATCGGTCTTTCACAAAGTACATACCTTGACAAGATATTGAAGAAGTTCAATATGGATCAGTCCAAGAAGGGGTTCTTGCCTGTATTGCAAGGTGTGCAATTGAGCACGGCTCAATGCCCGACCACGGCAGAAGATATAGAAGAGATGAGTGTCATCCCCTATGCCTCAGCCATAGGGTCTATTATGTATGCCATGCTGTGTACTAGACCTGATGTAAACCTTGCCGTAAGTTTGGTAGGTAGGTACCAAAGTAATCCCGGCAAGGAACACTGGACAGCGGTCAAAAACATCCTGAAGTACCTGAAAAGGACCAAGGATATGTTTCTCGTTTATGGAGGTGGCAAAGAGCTCGTCGTAAAGGGTTACGTCGATGCTAGCTTCGACACAGATCTGGATGACTCTAAGTCACAAACCGGATACGTGTATATTTTGAATGGTGGGGCAGTAAGCTGGTGCAGTTGCAAGCAAAGCGTCGTGGCGGGATCTACATGTGAAGCAGAATACCTGGCAGCCTCAGAGGCAGCACAAGAAGCAATCTGGGTGAAGGAGTTCATCACCGACCTAGGAGTCATACCCAATGCGTCGGGGCCGATGACTCTCTTCTGTGACAACACTGGAGCTATTGCCCTTGCCAAGGAGCCCAGGTTTCACAAGAAGACCAGGCATATCAAGCGTCGCTTCAACTCCATTCGTGAAAGTGTTCAAAATGGAGACATAGAAATTTGTAAAGTACATACAGACCTGAATGTAGCAGATCTGTTGACTAAACCTCTCCCTAGAGCAAAACATGATCAAAACCAGATTTCCATGGGTGTTCGATTCATCACAATGTAACAAGATGATTGACTCTAGTGCAAGTGGGAGACTGTTGGAAATATGCCCTAAAGGCAATAATAAAATGATTATTATATTTCCTTGTTCATGATAATTGTCTATTATTCATGCTATAATTGTATTATCCAAAAATCGTAATACATGTGTGAATACATAGACCACAACACGTCCCTAGTGAGTCTCTAGTTGACTAGCTCGTTGATCAAAGGATAGTCATGGTTTCCTGACTATGGACATTAGATGTCATTGATAACGGGATCACATCATTAGGAGAATGATGTGATGGACAAGACCCAATCCTAAGCTTAGCTCAAAGATCGTGTAGTTCGTTTGCTGTAGCTTTTCTGAATGTCAAGTATCATTTCCTTAGACCATGAGATTGTGCAACTCCCGGATACCGTAGGAGTGCCTTGGGTGTGCCAAACGTCACAACGTAACTGGGTGACTATAAAGGTACATTACAGGTATCTCCAAAAGTGTCTGTTGGGTTGGCACGAATTGAAACTGGGATTTGTCACTCCGTATGACGGAGAGGTATCTCTGGGCCCACTCGGTAATGCATCATCATAATGAGCTCAATGTGACCAAGGGGTTGGTCACGGGATCATGCATTACGGTACGAGTAAAGTGACTTGCCGGTAACAAGATTGAGCAAGGTATTGGGATACCGATGATCGAGTCTCGGGCAAGTAACGTACCGATTGACAAAGGGAATTGAATACGGGATTGATTAAGTCCTCGACATTGTGGTTCATCCGATGAGATCATCGAGGAGCATGTGGGAGCCAACATGGGTATCCAGATCCCGCTGTTGGTTATTGACCGGAGAGGTGTCTCGGTCATGTCTGCGTGTCTCCCGAACCCGTAGGGTCTACACACTTAAGGTTCGGTGACGCTAGGGTTGTAGAGATATTAGTATGCAGTAACCCGAAAGTTGTTTGGAGTCCCGGATGAGATCTCGGACATCACGAGGAGTTCCGGAATGGTCCAGAGGTAAAGATTTATATATAGGAAGTCTAGTTTCGGCCAGCGGGAAGGTTTCGGGGGTTACCGGTATTGTACCGGGACCACCGGAAGGGTCCCGGGGGTCCACCGGATGGGGCCACCTATCCCGGAGGGCCACATGGGCTGAAGGGGCGTGGGAACCAGACCCTGATGGGCTGGTGCGCCCCACCCAAGGGCCCAAGGCGCCTAGGGTTGGAAACCCTAGGGGGCCGTTGCCCCTCGAGGGGGCATGCGCCCCCCTGGTTGGAAACCCTAAGGGGGCCGTTGCCCCCAGGGGCCGCCGCCCCCCCTTAGATGGGATCTCCAAGGGGGCATGCGCCCCCTAGCCCCTATATATAGTGGAAGGGAGGGACGGCAGCCACACCTTGCTCTTGGCGCCTCCCTCTCCCTCCGTAACACCTCTCCTCCCCGCTTGTGCTTGGCGAAGCCCTGCCGGGATCCTGCTGCATCCACCACCACGCCGTCGTGCTACTGGATCTTCATCAACCTCTCCTTCCCCCTTGCTGGACCAAGAAGGAGGATACGTCTTCCCAACCGTATGTGTGTTGAACGCGGAGGTGCTGTCCGTTCGACACTTGGTCATCGGTGATTTGGATCACGGCGAGTACGACTCCATCATCCCCGTTCACTTGAACGCTTCCGCTCGCGATCTACAAGGGTATGTAGATGCACTCCTATTCCCCTCGTTGCTAGAATACTCCATAGATTGATCTTGGTGATGCGTAGAAATTTTTTAATTTCTGCTACGATCCCCAACACAGCATTCTCTGCCTTCCACTACAGCAATTCCAGTACGGTACCGAGCTTTGTGTTGCCATCTTTGCAATTGGGGTACAACCCTTTTTTGTGATCCTCTAACATGCGATCGAACTTCAGCTTCTCCTTTTAACTTTCGCATTGCGTCCTTGCATCGACAATGACCCGGCGGAGATCATCATCATCGGGCACATCGTCTGGTTCCTCTTGATCTTCAGCAGCTTCACCCGTTGCAGCATCATTGGGCACATCGTCTGGTTCCTCTTGATCTTCACCAGCTCCCCATTGCAGCATCACCGTATTCAGGGGGCACATTGTTGTCATCGTACTCTTCTTCTTCGCCGTCTTCCATCATAACCCCTATTTCTCCGTGCCTCGTCCAAACATTATAGTGTGGCATGAAACCCTTGTAATGCAGGTGGGAGTGAAGGATTTTCCGATTAGAGTAAGACCTCGTATTCCCATATTCAGTGCATGGACAACACATAAAACCATTCTGCTTGTTTGCCTCGCACGCATCGAGAAACTCATGCACGCCCTTAATGTACTCGGAGGTGTGTATGTCACCGTACATCCATTGCCGGTTCATCTGCGTGCATTATATATAATTAAGTGTCCAAATTAATAGAAGTTCATCATCACATTAAAACCAAAGTACATACATAGTTCTCATCTAACAACATATAGCTCTCCAGAGCATCTAATTAATTAAACCATACATTGAAACTATGTAAAACATTTCAATGCGAAAACAAATGCGATCATAATCGCAACCAAGGTAACAATTGATCCAATGGCATAATGATACCAAGCCTCGGTATGAATGGCATATTTTCTAATCTTACTAATCTTCAAGCGCATTGCATCCATCTTGATCTTGTGATCATCGACGACATCCGCAACATGCAACTCCAATATCATCTTCTCCTCCTCATTTTTTTTATTTTTTCCTTCAACAAATTGTTTTTTTCTTCAACTAAATTTAACCTCTCGACAATAGGGTCGGTTGGAATTTCCGATTCACATACATCCTACATAAATAAAATCTATGTCACGTTGGTTAGCATAATTTTCATAAACAATAAATGAACCAATAGTTATAAAGATAATATATACCACATCCGAATCCTAGACAGGACGAGGGCCGACGGGGGCGGATACCAAAACCATCGCACTATATAAGATGCAATAATAAAAGTAAGAAAATAATACAAGTATCTATGTAAACATACAAGTAAGAATATTTTTTCTTTTCAGAAAGAAGATAAGAACAAGAGGCTCAGCACGGTGGTGCCGGCGATGAGCTCGGCGTGGGTGATCGACGGCGGTGAAGACGGGGACGGGGCGTGACAGACCGCTAAACCTAGACAAATATTGAGGAAAATGGAGCTTGGAGGTCGATCTTGGAGAGGAGAAAGCTTAAGTAGTGTGGCTCGGGCATTCCATCGAACACCTTGTGTGCATAGGAGGTGAGCTAGAGCACCACCAAGCCCTCTCCCCCTCGGTCAGAAAAAACAAAGCAGTGTGCTCTGCTCTTATGCGAGGGGGTATATATAGGCACCTCATTGTTCCCGGTTGGTGGCATGAACCGGGACTAAAGGGGAGCCTTTGGTCCCGGTTCAAGCCACCAACCGGGACTAATGGTGGTGGGCCAGGAGCGAGGCCCATTTGTCCCGGTTCGTCCCACCAACCGGGACCAAAAGGTCCAGACGAACCGGGACCAATGACCCACGTGGCCCGGCCGGCCCCCTGGGCTCACGAACCGGGTCCAATGCCCCCATTGGTCCCGGTTCTGGACTGAACCGGGACTAATGGGCTGACCCGGCCTGGACCTTTGCCCCCTATTCTACTAGTGATCATAGGTCAACATGCCCCTATGTTTATTGGGTGCAATAGAATGCCAACACATCAATGCAAAGGGGCAATCCCAGAAAAGACGGGTCACCGTTTCTGCAGTGGTTTCAAAACAGAAGGCACAATTATAGTCCTTGAGATACATACTTCTTCTGTGTAGCGTATTTCAGGTGCTGATTCGGTCATGCAGTAATAACCAAAAGAAAATTTTATGTCTCAGACGGCATGCTGTTTTCCATAGAAGTCTGAATGTGTTGTGTGCTAGATTATATCCCTGAATAACTTTGTACATCTTCATGGATGAGTACTTAGGAGCCTTCCATGTGTAAGACCAGTTGTCTTGTCCAGTTGCTACCAGTCTCTCGTTGATTAAAATCTGCAACGCATTGTATTGAACAAATGCTTCCTGTGACATGGGTTTGTGAAATAGAAGGCTGATATCATTGTGTTCTAGTGCTCTCTGAAGAGTTATGTTCTGTTGGATAGCAAATGAGTGTAGTTCTGGGTATTTGATAGAAAGTGGTGTGTCTTGCCATCCATCAGTCCAGAAGAGAATTGTGTTCCCTTGACCCGCCTTACACACTGCATGCTGCTTGAAGGTAGGAATATGTTTCAGAACCGTCCTCCACCAGAATGATCCAACCTTGGCGTCATTTGGTAATTTGTCTTGGTAGTGAGCTTCCCAGATAATGTGGACCCATGGTGTATCAATCTTGTTGAAGAATTTATGACGATATTTGATGAGCAGAGCTTGGTTGTGCATCTCTAAGTCAAGGACTCCCAGTCCTCCTTGATCTTTGGATTTGCAGACCGTATCCCATGAAATGTGGACCGCCCCTCTTTCTTGTGTACCATATTTCCTCCAAAAATAGTCCATTAGATATGTGTTGATTTGTTTGATCACAATCTTTGGAATTTCCAAGGTGCACATGACAAATGTGGGTAGACTAGTGAAAACTGATTTCAACAGGGTTAACTTGTCACTAGCGGAAAGCATAGTGGAACAACTCAAGAGCCTACTCTCAATACGTTTCAACATGGGAACAAAGTCCTCTACCCTTGGCTTGGACAAATAGAGTGGTAGCCCCAGATAATTATGAGGGAGAGATCCAATCTTGCATCCCAGGAGGTTGGATAATTCAGCCATCTTCTGTGTAGGAGTGTTGATAGAATCATAATGGACTTGGAGTAATTAACTTTTAGCCATGTGTACTCAGCATAATGCAGCAGGAGATTCTTAATGTGTATCAGTTGCCTGGCATCAGCCTTGGCCACCAAAATGGTATCATCACCATATTGGATAATTGGATAGTGTGGGCAAGAGGTATGAATCAGTGGTGCTTCGATCATATCAGTATGGTAGGCTTGATTGATGATAGATTGGAGAATATTTGTTGCAATCACAAAGATTAGTGGTGATAATGGGTCTCCCTGCCTAACCCCCTTTTTGCATTAGAATTGCTTTCCTGGCACCCCATTAAGAAGTACAGATGAGAAGCCAATACCATAGATCATCTTAATCTAATGAATCCATTTAGCTCCAAAATTGTTAGCTTGCAAAACTTCAATGATGGTGTCATGGTTAAGCATGTCAAATGCTTTTTCAAAGTCCAATTTAAGTAGAATGATTTCTTTCTTGCTCTGGTGGCATTGATGAATATACTCATATGACCATGCAAGGCAATCCTGGATACATCTATTATTCAGGAAACCATATTGATTCTTATACACCATCTTGAGGATATACTTTTGCAATCTGTTAGCTAATAGTTTGGTGATGATCTTGAGGGTACAATTTAAGAGAGAAATGGGCCTGAATTCAGCTGGGGTGGTTGCAGAGTCTTTCTTTGGGATCAAAGTGATGAAAGAACAATTAATACTATGTATGTTGACCTGTCCTAAATGGAAATCTTCTATGAGCTTATAGAAGTCATTAGCAATGATATCCCAACAATTTTTAAGGAAAGCATCATTTAAATGAAAGAAATATTCCCTAGGGGCAATAATAAAGTTGTTATTTATATCTCTTTATATCATGATAAATGTTTATTATTCATGCTAGAATTGTATTATCCGGAAACTTAGTACATGTGTGAATACATAGACAAACAAAGTATCACTAGTATGCCTCTACTTGACTAGCACATTAATCAAAGGTGGTTAAGTTTCCTAACCATAGACATGAGTTGTCATTTGATAAACGGGATCACATCATTAGAGAATGATGTGATTGACTTGACCCATCTGTTAGCTTAGCACTATGATCGTTTAGTTTATTGCTATTGCTTTCATCATGACTTATACATGTTCCTCTTACTATGAGATGATGCAACTCCCGAATACCAAAGGAACACCTTGTGTGCTATCAAACATCACAACGTAACTGGGTGATTATAAAGATGCTCTACAGGTGTCTCCGATGGTGTTTGTTGAGTTGGCATAGATCGAGATTAGGATTTGTCACTCCGATTGTCGGAGAAGTATCTCTGGGCTCTCTCAGTAATGCACATCATTATAAGCCTTGCAAGCAATGTGACTAATGAGTTAGTTGCGGAATGTTGCATTACGGAAGGAGTAAAGAGACTTGCCGGTAACGAGATTGAACTAGGTATGATGATACCGATGATCGAATCTCGGGCAAGTAACATACCGATGACAAAGGGAACAACATATGTTGTTATGTGGTTTGACCGATAAAGATTTTCGTAGAATATGTAGGAGCCAATATGAGCATCCAGGTTCCACTATTGGTTATTGACCGGAGATGTGTCTCGGTCATGTCTACATAGTTCTCGAACACGTAGTGTCCGCACACTTAACGTTCGATGACGATTTGCATTATGAGTTATGTGATTTGATGTACCGAAGGTTGTTCAGAGTCCCGGATGAGATCACAGACATGACAAGGAGTCTCAAAATGGTCGAGACGTAAAGATCGATATATTGGAAGGCTATATTCGGACATCGGAAAGGTTCCGAGTGATTCGGGTATTTTTCGGAGTACCGGAGAGTTACGGGAATTCGCCGGGGGAAGTAGTGGGCCTTAATGGGCCATATGGGAAATGAGAGAAGGGCCTCAAGGGTTGGCCGCGCGCCTCCCATGGCATGTATGAATTGGACTAGGGAGGGGGCGGCGCCCCCTCTCTTTCCTTCTCCCTCTCCTACTCCTTCCATCTCTCCCCTCTTGGAAAAAGGAAGGGGACTCCAACTAGGATTGGGAATCCTAGTTGGACCCCCCCTATAGGCGCGCCCCTCCTAGGCCGGCCTCCTCCTCCTCCCTCCTTTATATACGTGGGAAGGGGGCACCCCAAATGTGCAGTGGCCCCCCTCCACGGTTACACACCTCGGTCATATCGTCGAAGTGCTTAGGCGAAGCCCTGCGCCGATAACTTCATCATCACCGTCGCCACGCCGTCGTGCTGATGGAACTCTCCTTTGGCCTCAACTGAATCAAGAGCCCGAGGGACGTCATCGAGCTGAACGTGTGCTTAACGCGGAGGTGCCGTACGTTTGGTACTTGGATCGTGAAGACGCTCGACTACATCAACCGCGTTACTAAACGCTTCCGCTTTCGGTCTACGAGGATACGTAGACACACTCTCCGCTCTTGTTTCTATGCATCTCCTAGATAGATCTTGCGTGATCATAGGTAATTTTTTTTGAATACTGCATTCCCCAACATAAAACCATCTAGCCATGGTGATTTGTCTGCAGGCATCTATTTGATCACATTATCAATTTCCTCCTTGGTGAAAGGTGCTTCAAGTTCAGACAAATCTTCCATGGGTTATAGCAGTTGATGCAGGTTGAGTGGGTTTGCGGTAGCAGTGCATGTCCCCATTCTATCTTTGAAAGCTCTGTATAGAATTGCAGCCTTAGCCTGATGGTCATTGTGTTCATGTCCCTGCTCATCTCTTAGCATGGTAATGGTGTTTTTTCTAAACTTGATGGTAGCCCTAGCCTAGAAGTATTTAGTGTTGGCCTCACTAACCTTGATCTTCTTGATGGTGGCTCTTTGCTTCCAATATTTCCTCTGTTTCTCTAGGACGATGCCTTCCAAATGAAGTTTGAGGATGGCTCTGGCATTAGATTCCTCTAAGGATAGCACCCTAAACTCCTCTATGGTATCATAGCAAAGGATCATGAAGTTGGTGTCTGCAATTATTATTTTTAAGTCAGATAGATTTCTGGCTTAGTTCTTTAATCCATTTTCCCAGTCTCTTGAATTTAATAGCTATCACTTTGGCACTGTCACTAGCCTCCACATCTTGTGTCCAGATATTACTGACAACTTCTTTGAATTGAGGATGTTCTAGCCAAAAGTTCCCAAATCTAAACATATTTTCTCTAGGAATAGCAGATCCAATCTGAATTTTAATTGGCACATGATCAGATGTAGTTTTAGCAAGAGGGATGGCAAATGTAGCAGGATATTTGAGGGTCCAAGCTTCTGAAGTGAAACACCAATCTAGTTTTTCCAATAGTGGGGCATCTTGCATGTTGCTCCAAGTAAAACTTCTTGCTTTGAGAGGAATTTAAATGAGGTCCTGCCTATTAATTGCTTCATTGAAAGCAAGAATATTAGTGATACTACCCCCTTCCTTGCTTCTATTATGTGGATATCTAATGTAGTTGAAATCACCCATAATAAGCCAGTGTGAGTCATCATGCATTTGAAAATTTTGTAACCAGTCCAGAAATTGGGTTCTTTCAGAGTGTTGGCAGGGACCATAAACATTGGTTAAGATCCATTTGTCTCCATTGTGATCGGATGTGAATTGGATAGATAGGGAAAATTCATTTGAGTGATGGACTTGATCAATGAACATGTGCTCATTCCATGCAACTAAAAGACCACCAGATGCACCTACAAATGGTAGAAATGCAAATTTTGCAATCCTTCTAGGATAGAAGTTCTTTAAGTAAGAAGTGTCAAATGATTCTTTCTTAGTTTCTTGCAAGAAAACAATAGAGCATTGAGATTCCTCAATTTTATTAGCCAAAGCTGTCCATTTTTAGGGTCATTAATGCTTCTAATATTCCAATTCAGGATGTCCCAGTCTCTATTCATCAAAATGCAAAGAACTGCAACTGATACTCAGATAAATATTCGACCCAGCTAACAGAGTACTGGTCCATGACTGCATCTTACTTAAACAGGCTACTGTGTCAACTTCTAGAACATCAACCTCACATGCATAACAACAAAAGTATATCTTAGTCTTACATCCCATGGAGACAAAAGTAGATGTCTCATTTATCATTGAAACTAGCTAGCATATATTAGTGATCTAGGGAGAAGAAACTAGATCCACTTCTTGCTCAGCTCCCTTGCCTTCTTCTTGCCCTCCATAGTAGTGTTGTCACTCTTGGTTTTCTTGGGCCTCTTGGTAAGGAGTTCATCAGTGGTGCCCTTATCAGAGACCTTGCAAAATTAGGTATTTAAACTTTTAATGATTTTGGGAGGTATCAGTGGAGGAGCTGTATGACATGCCACTACTAGGGAAAAGCCTATATACAGAATCTTACCAGCAGCGCACTTTAAAATCAGGCGCTGCTGCTAAGTAGCAGTAGCGCGGGTTTTTAACCCTCGCTACTACTAAGTTGATAGCAGTAGCGCTGGTTTTTTACCCTCGCTACTACTAAGCGGTCTCTACCATGCCCCCCGGGACATGCCATAGTAGTAGCGCGGGTTTTTAACCCTCGCTACTACTAAGTTGATAGCAGTAGCGCTGGTTTTACCCCTCGCTACTACTAAGCGGTCTCTACCGTGCCCCTGGGCCATGCCATAGTAGTAGCGAGGGTTATAAACCCGCGCTACTACTAAGTTTTTACCCCTCGCTACTACTAAGAGGTCTCAACCGTGCCCCTCCGGGACATGCCATAGTAGTAGCGAGGGGTAAAATCCCTCGCTACTACTAAAGGTCCCATTTGGAAACTCTACCCCTCCCCCCCCCCGTGGATCGCCTTTTCGGTTTTGTAAAAAGCAAAAGAAAATGATAAAAACTTAAAAAATTAAAATCTTTCGAGATGTAGTTATGTTACTACATCTACTAGTTAGGAAAATTTAAAAACTTAAATTTGGACATGTTTTGCAAAAAGTGTATTGAAAATGTAAAACAACTATAACTTTTGCATACGATGTTAGAAAAAAAGTATAATATATCAAAATGTTTCAAAAATTAAAATCCTTCGAGATGTAGTTATGTTACTACATCTACTAGTTAGGAAAATTTAAAAACTTAAATTTGGACATGTTTTGTAAAAAGTGTAGGGAAAATGTAAAACGGCTATAACTTTTGCATACGATGTCAGAAAAAAACATATAATATATCAAAATGTTCAGCACGAAAATCCGCATACGATGGAGACCGCCTACGGCCTGTTTGCAAATTTTTAGAATCCTCAAATTCTAAAAGGAAAAAAAGTTATGCTCAAATTTCAGTTTTTTTAATTTTGGTCAAATCTAGTCAAACTGTGGTCAAACTACTTATTCAAGAAGTATTAGTGTTACTAAATAATTATTCAAGAATATTAGTGTTTCTAAATAATTATTTCAGTTTTTTGGAATTTTGGTCAAATCTGGTCAAAATGTGGTCAAACTTTGGTCAAAATGTGGTCAAACTCCTTATTGAAGAAATATTAGTGTTACTAAATAATTATTGTTTTTAGAACAATAGTTTTAAACTCAAACAGCGAAATGTGTGACTTCATGCTCAAGCTAAACTCCTGAGGGTTAATAGGATTGACATCTTACTATTGTCAGGAAAACAACAAGTGCAGACTTAGAATCGAGGGAGAATAGAACCCGGAAGTTAAGCGTGCTCAGGCTGGAGTAGTGAGAGGATGGGTGACCATCCGGGAAGTTAGATGATTTGGAATGATGAGGGGTGATTAGAGATTAAATTAAGCAGCGATGAGGGTGATTAGAGATTAGAGGTTAAAATAATCCAGAAATTTGAAAATTCACGCAAAAAATTCAAAAAAAATTCCGCGGGTTAGTACTAGCGTGGGTTTTTACCCATGCTACTACTAACGGACGTAGTAGTAGCGCGGGTGGCACCCGCGCTGCTTCTATACGTTAGCTGTAGCGCCAGCCCCCGCGCTGCTAATAGGCCCAAAACCCACGCTGCTGCTAGGCTTTTCCCTAGTAGTGTGCTACACAGTCTCTATCTTTACAAACAGATTTCTTAAAACCTTCGCTCATTTTCTAAAGTCTACAACTTCTTCTTACCTCTGTTTCAACCAAAGGTACATTTTCTTTTCTCTTCTTGTTCTTGTGAAGTGCAGAGGTGGATGATGCAGACATGACCTCAATAGAGCTATTCTCTGCAGATGGTGAGATCAGTTGCCCCTTGGTGATCTACGTAGGCAAAGAACATACAAGAGTGTTATCAATCTGGCAGTGTTGAGGGATTGAAAATGGAGGCATTGTTGAGGCAGCTCCTTAACAAATGATAGACCAAACCGTAGAAGAAATGGATCTTTATGCCCCATCAAATATATTTGGGGATAACAGTGCAACTGGCAACAAATTATCCCAATCCACTGGTACCTGTATGACCTCTTTGCTATCTTCAGTTGGAGAAAAGTCTTTCTTCCAAACCTTTGCACCTTCTATTCCAATAAGCTTCTCTTCATTGCTCCTGTTGTCCATAGTGATATCATTAAGTACTTGCTATGTACCTTCCACTCTTGAAGGTAGTTCAGCCCCTATATTATGAGCCAGATTAGCAAATATAGGGTGAGGAAATCCAGGGGGTGCAGTCATATCTAAATCCTCTTGCTCACCTGCATCTGGCTGAATAGAATTGAGTCCCAAGTCTGGAGTTCTATCAGATATAACCAGGTCAGTGTTCTCATTTCTTGCCTGATCAGTTTTCTCAATAACGTTTAGGTGATCTATCTCTGTTTTTTCTTTGTTTGTTGAAAGTGTATCCTCTCCTGTGAGTTGAGACATGAGATTAGGAGAGGTTCTCATAGTGGCTCCCTTGTTGCTAGATGTGTCATGGGCCATGAGCTCAAAGAACATAGGGTCATCCAATCTGTCTCTATGTGTGATAACAGAATGCTGAGGGATTTCCTCCATGCTAGGCTCTGGTTCTTGAGCCTGGAAGGGCAAAACCATATTATTCAACTGCACAGCTAGTTGGGTTTGTTCCTACACCGGGCCATTGGGAACAACCTCCAGATTTAAATTAGGTAGAGCATGAACCATAGGGGCTAAAGGCCCATTTGCAGATGCAGCTGAGTTGGCACTGACGTCAAAGGGGACCACAGAGAGCGTGATGCTGCTATTGGCCTCCATAACTGGGTTATTCACTTCCCGTGGTTCCATAAGCTCATTCATAGGAAAAATTTCACCTGCATGCAATTGCACATCTGCTTGTATTGGCATAAACCAATGGACCCACCCTGGCATGGGATCATGATCTTCCTCCACATTGTCATCTTCATGCAGAGCAGGGTCATCAACGGCAGCATGAATTGCCAGCTGTAGATTAACCTGAGGGATTTATGTTGTAGGTGCCTGTTGATCATCTTGCTCATCTGATGACCCACATGTATAGGGTATCAATCATAGTCCTTTTGATAAGTAAGAGTGTCGAACCCAATGAGGATCAGAAGGAAATGACAAGCGGTTTTCAGCAAGATATTCTCTCCAAGCACTGAAATTATAAGTAACGAGTAGTTTGATAGCAAGATAACTGTAACAAGCAAGTAACGGTAATGGTAAAAAAGTGCAGCAAGGTAGCCCAATCCTTTTGAGGCAAAGGACATGCCAAAACGGTCTCTTATGATAAGCAAAGTTTTCTTAAGGGTACACGGGAATTTCATCTAGTCACTTTTATCATGTTGGTTTGATTTGTGTTCGCTACTTTGATAGTTTGATATGTGGGTGGACCAGTGCTTAGGTGTTGTTCTTACTTGAACAAACCTCCTACTTTTGATTAGCCTCCTCGCAAGATCCGCAACTACAAGAAAAGTATTAAAAATAAATCTAACCATAGCATTAAACTTTTGGATCCAAATCAGCCCCTTATGGAATAGTGCATAAACTAGGGTTTAAGCTTCTGTCACTCTCGCAACCCATCATCTAATAACTACTCCACAATGCATTCCCTTAGGCCCAAATATGGTGAAGTGTCATGTAGTTGACGTTCACATGACACCACTAAGGGAATCACAACATACATACAATCAAAATATCAAGCACATATCAGGTTCACATGATTACTTGCAACAAGATTTCTCCTGTGACCTCAAGAACAGAAGTAACTACTCACAAATGATAATCATGCTCGTTTAGAGGGGTATTAAATAGCATAATGGATCTGAACATATAATCTTCCACCAAATAAACCATATAGTAATCAACTACAAGATGTAATCAACACTACTAGTCACCCACAAGTACCAATCTATAGTTTCGGTACAAAGATTGAACACAAGAGATGAGCTAGGGTTTGAGAGGAGATGACGCTGTTGAAGATGTTGATGGATATTGCCCTCCCCAAGATGGGAGAGTTGTTGGTGATGATGATGACGATGATTTCCCCCTCTGGGAGGGAAGTTCCCCCGGCGGAATCGCTCCACCGGAGGGCAAAAGTGCTCCTGCCCAAGTTTCGCCTCGAGACGGCGGTGCTTCGTCCGGAAAGTCCTCTACTTATTTTTTCTAGGTCAAAATGACTTATATACCAGAAGAGGGGCACCAGAGGTGGGCCGAGGATGGCACAACCCACCAGGGCACACCCGGGCTCCCTGGCGCGCTTAGGTGGGTTGTGCCCACCTGGTGGCCCCCTCTGGTATTTATTTGCTCCATTATTTCATATATATTCCATAAAAGATCTCCGTAAAGTTTTAGATTATTTGGAGTTGTGCAGAATAGGTAGACCAACGTAGCTTTTTCAGGTCCAGATTTTCAGCTGCCAGTATTCTCCCTCTTTGTGTGAACCTTGCATATTATGAGCGAAAAGGCATTAGAATTACTCCAAAAAGCACTATTATGCATAAAAACAATATAAACAACAGTAGGTAAAATGATGCAAAATGGACGTATCAACTCCCCCAAGCTTAGACCTCGCTTGTCCTCAAGCGAAAACCAAAATCAAAAACATGTCCACATGCTTAGAGAGAGAGGTGTCGATAAAAACAAAATACAAACATAAAAGCATAGAAGCATCATGTATATTATTATAACAGCAACAAACTTTATCATAGAACTTTTATCACATAACTTTTAGCATAAACTTCTCATGAATAAGTAACAATTCATCATAACATCGAAGTATAAAGCATAAACTCTATTGGAAACCAACAAACTATGTTCTCAATCAACTTTGCAACTACAATTCATCATCTTTTCAAGAAGGGTCACATATCGGAGCCTTTTTGGCAAGTCCACATACTCAACCATCATATAGTCTTGTATGATTGATAACACTCACCTCATAACATGAGCAAAAAGTTTCAACCTGACACATAGAAAGATAGGGGTTTATAGTTTCGCCTCCCAACATACTCACCTCAAGGGTGATGTCAACAATAATAACTCATGTTGCCCATATCCAACTGGATATATGTGCCTAGATCTTTCCTCACCACATGATGCTTGCCAAAAGAGAAGATAAAAAGGAATAGAGAGAAAAACTTTGACTCTTGCATAGAATTAAATACATAAAAGTAAAAGATAGGTCCTTCATAGAGGGAAGCAGAGGTTGTCATGCGCTTTTTGTTTGTATGCTCAACCTCTTAGTGCAAAAGAACGTTACATTATATTTCCCCTTATGATAGCAACCTTTATTATGCAGTTTGTCGCTTTTATTCTTTGCCATCACAAGTTCGTACAATGCTCAATTTTCTCTTACACTAAATGATCTAACACTTTCAGAAGCAAATTTTATTGCCTTCATTGCACCAATGACAACTTACTTGAAGGATCTCACTCAATCCATAGGTAGGTATGGTGGACTCCCAAAACAAGATTTGATTTAAGGGTTTTGGATGCACAAGTATTATCTCTACTTAGTGAGGAATTTTTGGCTAGCAAAGATGGGGGGCAATAACCACATGTTAAAGGGTCTATGACAATATAACTTCTATTGGAATATGAACAAACATAAATCATTACGTTGTCTTCCTTGTCCAACGTCAACAATTTTGGCATATAATATTTTCATGGGGCTCACAATCACAAAAGAAGTCTAGGATAGTGTATTTGCATGTGAATCTTCTCTTCCCTTATTAATTCTTTCATGAATTGCATCATTGACCAATGCTATGTTTGTAAATCTCTAATAAATTTTTCTACTTATACTCTTCCTTATGTGTTTTAATTACTTACCATAAGATTAGCATATGATCCTTTTCATTTATTTCCTTTCTTTTTATTGAACATGAAAATAAAGAAAACAAAACTTTATTATATATCTCACACATGATTACAAGGATAGATCACTAAGAAAACACTCAAAAAGAAAGGATTGAACTAAACTTTTATTCATCTATAGCAAAAGATAACTATGGATCGAACTACGATAAGTAAAGGAAAAAGATAGTGGAGGTGATACGATACCGGGGCACCTCCCCCAAGCTTGGCACAAGCCAAGGGGAGTGCCCATACCCGATACTCAATTTTCCTTTCGTGATGAAGAAGAAGGCGACAGTGATGAAGTACTGGTAGCGATCCTTTAAACCTCGCCTCATATTCAAAGACTTGGTTTTGGAGATCGTAGATCTGGCTTTGGAGGAAGTTGATTTGCTCGTTGAAGGTGAAGACGATGTCCTTCATGGACTTGCCATCCACCTTGAGATCACGGGTGTAATCCGCGATCATGAGGTGATTGGCATTGAGTCCACGTTCCACCATCCCCTTGCACCGGAAGACCTCCTGATCCATAGCTTCAAGCCTACCCTCCATGGTTCCCGTCCCTTTGGGACCTTGCACATCACGGATGTGGAGCACCCCCTCATGCATCTGGATAGCCTGAGGGTGCTGCATCACCTTCCGCAAATATGGGTTGATGCCATTCTCGAAGAACTTGTCCTTGGAAGTGCTTTAAGAGGCCATGGTGAATTAGATCTGTCAGAAAACAGCAAGGAAAAGAGAACATGAGATTTCTCCATGATACGGTGGTCAATAGGTTCGGGGGGTATATAAATATTTTTTTCTTGGAAAACAAGCAAACAGAAGAAAAACGGAGTCCGGAAGGTACCCGAGGTGGGCACAACCCACCTGGGTTTGCCTGGCTTGCCAGGCGTGCCCTCGTGTCTTGTGCCCACCAGGGGTGCCTTCCTGGTTGTTTCTTATTTTGCTAATTTTTAAAATATTCTGAAACTGGCAGAAAACATTTTTGCAGATTTTTGGGTGTCTGTTTACTTATCGTATCACGTACCTCCTCTTTTTTCATAATTCTGGAGTGTTCCGGAAGGTTTCCTTATGTGTTCTTCTGGTGTCATAGTTTGCATAATATTGCTTTCAACATTAGTGGGTGTACCTGAGATATAATGTTTTATTATTTTCCCATTGACACCTCGGGTTGGTACCTTAGGCATTATTTATTTTTATTGCTCCAAATCGATAAACCTCCTCGATAACATAGGGTCCTTCCCATTTGGAGAGCATTTTTCCTACAAAGAATCTGAAACGAGAGTTGTCCAAAAGAACATATTCTCCAACCTTGAAATCATGCTTTTGGATTCTTTTATCATACCATCTTTTAACTTTTTCTTTAAATAACTTGGAATTTTCATAAGCTTGGGTACTACATTCATCTAGTGAGCTAATATCAAATAACCTCTTTTCACCGTCAAGTTTGAAATCATAGTTGAGTTCTTCAATTGCCCAATATGCTTTATGTGCTAACTCAAGAGGCAAATGATAAGCTTTTTCATAAACCATTTTATGAGGAGACATACCCATAGGATTTTTATATGATGTTTTATAAGCCCAAAGTGCATCATCTAATTTCTTGGACCAATTCTTTCGGGACCTATTGACAGTTTTTGGTAAAATTAATTTTATTTCTGTATTGCTAAGTTCAGCTTGACCACTAGACTGAGGATGATAAGGTGATGCTTGTCAGTTCTATATTTGGCGTATCTCGTAGTAGAGTCCTAAGCTAGGCGTCTTGGAGATATGATAACACAGACACATGATTTTATCTAGGTTCGGGCTCTCTCAAAGAGATAATACCCTACGTCCTGTTTTTGATTGTATTGATATGGGTGTAGTACATAGTACATGTATCTACCACGATATTGTAGTAATGAATATGATATTGTCTATTGACTAGCTTGGCCTCGGTTTATATATGCATCGTAGGCCTAGGGTTTAGAAGAGTCCTTGTCTTGTGCGCCAAGTCTTGTGGAATCCTCCTTGTATTCGGCATGGGCTGCCCGAAGTGGCCCATTAGTGAATCATCATGGGGGTCCTCGACCTGACCCACTGGTCGGGAGATGACATGGTGAGTACCCCCTAGTCGAGGACACCATCACTAGCCCCCTGAACTGGTCTTCAAGTTGAGGATGCTCCTTGGTTCTTCCGAATAATTCTTTGTCTTCGAACATCAGTCTTGAAAACTGGTTCAACAAATCTTCCCATGTCCGATCTTGACGATCACCGAGATGAATCTGAAGAGTTCACATGTCGAGCATCCGAGGATCCCTTTTACGTTATCAGCCTTTATCAATGCTTTGTAAGTTTTTTACGCCACACCCGAGGTTTGAAGTGTTTCCTGTGCGACGACGTCCTCTTGCGTCCGAGCTCTAATGCCGAACTAAATCCGAGGCGTCTTTTCATAGCCGAGCTCCGAAACTATTTAGCATTCAAGGTATCCTCTTGCGTCCGAGCTCCAACGCCGAACTAAATCCGAGGCATCTTTTCACAACCAAGCTCTAACACTATTCAACATTCAAGGTATCCTCTTGTGTCCAAGCTCCAACGCCGAACTAAATCCCAGGCATCTTTTCACAGTCGAGCTCTGACGATGGTCGGCATCCGAGGTATCATATATTACCTTGGCCTCTGAAAATTTGAATGAGTTCATCCGAGCTTAAATGCCGGAGTAATCTTCTATGGAACGAGCCATTTGAATCCGAGCTTTATGACGGACCACTTTCGAGCTCCGACGCCGGACTGCATCTGAGATCTTACGATGGTCTGCGTCCAAGGTGTCATAAACTACCTGATCTTTCAAAGATTGAACGAATTCAGCCGAGCTTAATGCCGGAAATGCTCTCTATGGAGCCAGCCAGTGGCGCCCGAGCTTTATGCCAGACTGCTTTCGAGGTGGTGCACCACCTCGGGCTTGGGGTGATTGTTTGCGGATTTTATTTCGATTGATGTAATTTATTTACTGACGAGATATATAGCCAGTAGCCCTCAAGGTGTGTGTCGGCCTAAAATCCGAGATGCACATTAGAGGAGATAGTGATCAGTGAACGGGCCCTTGAGAGAGGGTTTTGAGAAGTCACCGTAATATATTAGCTTGATGCCGGGTAAGTCTCAGATGGTACCTATTATTGTACGAAGATGCATTTGCCCATAGCTCGGTCAGGCCACACACTGAGCACTTTGCATTTTCTGCATTGGATTGCCAATGCAGTAGCCCCTGAGCCACTAGTCGGGTGGAAACACCAGCAGATTAGTGGATCGATGTGCCCCCTTAATGTTATTAAATGATAAGCCTGAAGCCCAGTAGCCCCCGAGCCTTGATGTGGTACGAGTGGCCGAATTGAGGATCAATATCCGGAGTAAAATCACAAATTATGTGTAATGATTCTATGTATCCAAGTAATCAACATTATTAATGCTCAGATCCGCATTGTACGAAACTTTGATGACCGACCATCGGCTTCAACCTCCTCGGCCAGTAGCTGGGGAGTGTTTGTCCTACTTTACAAAGCCTTTATAAGAGCAAAGATTTACGACAAACAGGGCAATCCGGCCATAGGTTTTATAAACAAAGGTACACAGAGAGATATGTTATACTACTTTTTAACGTAAGAAACATCTTTCGAAGAAAATAGTCCCGCTATTGGTTCCTTTCTTTGGGTTGTCATGCTGATCATGATCATGAAACCTCACCTATGATCAACGTGTGGGGGGGGGGGGATATCAAAGATTTAGTGTGGGGAAAGTTCCCACACTCTATGGTCTTAATGAACCGAAATTTTCACATCCATCGTTGTCGACCAATTATATTCTTAAGATAGATAGCTTTCGGCTTCACCCAGTCTAAGGTACTAATCCGGATGACCAGGTAGTAACAATCACAGAGGTGCTCCCTTTATCTCCTAGCCAAACAATCAGGAACACAGGGTTAAACACAGGAGCCAGGCAACCCAGCTTGGCCAAAATCTTAAGTCAAATTTGATGCATGTTTATGGCTTTATAACGATAATTACGGAATGTAGCGCTTGTATACTGAATACAAACACTGATGATATATGTTTATTTTGACTCTGTTGCAACCGTTTATCAGTTGAAAGTGGCCCATCGTCGGCTTCTACCCCTTTGTAGATACTACGCAGGGTGTTTCCGCAGTAACAAGACAACCCTTAGACGACATCTCGGTGCCCGGAGGTGGTTGTGTTAGCGGAAACAAGGCAATCAGATATGCGCGATTTATAACTTTCACTTAGTCATAGGAGATTTAAACTAGGGAAGCTAGCTACGAGTCCCTAGTTAGTGTTCGGCACCGACCGAAGTCTAGCCATTAACACTTCGGCCAATGTTATGAAAGGCCCATCATTTAACACGGGGTAATCAGTATTGATCTATAGTTTGACACCGTCATCGGATTGCTGACCAGTTTACTCCCACTGTGACACTCAGTTTTCGGCTTTCTCCACTGAGGTGCTTAACCATTCGAGCTGGAAGCACAATCGTAGTGGTTCTTCCTTTGCACACCTAGCCGAACAAAGCGAAACGTAGGAGTCAAGCACAGGATCCGGGCAACCCAACTATCAACCGGACGCACAATTCGAAACCGATGCATATATAGCAACATCTAAGAATGTTTTTGTTGAATCTCTAAAGGTGTCCGGCATTGCACTGCGGGACTTATGCTGGAAACACACAAATAGTTAAAATGTGCCATAGGCTTTGGAAAACCAAAAAAAACTTCAGTAAAAACTCTATGCCCAAAGTAAATCAAGTCATTTGGTG
Source organism: Triticum dicoccoides (assembly GCF_002162155.2). NCBI lineage: Eukaryota > Viridiplantae > Streptophyta > Magnoliopsida > Poales > Poaceae > Triticum > Triticum dicoccoides. The sequence goes on along the minus strand of NC_041390.1, from coordinate 73,727,336 downwards.
CCAATATGAAAATTAGTTTTACTTTTGTGCTTCTATCATGCATTAATATGACACATCCGATCTCAGGACTTCAAGCGGGCCAGCCTACGGCTGCAACCTCCTATCCTGAAGGCGGAGTACTGCTCGTTAGGCCAGTTTAGCGAACTAAACTCAAGCAGCATTAGAGAGAAAACAAGCTATCTGGCTATTGACCACACACTCGAGTCGAGAAAGGAGTGGTAGAAAAAGACTTTGCAACGACTAGGAAGAAAACAATTATTATAGAATGGCTTGTACAAATTTAAGAGCCCCCAGCTAACTTGGGTAAAGGAAGTGTTTTTAACAAATAACATTTTTAACAAACTAAGTTTTTTGTTTAACATAAATATAAAGTTTGGTAGAACCGAACGAATTAAAAAAATTGAGCATGGAAGCAACTTAGCTGGTTAATGTGCTCGATGTCGATGTGCGGCCCGAGGTTACTTTGGGATGAGGTCCCACCCCCAAGTCCGTCCTTGCCCCTTAGTGATTTTGGTGTATTGAAGACTTATAGGTTAAGGGACTAATGAGTTTGTGAGTGTACACAGGTCTATAAGTCTATGGGGAGTTTGATATTTACACAGAAAGTCGACCCCTAAAAATGAATGTCTTCAACTGAAGACTTTGACTTTCTGAGGACTTTGAAGGTGAAGAAATTGGTGTGATCCTGAAGATTTGATATTCATGCGAGGAATATGAAGCTCGAAGACTTTTGTTTTCATAGTTTCATTTTTCTCTTTCTTGAGTCATAGGAAACACCATACTGTTAAAGGGGGTCGAAGTAAAACTAAGGAAACATTTCCAAGTGATGCGCATCTCAAAATCCTACACCTACCAATCCTTCGAGTGAAGCCATTGGAAATCTCATAAGTTCAGTCGATTTCTTCAGTGACAGAGACAAAGATCTTCTGGTCTCTGAGGTATTTGTCCTGACTGAGGAATTAGGAATTCACCAGTGCGGATTACCTACAAGTGAGGAACATGATAGCCGTGAGGAATTTGATAGTCAAATTTCTGACCATTGCTGTGGTATGCACCAGCTGTCCCAAAATATCTACCCACCTAACAGTCATATAATTGAAGGGCATTTATGTCTTATCATGTCGGGCTGCTCCCTAGGCTATAAATAGCCGCCCCCCTACAACCACTAGCTGGTTGGCTGCTCCGTGAGAAACTGACTATCGGTGTCAAAACCGGCGGATCTCGGGTAGGGGGTCCCGAAATATGCGTCTAAGGTCGATGGTAACAGGAGACAGGGGACACAATGTTTACCCAGGTTCGGGCCCTCTCTATGGAGGTAATATCCTACGTACTGCTTGATTGATATTGATGAATACGAGTATTACAAGAGTTGATCTACCTCGAGATCGCAATGGCTAAACCCTAGAGGTCTAGTTTGTATGGCTATGGTAATGAGTATTCGGCCTATCTACAGACCTAGCCCTCTGGTTTATATAGACACGGGAGGGATCTAGGGTTACACAAGGTCAGTTACAGAGAAAGGAATCTACATAGTTGGCTGCCTAGCTTGCCTTCCACGCCAAGGAAAGTCCCATCCGGACACGGGTGCAGTCTTCGGTCTTCGTATCTTCACAGCCCATGGCTAATAGGCTGGACGCCCGAGGACCCCTTAGTCTAGGACTCCCTCAGTAGCCCCCGAACCAGTCTTCAATGACGAGGTGTTCGGCACATAGATTATCTTCGGCATTGCAAGGCGGGTTCCTCCACCGATGACTTCCGAGTAGTGTGTTTGGCCTTCCATTTAATGTTGTACCCCTCGGCTTCTGTGCATCAACAACTTCAGTTTCCACATGCCGAGCGAATGCGAGAGGTCAGGTTATTTTTGGATATACCACCCCAACCGTACCACAAAGGTGCCTATTTAAAGAGGATAGATCTCAGATCCATTCCACACCCCGCGAAAAATCCTCAGAGCTTGCTAAGAAAAGCCACCCCAACATGGTTAGTGCTCCTAGCTCTTCCTCTCGTCCCCACGGCTCCAAAAAGGGTGATTGGGAGAGATGTTCTGTTTCCCACAATCAACTGGTGAAGCTGCAAACACAGGGCTTTCTTCCCCCCACGGACTTGGTCCCCGTATGAGCAGGGATGACGTCCTTCAAGGGCGGGTCTCAAATGGAGAACTTCCCCAATTCGTCCGGGGGAGAATGAGTATGCTTCGTCCCCTTCTTGTTAAGAGGTGTCGGATTTCCGATCCATCCCTTCCTCCGAGGTCTGCTACAGTATTATGGCCTCCAACTGCACAGTCTCACTCCCGCCTCTATCCTTCATATTGCGGGTTACGTCGCTCTATGCGAGCTTTTCCTGGGCTGCGAGGCCCATTTCGATTTATGGAGAAGACTGTTCTGCCTCGTCCCTCGTAATCAAGGTGGGTCAATTTTTGAAGTGGGAGGCGCCGAGGTGTGGCGCATCGCTGGGACCGGATACCTGTCCGGCACACTGAAGAAAGCTTCCGAAGAGTGGCCTTCCGAATGGTTCTACACCGACGATGTTGCTCTACCCGACCCCGTCCGTATGGGCCTCCCCGAGTTTTCAAGTGCTCCGCTGAAGAAACACCATAGCTGGCATCCTCGGAGCCTCGAGGAAGAGGATAGTGAAGAGATTAGCCTGCTGCTGGGCAAGATTGCGCAGTCCGGATTGTCAATAGTCGAGGTAATGACGACCTCTATAGCACGGGGGGTCCAACACTCCAATACAGAGGGCTGCCCATGTGGCATTATAACGGGGAAGACGACGCCTCACGCTATGGTCGGAAGGGCCCGAAGACCCCCGTTGCCTTGGCCAAAATACTGGCCGAGCTGTATAAAGGGGAGAAAGAGGAGTTCACCCGTCTCCAATATCGAGACGGATTTTCCATGTATAATCCTCCCAGCTGGGTAAGCTTCAGCTCCACTATTTTACCCCTATCCCTGAATCATTCTTGACAGGCAGTATCTTATCCGTTTATAATAGGAATGGCGAAAGGCTGTCGTAGGGATCCATGACCATGCTCCTCAGCCGGAGAATCGCAACCGGGATCTTGACCCCGGATATGAAGAGGATCCGAACATATTTGTGGAGCTCGAGGATGAAATATTCTATCAGAGGAGCTATGACGGTACAGATGTACCCATCATCGCCGATTACCCCGGTCTCCTTCCTGCTTCACATTTAAGTAATCCAGAGATACCTTGTCCAAGAGAGTTTTCTCATTCCTCCTCACCCACCGCACTGTCATGTGCTCAAAAGGGGAGACGTTCGGCGCGCCGTGCTGCCCCGACGGCATCTCCGAAGAGAGCGTCCCCCACACCAGGCAAGCCTTCGAAGAGGAAAGCAAACGAAGATACGACCGAGCCTTCATCAAAGAGGTATGAATTTGCAACTATGCACCTTGGCAGTCACATCCAACTGTGACCTTTCCGTTTACCCTGTATCAGGAAAAAGGTGTGACAGACTATATCTGGGGGTCTGGCCGGTCATACTTCCCGCGACCAGGATCCAGATCCTGCCGTGAAGACGTGGGCTGATGTGGGGGTGACGCCGAACTGTCCTCCAACTGAGGGTTCAGATGATGTATCCGTCACCAACTCAGAAGTGGAGAGCGCCATGAATCATCAGCGCCGCAGGGCCATTTTACAAGATCCTGGTTTTTCAGAAGAGGCATTTAATGCCTCCAGCTCGGCTAATGCATATATCCGAGCTACTCGAGATGGGCTTAACAGAGCTACAAAGTAACATTTAAAAGATGTGCGGGTAAGTTTACTTTGTCTGAATATGATAACCATATGCCAGTAGACCCCGAGACTTGAAGCAGTTGATACAACCGATTTAAGTCTCGTTGTATAACGAGGTTCTTATGGAGAAGAATGACCTGCTAGCCCAGGAGCTAGAAAAGTGTCAGACGTAGTTAAACACAGTGACCGCCGAACTGGAAAAATCCAAAGCGGCATCTTCCGGTGATATTTCCCTCCATCAAGAAACAGTAATTGCATAGCGACCGTGTTAACACTGCGGCTTTATCTCATAACAGGATCATCGGATCCATTGGAGGAAAAAGTGTCGAAAATACTACATGCCGCAGGCGAGCGGGTTTTGACCCGTGTCAGACAGGAGAAAAACAAACTCCAAGATGCAAACACCCAGCTGGGCGAGGAGCTGAAGGATGTGCGGGCCCAGCTAGCCGACTCTGTGAAGGAGAACAAAAAACTGCGAGGCGACATATTTAGTATGTGGCCGTATTTATCTTATAACAGTTTGGAAGTAAAAGTAGCTGATATAGCTATGATTGCAGGTATATTGACGGGCCGTCCTGAAGAGGAGGTGTCTGGATCATCAATTGATCTTCTGCAAGGGCTGTCGCAATTGCACGAGCAAGCTCGACAGTCAATGCGGAATGTGGCCAAGGCCTTATGGCCATCCGACTCCCCTCCAGGGAGTATGGAGAAGCTTGTAGAGCTATTCAAGGGAGCACGGCGGCGTATCCGACTATGGAAGATATTGGCCTGCCGAGAGGGTGCGCGAGAGGCCTGGGCCATTTTAAAAACACGATATACCAAGCTGGATCCGAATCACATGGCCCGGGTCGGACCGCTAGGGTCAAATGGGGAAGAAATTCCCGTTAGTTTAGTATATGGCCAAGTAGAGCTGGCTGCTAGATACTCCCAACATGATTGTAAATTAGACCGCCTGTTGGACGGTATAGAGGAGGAAGTTTCAAGTCCTAAGTGACTATGTATTTTCCTTCTAGTTGGATTGTAAAATGATTGTCATGGCCGACCTTTTCGCTTCGATCTCTCGACCCGAAGGTGCAGAGTGTTTCCAAATACCTGAGCTGCAAAATAAACTGGGGTATGCGTGGAAACCAGGCGTAGGGGTCATATGTGCTTGAACAGACAAGTTGTATCTAGCTAGTTATGTTATATTACATTGAAATTGTAAGAAACATCTTCCAGAGAGAATAGTTTCGTTAAGGGTTCCTTTCCCTGGGTGTGCATGCTTCTATGTGCATGTCCGGACTGCGATGAAAAAATCACAGTGTATATGACTTCTGGGGGTTCTTAATGGAGCGAGTGCAAAAACATCTTTAGTTCAGCGACTGAATATTCCCTCAAGAACGCTAGCTTTCGGCTTCACCTAGTCTGAGGTACACATCCGGATGACCCGCCAGTAACAATCGCAGAGGTGCTCCCTTTATGCCCTAGCCAAACTAACGGGAACGTAGGGCATAAGCACAGGAGCCAGGCAACCCAGCTTGGCCAAAACTTAAGTCATATCGATGCATATAATGGCAAAGAAAAGGTACATATGGGAGAAAATGCATATGTGATGAGCTTTATGCTCGGAAAATAGAAATATCAAGCTTCTGTCCAAGAAGCCCCCAGGTATGAGAGATGTACATACTTGAAGATGTATGCATCGGGGGTGCACGGTCTAACCACACGCAAGCCTTTAAGGCTAAAGAGAAAAAATGAAAAGAGAGAAAAAATGATGAAAACAGTAAGAGGAAGGATACGAACAAAGAGTTCGGCGCTAGGCATAGAATCTTCAGAGTCTGGCGACGTTCCATGGATTCGGCTCTAGTCGATTGTCTGACATATCATGCAAGCGGTATGCTCCTCCGGTGAGAACTTCATCAATGATGAAGGGACCCTCCCACTTGGGCTTGAGTTTGTCCTTTTTCTTCTCCGGCAGGCGTAGAACGAGTTCACCGACGTTGTAAGTTTTGGCCCGCACTTCTCTTCTTTGATATCTAGGAGCCTGCTGTTGATAAAATGCGGAACGGGATTTTGCGACGTTGCGCTCCTCCTCCAGGGCATCTAAGCTGTCATGCTGATCGAGCTTGGGCTCTCTCTCTTCGTACATGCGCACTCGAGTTGAGTCATGAATAATGTCGCAGGGTAGTACTGCCTCTGTGCCGTACACCATGAAAAAAGGTGTGTATCCGGTAGTGCAATTGGGAGTGGTCCGCAGCCCCCAGAGTACGGAGTTGAGCTCCTCAACCCAGTGCTTGTCTGATTCCTTCAAAGACCGCACTAGTCTAGGCTTGATGCCGCTCATAATAAGACCATTGGCTCGTTCGACTTGGCCGTTTGTCTGTGGATGGTAGACAGAGGCGTAATCGAGCTTAATGCCCAGATTAGCACACCAGGTTTTCACTTCGTCGGCTCTGAAATTGGAGCCATTATCAGTGATGATGCTATGCAGAACACCATAACGGTGTACGACGCCGGATATAAAGTCTATTACTGGCCCAGACTCGGCCATTTTAACTGGTTTGGCCTCTATCCACTTGGTGAATTTATCCACCATGACTAGCAAATATTTTTTCTTATGGCTTCCTCCTTTAAGGGGTCCAACCATATCCAGTCCCCAGACCGCAAAAGGCCAAGTGATGGGGATTGTTTGTAGGGCGGTGGGGGGAATATGGCTTTGGTTGGCAAAGAGTTGGCATCCAACGCAACGTTGGACAAGGTCCTGTGCATCTGCTCGGGCTGTCGGCCAATATAACACTGTACGGAAGGCCTTGCTAACAAGGGCCCGAGCTGCAGCATGGTGCCCGCCGAGACCGGCATGAATATCAGCCAGGAGCTTCCGCCCCTCCTCCTCAGAGATACATCTTTGAAGGACTCCAGCAGCACTTTTCTTATAGAGCTCTCCGTCATGAACCTTGTAGGCCTTCGAACGCCGGATAATGCGGCTGGCCTCATTCTGGTCCTCAGGAAGCTCCTTCCTATTAAGGTAGGCCATGAAGGGTTCGGTCCATGGGGCAATGACTGCCATGATGAGATGCGTCGACGGTGTTATTTCGGTGGCTGAGCCTCCGATGATGTCGGTGTTTTTGGAATCTGGGGTTATGTTTGGATCGTACTAGTGTTGTCGTTTTCCCCTGCCATACCACGGATGGCTTAAAAAGCCTTTCCAGAAAGATATTAGGTGGGACGGGGTCACGCTTAGCACCGATACTGCCGGCGTTCTGGGAACGGGGGTGTTAGTGTCAAAACCGGCGGATCTCGGGTAGGGGGTCCCGAACTATGCGTCTAAGGCTGATGGTAATAGGAGGCGGGGGACACAATGTTTACCCTGGTTCGGGCCCTCACGATGGAGGTAATACCCTACTTCCTGCTTGATTGATCTTGATGATATGAGTACTATAAGAGTTGATCTACCACGAGATCGTAGAGGCTAAATCCTAGAAGCTAGCCTATGATTATGATTGTTGTTGTCCTGCGGACTAAACTCTCAGGTTTATATAGACACCGGAGGGGGCTAGGGTTACACAGAGTCGGTTACAAGGGAGGAGATCTACATATCCGAATTGCCAAGCTTGCCTTCCAAGCAAAGGAGGGTCCCACCCGGACACGGGACGAAGTCTTCAATCTTGTATCTTCATAGTCCAACAGTCCAGCCAAAGTATATAGTCCGGCTGTCCAAGGACCCCTAATCCAGGACTCCCTTAGTAGCCCCTGAACCAGGCTTCAATGACGATGAGTCCGGCGTGCAGATTGTCTTCGGCATTGCAAACGGGTTCCTTCTCCGAATACTCCATAGAAGATTTTGAACACAAGGATCATGTCCAGCTCTGCAAAATAAATTCCACATACCACCGTAGAGAGTATATTATTCCACAAATCTAATCAGCCAACAACTTTTTATAATGTGACATTCTGCCGTGGCCCGATCATTACGAACCGTTTCCCCTGCCTATCACTTCATGTGCTGTGAGGTGGTTTTATTAGCACGTCTTGTCGAAGCAGAGATTGTGTTCCCCTTATCACGAGATTCCCATCAATATGGGTGTGGGTAACCCAATCGTGTTTGTTAGTATGACTCCTCGATTTTAGGCAAGTTCCAAACGGCCACACAGAGGACGCTTGATATTCACCCTCTTTATAAAGGGGCTAAGGCCTGTCCTTTTCTTCTCGCGCCCGATCCTTCCCCTCCCCCACCCCGAGTTCCAACACCCAAGGCTTAGGTTAAGTGCTTCAGACCTTCAACCATGTCCGGATCCAACCTTCAAGGTCGGTGGATGGCCTCCTCTGTCACAGAGGAGGACATCAAGAAACTAAAGGAAGCCAGGTATCTGACCGCCGAAATCTCGCACATCCTGCCAGCTCAAGGGCAGGTCATCCCCACTCCCGAACCCAACGAGAGTGTCGTATTTATTTCCCACTTCCTCTGAGGGCTAGGCTTTAGTCTTGATCCCTTTGTGAGAGGGCTTATGTTCTATTACGGGCTCGATTTTCACGATCTAGCTCCAGATTCCATCCTTCACATCTTGTCGTTTATCTTCGTGTGCGAGGCCTTCCTCCGCATCACCCCACACTCCGGCTTATGGCTCAAGACTTTCAATGTGAAACCGAAGACGATCGACGGGCGACATGCAGAATGCGGAGGTGCCATAATAAGCAAAGGCGCTGATTGCAACATCCCAAAATTCTAAATTTTGGAATGTTATAATAAATAGATAGATTTGATTGTTTGTTTGATTGTTGAGTGATTGATTGACTGAAAGTGAGTGAATTCGAAACCTTTTTTGAAAGTTAAATGAGAGGGAATAAAAGGACTTTCCCAAACTTTCATTTTTGCATTTATGATCTCCGTGAATTCAAATTCTTTTCATCATAAAACCCTGGAGAGAAGATGACATGACTTCTTCCATTTAAATAAATGAAAATGGTTTTTGAAATATTTGAATTCCATTTGGAAATATTTTCCAATTCAGAAACTTTAAGCAACTCAATGATTTTCACGAGCGAAGATAAAATGACTTCTTCAAAACATATGAAATATGAGTTGGGAGTTTAAAAGGATCAAATTCAAAGTCCTTTTGGGAATTATTTTCAATTTGAAGTAATTTGGGTTGTATTCAAATTATTTTTCCCCAAAAATAAAATATACAAAAATTAGGGTAAAATGATTCCCTACATCATAAAATTGGAGATAAATAAATTTGAAATTATTTTGGTATTTTTAAAATGATTTTTATTGGATTTTATTAGAACAGAAGCACTATTTGAATTATTAGAATTTCTGAGGATTTTATTTGACATTAGAAAAATGTTCATGTCGTAGAAAATCTTTTCCTGAAAATTTTGATATATAAGATGCCTATATAAAATTTTTATTTTATTTTCATTATTCAGTTTCCCTTTCTGTTTCTATTTAAAAAAGCTGTACGCACGGCCCATAATTATTTGTCGCCCACGTGCGCTGCATAGTGGCATCGGGCGTCCCATCATTTTCGTTTTTCTTCTCTCCTACATGGGCCAGGCCCAGCCAGCCTTTTCATTTTTTTCCTTAGGCCAAATTTTGTTAAAAAAAAGCTGGAGCCGCAGCGTGCGCGCGCGGCCGGCTGAAGGCCTTTAGGCCCATGCGAGCCGCCTCTTTTCTTTTCTGTTTCTGTTCTTTTCATCTATGTTTAGTCCCACATTGCCTAGCCTTTGACCTCTAAGTCTCTTTTCCACCAATAAATATAGACCCATAGAGTCTTCAAAAATCATCCGATTCGGATTAAATTAATATTTTAGTTTGACTAGATTCACTAAAGAAAAATTATTTCTTTTCTCCGGCGGGACTTCTGGAAATTGTCTCCTCTCTCCGAAGTCATTTTTCTCTCTACCTTATAAAGGTATCTTTCTTCATATATACTTCCGTAGCTTATTATTTCTATACTAGCACGGTAGAATAATTAGATTATCAATTAGTCTCTGTATGTATACATTAGACATAGAATTTTCTCAGCCGTAGGTATTTTACTTCCGTAAAACAGCTTGTCCCTCATTTTTCAAATAGCCATAACTTTTTACTCGTCATCCAAATTAGATGAAACCAACGCCTATAGTTTCGTCTTGTTTTCACCTATCCAGTTAACCTGTCACGTCAACTTGTTGAAATTTTCAAATTTCGATATTTGTTCAGATTCATATTCAAACTTCTTTTGTACATAACTTGAGTTTCGTAACTCCGTTTGAGTTGATTCTTTTTGCAAAGCGAAGCTCTTGACCTAAACTTTCTGATAAGGCCAAATCCACCTAATTTTGGCACTGTTAGAAACTGTTTTATGTTGCAAGAGTTATTTTCTTGTTTTCGAAGTTTTCTGTGATCTTTTCTTCGATTCTTTTCCTCGATTGCTTATGTGTGGTTACTATAGCTTGCTTACGATAGATTGACCAGAGTGTGACGAGTAGAACTATCAAGAGTTTTGAATGCAAATCATCTTCATGAACAGTACAGGCAAGTTCACACTTTGATCATATCCCTTTCATACCCAGTTTTTATGCATTAGTTTCACCCTCAAGCATTGCATGAGTAGGATTGATAACATGTGGGTATTGGGAAGTAGTTGATGAGGTAGGAACCTATTGCTCTGCATTCAAACCTTGGGAGTCACTATTACGTTATGCTTATATTGCCATGCTATGCTCGTAGACGTGGATTGGGTTTGAGTGTATTCCATGATAGATGTGAGATTATTAATTAATGGTTAAACTTAAGGTGGCAACTTTAATACACATCTGGGTGGATTGAGGCACCCGGGGAATCCAGTGATTGCCTGTATTTTTGGAAATCCCGGGGTACCGTGTGATTCTCCTATGGACTGCCACCCAGGCTCAAAGGGATCATAAGATTATTCATGCTAGAAACTTCCGTGTGCAGCCACAAGCTATTATGGGCTCTAGCATAGTTGATTAAGTCGTGTGAACTCTTATAGTGGTAGACTATTAGATGTAGGGGATGTAGGTGTACCGGTCTACCCATCGTAAGGTGCTAACGCTTCTGAAAGACTGTGTCTCGGTCATCCGTTTCTCAAACACCATGTAGTGCGAGAAATCCAACGGAGGAGATCGAGCCTTGTGGGGGAAAAGTGCGCAAACCTCTGCAGAGTGTACAAACTAATCATGATTAGCCATGCCCCCGGTTATGGACAATCTTGAGTATCTGGTTCTTGGATTATCATGTTGATCTCATCACTCTATAATTAATTTGTTGGGTTGTTAATGATTACTTTTAATTGGGATTGAGAGGGGGTTTACCTTCTCAATGTTTTCAACAAACTTTGTAGTTAAATACAATTTATTCCTTTGTAGTAGGGAAAAATTGGCTTTTCACAAAACATATTAACCCTACAGCCTCCACCAGCCATATATGCATGTAGTGATAGTTATTATTCATCATTATCTTATGGTGTGAATTTGCCAGTACATTCAATGTACTGACCCTTTGTGGCTGCAACGTATCATGTTGCAGGAATCTTACGACGAGTAAGTGATACGTTAGGGTTACGATTTCTACACTCAACTTTGCCGCTGGTGTTGACGGGAATCCACAACCTTGTTACTTCCGCTATTTGGATTGAGGTAATAGTATTTACGTTACTTTATACATGTGATTTACCTCTGTTATAAATCCTCGAGTACTGTGTGTGTCAGCATACCGATCCAGGGATGACACTCAAGCACAGAGACTTGACCGTCTGAGGTCGGGTCGCTACAAGATGGTATCAGAGCACATGTTGACTGTAGGACGTGACCCCTAGAAACTGGCAAGCCCATAGCAAAGATTTTTCTTTACAACTTTCCCTTTCAAAAAGATCTTTTACATCTCTTCTCTTCTGAGCTTATTCAAATATCCCCTTTTAGTGAGACCATACCCCCTTTTTCCTTTTGACCACACGAAGATTCGACTGATGATACCACTCCAAGAAGTACAAGATATCGGACAACCGAGACCATTCGGAATGAAGAGGATTTTACCATAAATTATGATAATGGAAACTACAACTGTTGAAGACTCTGAAGACTAGGAGAATTTGAAGACTCTGAAGACTAGGTGAATTTGAAGACTCTGAAGAATTTCCCGATTAGTATGACTAGGAAGACTACCCTTATGGAACTTGGCAGACTATGGAAATTGTCAATACCCGAGATCAAGGTGTGTTGGAGAAAGACCGGAACATGGAGCATTAGAACTCAAAGTTTTTGTAAATAAAACCCCAAGCCAGGAGATATCAATTATGGAATGAAAGCTCATGGCAGTAACATGGGCATAGACACGGCTAACCATGGAGTTATCGCCGCTTATGCTATTATCACCGTGCTGAGTTAAGCATGCATTTCTTCGGAAGGATTGGATGGTAGAAGGCTGATGGAGCACCTATCAGCAAGAGAGGAAGTTTTAATCTTAGCTGGTGTATCACCAGGATCTAGAGTATTACATCAAGGATTTTAAGATGGACCTGCAGGAAGCCGTATTTGACGAGAAAGCATTTCGTGAAGAACTTAGGAGCAATAAGCTGAAGTAGCCAAGCTAGCGGAATAAAACCTTGAGATACAGGAGATTCGTCAGGAACGGAAGGACAGTAGGACCATGGTTCATGCCAAGGATGTTGAAACCCATAAGTTTGGAACGCAACTCCAGAAATATTAAAGGATGTCACGAGAGACTTCGCGTCAATAGGGATGATCTGGCAAAAGAACTTGTGAAAGACAAGCACGAGCGGAAGAAGCCATCGGAGACATGAACAAGACTTGAAGAGTTTGTCGATGTTGACTTTTAGAAGACAAAAACCCAGCTATATCCCTACGTTAGATGCGACGATTGTGAGCTGTCATTTGTTTGATGTTTTTCCGACAACCACAATAAAAATCTGTCTTTTCAAAACTTTTGTTTGTATTGTGTGTATCCCTCTCTATCTCTCGTACCCCACCCCAAACCCCTGGACCCAATAGAGGATGAATGGAGATGAAACCATATTTTCTGGACCGATGAGTCAATTGGAGACAGACCGATGGAAACATGGAGGATCATATGGAGAATAACACTATAACCGGAAAGGATATGTCCCAGCATGCTCTTGAGTGCTTTGAAAGAGGTGCCACTACCTGGTAGAGGATGTACCAAACCATCAATGGATGGAAAGGAGTAACCACTTGGAAGGAATTTAAGTGGACTTTGTTAAAGTCTTGGCTTGTGTCCCAGAAATTGAGGCCTTATGGAAAGGATATGAAGAAACCTTATGCATACAAGCTTTGTGGAGAAATAGGACACAACCATAAAGAAAACAAGGACAAATACCCTCATAATCAGAGGATTACCAAAGGAGTTAGCCGAGGATCTCAGGGATCTTCGGTTGGAGATTGTTCCCAAAGGTTTTGTTGCAACAATGGAAGTTTAGTCTACATTGTTGGGAAAGATCCGTGAAGCTCAGAAGGATGACAAAGAGATTGCTGAGGTAAAAGAGAGGATGAGCAAAGGAAATGCCAAAGGTTTTCGTAAGGATGAGCACGACACCTTATGGTTCGAGGACCGTGTATATGTGCCCAATAATGCAAAGATCAGGAAGTTAATACTTCAGGAGGCTCATGACTCACCATACTCGATTCGCCCTGGAAACACCAAGATGTATTTGGATTTGAAGGAGCGTTTCTGGTGGACTAGTATGAAGAAGAATATTGCAGAGTATGTAGTCGTAGGTGATGTATGCCAGAGAGTAAAGGCAGAGCATCAGAAGCCAGCAGGATTACTATAGCCTATGTCGATACCCGAATGGAAGTGGGATAAGCTTGTCATGGATTTCATTACCGGATTTCCCAGAACCCGATAGGGATATGATTCTATCTGGGTAGTAGCTGATTTGCTTGACCAAATTGGATCACTTTATCCCAGTGAAAACCACCTATACAAGTGCGAAGTTGGCCAAGATATATATGACCAGCATCATATGTCTGCATGGAGTTCCGAGGACCATCGTATCAGATAGAGGAACACAGTTTACCTCAAAGTTCTGGAATCAGCTGCACCAGACTTTGGGTACTAGGCTAGAGTTCAGTACAGCCTTTCATCCACAGACAGATGGATAGACCGAGAGAGTCAATCAGATTCTGGAGGACATGCTGAGAGCGTGTGCGCTAAATTATGGATCTAGTAGGGATGATAATCTACCTTACGCGGTGTTCTCATACAACAACAGTTACCAAGCCAGTCTGAAGATGGCCCCTTTTGAAGCTTTGTATGGGAGAAGGAGCAGACACCGTTGATGTGGGATGAAGTTGGAGACCGTTAGTTGTTTGGACCAAATGTGATCAAGGAGTTAGGGCACTACCTCAGTCGTTGCCCAAAAAGGAAACCTCAAGACTTGTCAGAAGTAATATGTTTCTGCTGTAATGAAGCAGGGCACTCTGCCAGAGATTGTCCCAAAGAGAAGGAGCCTTGAGCTAAATAGTTGAGTTTGCAAGAACGAAATGTAGTAGTAGAAGTAGTGGGAACAACTCTTTTGTATTGAGGTGTTGAGTTGAGGCATGTAATGGAAAAGTAGGAGATTGTAATCATTGGAGAATCAATTAAGTTAGCCTCGTTGGTACTGATTGGATTTTACCCTATGAAGCAAGAGTTTGACCATTTTCGAGGATATGAGAAATATGGTCTATGGATGGTTGGAACATTTAAGGGTGGTAGTACCCTGTGAGGAGATTTGACCCCTGGAAAGGATAATGATGTACCACGGAGTTGACTTCATAAGTATAAGTTTTATCTCGGTATGTGGGATATCCCCAAGAGTATGAAGAGATGAAGTACTATTGGATAAAGGAGGTATGATGTTGGAAATATGGAGCAATTGCAACTCCATGATGAGTTTGAGTAAGGACGTCTTAGTCTTGTACAAATAGAAGGAAGGGAGACAATACAATTGGATGGATTTTAAGTATGCTAGGAAGCTGGAAGTTGGATGTTGGAATAACAATCAGTTGCCCCGAGGATGAGTTCAAGGTTTACAAGTGATGAGATGGGCCATAACCCACAGGCCCTAGGACCTGCCAAGAAGCAAGCAGACTCTTGCTGAAGGAAAAACCCTGGAAGAGATTACGACCTTACCCACCAACGATTTTATAGGAGTAATGCAAAACCTGAGAGTGGTGAAGGAACGATAGATGATCGTTTGGCTTGCAGAATCCATGGATTTATCCGAACCCAGTTCGTAGACAAGAGAAATTCCGCAATGCTTGTGAGGATGACCGAGTGTTAGAATGCGAGATTCACTAAACCATATACAGGGTAATTATTTGGGTGCGGGATGGATTGATCACCATACCGACTTACTCTTATTATTCGCCTTGCTATATGGGATGGTAAATCTGAGTGACTTACCTATAGTAGAGAGATGACGATCAAAACCTTGTTTAAACCTTAGAATGGTATAGCAATTTTTCCCTAGTACAAGGAAGCTTTTGCCAACCGTAGGTTATACGGTGAGGATCAACTAGACCCTTTCCCTGCAGGAGAAACCATGAATTGATGACCACCATGAGATATCGATAGTTGTTTAGTTTTGGCGCCAGACCCGTCAGCTAAGAAGACCCAGTCATGGAAGAACCTTACCAAGATGAAAGGATAGAAGAATTGCGGTAAAGGTTATGCCACTACGAGAAGAGCCCAGAGAAGGAATTTTCCCGAGAATTTGAGAAGACCGGCCCCGTCAAGAATAAGGATGGAATAAATGAGTAACCATGTTTGTAAGGGTGGTAGCACCCCAGACCCCCTGTGATTATCGATGGATTTCGAGAAGACCCCCAAACCCAACCTTTTCTTTCTAGCCTCTCCGAATCTCGAGGACGAGATTCATTTTAAGGGTGGTAGGTTTGTAACATCCCAAAATTCTAAATGTTGGAATGTTATAATAAATAGATAGATTTGATTGTTTGTTTGATTGTTGAGTGATTGATTGACTGAAAGTGAGTGAATTCGAAACTTTTTTTGAAAGTTAAATGAGAGGGAATAAAAGGACTTTCCCAAACTTTCATTTTTGCATTTATGATCTCCGTGAATTCAAATTCTTTTCATCATAAAACCCTTGAGAGAAGATGACATGACTTCTTCCATTTAAATAAATGAAAATGGTTTTTGAAATATTTGAATTCCATTTGGAAATATTTTCCAATTCAGAAACTTTAAGCAACTCAATGATTTTCACGAGCGAAGATAAAATGACTTCTTCAAAACATATGAAATATGAGTTGGGAGTTTAAAAGGATCAAATTCAAAGTCCTTTTGGGAATTTTTTTCAATTTGAAGTTATTTGGGTTGTATTCAAATTATTTTTCTCCAAAAATAAAATATACAGAAATTAGGGTAAAATGATTCCCTACATCATAAAATTGGAGATAAATAAATTTGAAATTATTTTGGTATTTTTAAAATGATTTTTATTGGATTTTATTAGAGCAGAAGCACTATTTGAATTATTAGAATTTCTACGGATTTTATTTGACATTAGAAAAATGTTCATATCGTAGAAAATCTTTTTCTGAAAATTTTGATATATAAGATGCCTATACAAAATTTTTATTTTATTTTCATTATTCAGTTTCCCTTTCTGTTTCTATTTAAAAAAGCTGTACGCGCGGCCCATAATTATTTGTCGCCCACGTGCGCTGCATAGTGGCATCGGGCGTCCCATCATTTTCGTTTTTCTTCTCTCCTACATGGGCCAGGCCCAGCCAGCCTTTTCATTTTTTCCTTAGGCCGAATTTTGTTTAAAAAAAAGCTGGAGCCGCAGCGTGCGCGCGCGGCCGGCTGAAGGCCTTTAGGCCCATGCGAGTCGCCTCTTTTCTTCTCTTTTTCTGTTCTTTTCGTCTACGTTTAGTCCCACATTGCCTAGCCTTTGACCTCTAGGTCTCTTTTCCACCAATAAATATAGACCCATAGAGTCTTCAAAAATCATCCGATTCGGATTAAATCAATATTTTAGTTTGACTAGATTCACTAAAGAAAAATTATTTCTTTTCTCCGGCGGGACTTCTGGAAATTGTCTCCTCTCTCCGAAGTCATTTTTCTCTCTACCTTAGAAAGGTATCTTTCTTCATATATACTTCCGTAGCTTATTATTTCTAGACTAGCACGGTAGAATAATTAGATTATCAATTAGTCTCTGTATTTGTACATTAGACATAGAATTTTCTCAGCCGTAGTTATTTTACTTCCATAAAACAGCTTGGCCCTCATTTTTCAAATAGCCATAACTTTTTACTTGTTCATCCAAATTAGATGAAACCAACGCCTATAGTTTCGTCTTGTTTTCACCTATCCAGTTAACCTGTCACGTCAACTTTTTGAAAATTTCAAATTTCGAAATTTGTTCAGATTCATATTCAAACTTCTTTTGTTCATAACTTGAGTTCCGTAACTCCGTTTGAGTTGATTCTTTTTGCAAAGCGAAGCTCTTGACCTAAACTTTCTGATAAGGCCAAATCCACCTAATTTTGGTACTGTTAGAATCTGTTTTATGTTGCAAGAGTTATTTTCTTGTTTTCGAAGTTTTCCGTTATCTTTTCTTTGATTCTTTTGCTTGATTGCTTATGTGTGTTTACTATTGCTTGCTTACGATAGATTGACCGGAGTGTGACGAGTAGAACTATCAAGAGTTTTGAGTGTGAATTATCTTCATCAACAGTACATGCAAGTTCACACTTTGATCATATCCCTTTCATACCCAGTTTTATGCATTAGTTTCACCCTCAAACATTGCATGAGTAGGATTGGTAACATGTGGGTATTGGGAAGTAGTTGATGAGGTAGGAACCTATTGCCCTGCATTCTAACCTTGGGAGTTACTATTACGTTATGCTTATATTGTCATGCTATGCTCGTAGACGTGGATTCGGTTTGAGTGTATTCCATGACAGATGTGAGATTATTAATTAATGGTTAAACTTAAGGTGGCAACTTTAATACACATCTGGGTGGATTGAGGCACCTGGGGAATACAGTGATTGCCTGTATTTTTGGAAATCCCGGGGTACCGTGTGATTCTCCTATGGACTGCCACCCAGGCTCAAAGGGATCATAAGATTATTCATGCTAGAAACTTACGTGAGCTATTATGGGTTCTAGCATAGTTGATTAAGTCATGTGAACTTTTACAGTGGTAGACTAGCAGATGTAGGGGATGTAGGTGTACCGGTCTACCCATCGTAAGGTGCTAACGCTTCTGAAAGACCGTGTCTTGGTCATTCGTTTCTCAAACACCATGTAGTGCGAGAAATCCAACGGAGGAGATCAAGCCTTGTGGGGGAAAAGTGCACAAACATCTACAGAGTGTACAAACTAATCATGATTAGCCGTGTCCCCGGTTGTGGACAATCTTGAGTATCTGGTTCTTGGATTATCATGTTGATCTCATCACTCTATAATTAATTTGTTGGGTTGTTAATGATTACTTTTAATTGGGATTGAGAGGGGGTTTACCTTCTCAATGTTTTCAACAAACTTTGTAGTTAAATACAATTTATTCCTTTGCAGTAGGGAAAAATTGGCTTTTCGCAAAACATATTAACCCTACAGCCTCCACCAGCCATATATGCATGTAGTGATAGTTATTATTCATCATTATCTTATGGTGTGAATTTGCCAGTACATTCAATGTACTGACCCTTTGTGGCTGCAACATCTCATGTTGCAGGAATCTTACGACGAGTAAGTGATACGTTAGGGTTACGATTTCTACACTCAACTTTGCCGCTGGTGTTGATGGGAATCTACAACCTTGTTACTTCCGCTATTTGGATTGAGGTAATAGTATTTACTTTACTTTATACATGTGATTTACCTCTCTTATAAATCCTCGAGTACTGTGTGTCAGCATACCGATCCAGGAATGACACTTAAGCACAGAGACTTGACCGTCTGAGGTCGGGTCGCTACACCGATGCTCCATGGCCTAAGGGCTCCTTCCCGGAGGTGTCCAACTTATGGCAGTGGGAGTGGTTTTACATCACAGCTCCCGAAGTAAAAAGTGTGCCGCTGCCCCTGCCTTCTGCTCGGGCCCCCGCTGCAACTGGCGTCATGGGTTAACAAGGGGCTGGATCGGGGGCCAGTTAATGACGTGCTGACATTGCAAAGTCGCATCTGAGATCTCCTCAAGAGGGATGTCAGTCTTGTCAAGGTAATGCAAGTTATGCTAATTCGTCGGGTCCTGCCATGCCAACGTCGATCTCTTCACTTGTGGGAGTTCAACCCAGAAGGACCGCGAACTATGCAGCAATTCTTCGACTTGACGCTCGAAGAGATGTACGGATTATTCTTCGGATCACGAATAAAGTGTCCGGACACCACCAAGGATGCGGGTCTCAACTGCAACCGTCCAGACACCCACGTAAGTAATTCTGCGACCGAACATGTTGTCTTTTTATTTGTCACAACATCATTCTAAAAAAATCGCTCTTGGCTAGGACTGGATAAGAAAGGTGAAGATGATCAGGTGTTCGACCCCCCCTTCCCGAAGGCTCACCGGATCCAGTGCTAGCCAGGATGCTTGAGCGCGCACCTTATCAAGTGCCATCAAGGGAAGATAAAGGGAGGATAAAAGAATCCGAAAGCGGGATTCACACATTACTCGTCCAAATCGGGGGAATTAGTGTCTCCGCAAAGGAGAATAATCGGGGAGAAGAATCCAGAATTCCCTCTCCCCAAGGAAGGAAAAGGACCGCCTTTGAAGACTTGGAAACGAAGACTTCCAAACGAGGTAAGAAACCTTCGCCAGGGGGCCCTGCTTCGGAGGGCGTCCTTACCGCACAGTGCCCGCAAGGGGGCCAACCCTCCACCGAGCTGTAAGTGAACTAGAGTACTTTTGGTAAATGTATCCTGCTTTAACTCCGAGGATAATAACCGCGACATATATCTTGCATTCTGGCTCGCAACCCTTCTCGACATAGTTCGTCTTTAGGGGATCTTCTTCCGAAGATGATGGAGAGCAAAACGCCTCCCCCTGCCTCCCCGCCACCTGGGGCGGACGACCCTGAGGTGTCATCACGGAGGATTTCTCCTGATCCGCCTATCATGGTTCTAAGTCTGACAGTAGAATAGGGGGGGTAGGAATGTATAGGCAAGATCCTAGCTATGGAGGAGTTGTACACATGAGTTTTACGAGTTCAGGCCCTTCTCGGAGGAAGTAACATCCCTACATCTCGGAGCCTGGAGGCGGTCGACTGGATTATATGCGTGTGAGTTACAGGGGGTGCGAACCCTTGTGCCTGTGGAGGGGGGTGGCTTATATAGAGTGCGCCAGGACCCCGACCAGCCCACGTCACAGAGGGTTTAAGGTACATTGAAGAGAGAACGTTACTGGTAACGCCTGCACTAAAGTGCTATAAATGATAATTAAGCCTATAAGGTAATGCTCGACCGTTTCTCATGTAGAGTGGCTTTAGCTCTTCTGTGCGTCGAGTGACTTCTGCGACGGTCGAGTGACATTGATTCTTCCGAGTGAAATGTCTCTAGTCGAGTGGATGATGATACCCTTTGGATGATCCTTGCTTTAGGGTGCTGTCCTAGGGGAGGATGTCTAGGTCAGGTCTATGACCGTACCCTAGGTACGTAGCTTCATCATTAGCCCCCAAATGGTTCAGGGTTCGAGTGGAGAAGGAGTTGATGATCCTTCCGATTCAGCTTTTGTGCTTTGAGAGTGTCCCGCTCAGAGGTCGAATGGACCTTCATGATGGCTTCAACTGCTTGTTCAGTCGCCTTGATCCATTCTTGGTTTTGCTGAGTGAACTTTCGATGTTAAGTTTCGAGTGTTGATATGGAAAAAATCTTTCGTCTGAAGGGTTGTTCTGCCGCCTGCAGATTTCGCGGGATTTGAATTTTGGGAAGCGCGCTGGGCGGGGGAGGCCGCGGTAATCGGGACGGATTAGGCAGGCCGCCTCGATCTCTGCGCCACCTTTTTTGCCATGTATCGCGCACGCGACTGTTGCGGGATTTGATAAGATCATCTGGGCCTACAAGTTAGTCACTCGGAAGCGACCTTATATAAGGTGCCAGACCGGGGCCTTTGAACAGTGCACCGTCATTCTTCTTCTTCCTCCTCCTCCTCCTCAGATTCCTCCTTTGCGCCTGCTTCTGCTCTCGGCGTCGTTGCTCCACTCGAGCTCGATTTGCTGCCATGGGGAAGGAGAAGACGGTGGCATTGGAGCGTGCGAAGAAGGCGATGGCGAAGGCGAAAGGGAAGAAGACCAGCCGGGGCGGATCTTCGTCGAGGTCCGGCCTGTCGCCTGGCTGGATCCAGGGCGACTGGATCGGGTCGACAATCAGTCAAGATGACATCGACGACCTGGTTGAGGGGGGATTGATCCCTCATCAATCGGCACGGCTCCCGGGGAATGAGACCGAGCCGCAGCCACAGGAGGGTGAGTGCGTCCTCCTCGCCACTCATGTCGACCGCGGGTTTTCTTTGCCTCCCCGCCCTTTCTTTCGTGGTTTCTTGAACTTCTTCGGGGCTCAATTCCACCACTTTTCTCCAAACACCATCGTGTACCTCGCTGCTTTCGTGTTTATGTGCGAGAATTTCTTGGGTTGCCGACCACACTAGGGTCTCTTCAAGCACATATTCACATGTCGCTCGTAGACGGTCAAGAAGGCCAACCCGAGTGACGAGAGGACGCAAGTGATAGAGATGTGCGGGGGTCTTGGAATCCAAATGAGGAACAAGAGCACCTTCCCAGCTATGATCCTTCCCGACTCGGTCCGGGGATGGCAGTCTACCTGGTTTTACTACAAGGACCAGCCGACCCCGGGTTTGTCGAATGGACTTCCCCCCTTTTCCATGGCTCGAGTGGAGAAGCCCTCCTCCTTGAGAGTGATCCCGGAAGAGAAGGCGCAAGTGAAGGTGTCGGTCGAGCGGGTCGTCCAACTTGTTCGCGACGGAGTGACTGGTATGGACCAGCTGGAGGTCTTCCTCAGTCGACACATCCAACCACTCCAAGCCCATGACCATCCGATGTAGATGTACTCGGGACTCGAGGTTTCCACTCGGATCCACCCGGAGGATGTTAGTGAGGACATAGTGGAGAAGTGGCTGAGAGGTATCACCGGCAACAAGGATAATCCCCGGGGGCCCAGGAGGGTGGTTCCGTTCGACCACTTGCGCCAGCCGGAACAGGTATGATTCTGCTTTGTCGAGTGTCTTCTTGATTTACTATGTAACATCTTGTTGACGGTCGACTGTCTTTCTTTTGTTCATTGTCTTTTCAGGCCCTTATTGATATGTAGTCGATGCCCAATGGAGTGCAGGAGCAAAATGTCGAGGAAGAGGCGAGTGGGGGAGAGGGTGGCGAGTGGCACTCAGATGCAAAGGAGGATGAGGAGAGCGACGACCCGAGTGACGAAGAAGAGGTCGACTCACCTCCTCGCAGAGAAAGGAGGTCCAAGCATGCTCACGACCCGGCAAACACCCCTGACCTGGTGGCCGCAGCGTCTGGGCAATCTTCAAAGCGCCCTCGGATGTCTTCTCCGGTGCCAACTTAGAAGGGACCAAAACAGCTGATGACCGCGCCGCCTCCTGCGCCGAAACCATTGAAGGCCACATCCTCCAAACCGCCGAAGGCTTTGCCCAGAATCAAAGTGACCATTCCCACCATCTCCGGGTAATCATCTGACCCGATTTTTTGGTCGACTCATGCAACAGAACGTAACCGACTGAAAGTTGACATTTGCAGTGCTGCTACCTCTGGAACTTCTTCCCGCCAGTACCGAGACGAGGAAATGGAAGACGCAGTTACCTCTAACCCAGGTAAAATTCTCGTGATCTTGTTCTTGATTATTTGGTCGATCAAATTCTGGCCATTCACTTGGGGTCGACTGATTTATTTGCAGCCCCACCCAATGTTATCGAGCTTCCGGATGGTAATGAAGATGTGGCCCCGAGGCTCAGAAAGAACAAAAAAGTAGCGGCTAGCAAGACATATTAGCTGGGATTAACGACGGAACCAACTGTCCAACAACATGAAGATGCAGGCGGGGCCTCTGTAACTTTTCCTGTCCCATTGTCGAGTGAGCGCCCTGCATCGTCGATTGTACCAGTGTTTCCTTCAGCCGCCCAACCCCATGCCTCGGAGCTCCAGGCTGCCGCATCTGGGCCGTCTGCCCCTTTCTTCACCAACTATCATGTTCCAGAAAGCCAGTCGGACGCTGTTGCGGAGGCTATCCGTCAGGCTAACGTGATGATAGAGCGGATGAAGACGGTGCACGAGAATAGCCAGGCTGCTTATGATGCCAGCGCGGCTCTTCGGGCCAATGTCCAGGTAAGTTGGCTTCCGACTGACCTTGTTCTATTAGGATATGCTAGCTGAAATATTTTCTTTCATATAATATCTTATTGTTTGCATCAAATCTGTACACCCACTGGGTGTTTTGCTGTCTTTAGTATTTGCGCTCTTCCACTCGGCCTGGGCGAGTGGGATCTGAACCGGTGGGGGAACGCTAAGTGCACCCACTGGGTGTAGTCCCCGAGACCACAGTCGACTGCGGGCAGTCGACTGGGGTCTGAGTACTTTTCACTTTCCTTTCTTCCATTCGACCCGGGCAAACCGGTCGAGTGGGATCTGAACCAGTGGGGGCACGTCAAGTGCACCCACTGGGTGTAGTCCTCGAGACCGCGGTTGACTGCTGGCAGTCAGCCGGGGTCTGAATAGTTCTTGTCTCTTTCTTGTCTCTTTTTTTACTCGACCCGGGCGGACTGGTCGAGTGGGGTCTGAATTAGTGGGGGCACGCCAAGTGCACCCGCTGGGTGTAGTCCCCGAGACCGCGGTCGACTGTGGGCAGTCGGCTGGGGTCTGAGTAAACTTTTAAGTTTTCTTCACTCGCAAGTAAATAATATTTGATCATGTCGATTGACATGTCTTTTACCTTCTGCAGAAATCTTGTACTCTCATTTCTAAGTTTGCCGAATTTGAGGAGAAGTAGAGGCAACTCAACCTTGACTTGGAGCTGGCCCAACAAAAGTTGAAGAAAGCTCAAGATGAAGCTGCTGGTATGGAAGGTAACCGCCCGTCGACTGTTCGCGTCGATCGTCCTTCTAAAATATTTCTTTGATCTCTTGCTTGATCCGATTGATTATTTTGCAGAGAAAATGAGGTTGGCTCTGGATAAGAAGGACTTGGACCTTGCAGCTGCGCAAAAGGAGGCTCAAGATAAGACTGCCCTTACAGACCAGAAGCTGGCTTCGGTCGGAGTGCTGGAAGAAGAAGTAAGCAAGCTGAATTCCTTTCTCACTGAATCCAACCGAGAGGTCGTCTAAAGAAGGATAAGATGGCTCTGAATGAGAAGCTGGAATCTGCGACTCGTAAGAGAAATGACATGGAAGCTTATCTGAGAAATCTTGCCAAGAAGCTCTTTCTTATGCTGGAAGGTACTCCTTTTAATCCGACTGCTCTACTACTTGCGAGTTAGTCCAGTCCAGTCGACTCACTAACTCCTTGACTGCAGAATTCTGCCAAAACTTTGATGAGGAGACTGGACGGATCTAGATGGGTTTGGACCCTATTGCTTCTCTAGTCGGTGATGAAGCTGCCCTGAATGTGCTTCGACTGGAATCTCGTGTCGCCAGTGTGACAAGTTACCTCGCTCATCTGAAGGTGGCAGTTTCACGGATCGACTCATCACTCTGGCCAAGGGCGACGCTTCAAAATGACCTCGAGTCTCTGATGGCTTGCCTCAATAAGGTCCCTGGTCGAGTGCAAGAATGGAAGAAGTCCTCTGCCCGGTGTGGTGCTGACGTGGCGTTGTCCTTGGTAAGAGTCCACTACAAGGAAGCTCGCGGAGACAAGCTGGCGGCGATCAAGGTCGCCAACACCAAAAGGCATGATTTCCAGTCCTTCATGGAGACTTTCATAGCCGCCGCCACTTGGATTGCAGATGGAATCGACTTGGACGGATTCGTTGAACCTGCCAGCCCTCCTCCTGCCGAATGAACAAACTTTGAGATTTAAACTTGCCTTAAATTTGCCTCGGGATGCCGAGTGGTTGCTGTAACCATAAAACTCCTTCGGGCTTGATGCTCGAATACTTTTGGTCTGTCACCTGGAATTTTTAGGATCTATCTGAACTTGGCTTATTTCTGAATATGTTCGTATTTGCCTTCACATGGAATTTGCTCTTTGGGATGTAGCCCTGAAGTGGAGAGTCCAATCGACCTGCGCCTCGTCGTCCCCGCGGGCAGGGATGGGGCGCACGTTGTATTTGTGGCGTAGCTCGGAGAAGAGGGCCGCGGTCGGCCTGCACCTTGTCGTCCTTGCGGATGGGGATGGAGCGTACGTTGTAGTTGTGGCGTAGCTCGGAGTAGAAGGCCGCGGTCGACCTGCACCTCGTCGTCCTTGCGGATGGGGATGGAGCGTACATTGTACTTGTGGCGTCGCTCGGAGTAGAAGGCCATGGTTGGCCTGCACCTTGTCGTCCTTGCGGATAGGGATGGAGCGTATGTTGTACTTGTGGCGCAGCTCCTAAGGGGAAGGTTGCAGTCGACCTGCACCTCGTCGTCCTTGCAGATAGGGACAGATTTTAAACCTTAGGCGAATACTGGACTGCAACTAAGCCTTCGAGTGGGAGGGTTGATCACCACTCGGTAGGATTTTTTAAACTTAGGCGAGTACTGGACTGCAGCTAAGCCTTTGAGTGAGAGGGTTGCTCACCACTTGGTAGGATTTTTTAAACTTAGGCGAGTACTGAACTGTAGCTAAGCCTCCAAGTGGGAGGGTTGCTCACCACTCGGTGGGATTTTTTAAACTTAGGCGAGTACTGGACTGCAGCTAAGCCCCTGAGTGGGAGGGTTGCTCACCACTCGGTAGGATTTTTTAAACTTAGGCGAGTA
>NC_041390.1:73701370-73701678 GCF_002162155.2 Triticum dicoccoides | reverse complement strand
GGATTTTTTTAAACTTAGGCGAGTACTGGACTGCAGCTAAGCCTCCGAGTGGGAGGGTTGCTCACCACTCGGTAGGATTTTTTAAACTTAGGTGAGTACTGGACTGCAGCTAAGCCCCCGAGTGGGAGGGTTACTCACCACTCGGTAGGATTTTTTAAACTTAGGCGAGTACTGGACTGCAGCTAAGCCCCTGAGTGGGAGGGTTGCTCACCACTCGGTAGGATTTTTTAAACTTAGGCGAGTACTGGACTGCAGCTAAGCCCCCGAGTGGGAGGGTTGCTCACCACTCGGTAGGGTTTTTTAAACTT
>NC_041390.1:73624436-73701252 GCF_002162155.2 Triticum dicoccoides | reverse complement strand
GTGAGAGGCTTGCTCACCACTCGGTAGGATTTTACAAACTTAGGCGAGTATTGGACTGCAGCTAAGCCCCCGAGTGAGAGGCTTGCTCACCACTCGGTAGGATATTACAAACTTAGGTGAGTACTGGACTGCAGCTAAGCCGCGAGTGAGAGGCTTGCTCACCACTCGGTAGGATTTTTTAAACTTAGGCGAAACAGATTCGCAGCTAAGCCCCCGAGTGAGAGGATTGCTCACCACTCGGTAGGATTTTCTTTTGAACTTAGGAGAAACAAATTCGCAGCTAAGTCACCCATTGGGGGATTTTATACGCAAATAAAAGCAACAACAATCGTTCCAGAGGACTATAAAGCTCTTGTCTTTGATAAACAAATTACAAAGGTATTTCTTATTACATTTTATTCGAACGAGTACTTAAGTATAAAAGGGGCAGAGCAGCTCCGCATTCCAAGCCCGTGGCTCGTCCTTCTTATGCTCGACATTGTAAAGGTGGTATGCTCCATTGTGGAGCACTCTGATGACAATGAAGGGACCTTCCCAAGTTGGGGCGAGCTTGTGTGGTTTCTGTTGATCCACTCAAAGAACCAAGTCTCCCTCTTGAAAGGCCCGACCCTTCACGTGTCGAGCGTGGAATCGACGCAAGTCTTGCTGATAAATGGTCGACCGGATCAAGGCCATCTCTCTTTCCTCCTCTAGGAGGTCAACTGCGTCTTGCCAAACTTGTTCTGCTTCATATTCAGAGAAGATCTCAACTCGTGGTGCATTATGAAGAAAGTCACTCGGTAGAATAGCTTCAGCCCCATAGACCAAGAAGAATGGAGTTCGGCCAGTCGACCGACTGGGAGTTGTCCTCGATCCCTAGAGAACTGATGGAAGTTCATCAACCTAGGCGCCCGCTGCGTGCTTGAGATCTCGCATCAGTCGGGGTTTCAGTCCTTTGAGAATCAGGCCATTTGCTCTTTCGGCTTGTCCATTCGACTGGGGATGGGCGACTGAAGCATAGTCGACTCATGTGCCTTGTGAGGCGCAGAAGGTTCTGAACTCATCAGAATCGAAGTTCAATCCATTGTCAGTGATGATGCTGTGTGGAACCCCATATCTGAATACAAACTCTCTGATGAAGCTGACAGCAGTACTAGCTTCAAGATTCTTAATAGGCTTGGTTCGATCCATTTGGTAAACTTGTCGACTGCTACAAGCACATGAGTGAAGCCGCTCCTACCAGTCCTTAGTGGACCAACCATGTCCAATCCCCAAACAGCAAAGGGCCAGACGAGTGGAATGGTCTTCAGGGCTGATGCAGGTTTGTGCGACATATTGGAGTAGAACTGGCAGCCTTCACATCTATCGACTATATCTTTCGCCATTTCATTTGCTCGTGGCCAATAAAATCCAGCTCGGTATGCTTTAGCCACAATGGTCCGAGAGGACGCATGTTGACCACAGGTCCCCGAATGGATGTCATGGAGGATCACTCGACCTTCTTCTGGTGTTATGCATTTCTGGCTGACCCCAGTTGCACTTTCTCTGAACAGTTGTCCTCTTATTACAGTAAAGGCCTGGGATCGACGGACAATCTGTGGAGCCTCTTCTTCATCCTCTGGGAGCTCTTTCCTAAGGATATATGCAATGTATGGCACTGTCCAGTCGGGAGTGATGACCAACACCTCCATGATCAAGTCGACCACGGCTGGGACCTCGACTTCAGTCAGATCTGTGGCACTCTTAGGCTGCAGGGGCTCTTTAGCGAAGGGATCTTCCTGAACTAAAGGTGCATGAATATGCTCGAGGAACACATTACTGGGAATAGCTTCTCTCTTGGAGCCTATCTTTGCTAAGTCATCTGCTGCTTGATTTTTTAGTCGGGGTACATGATGGAGCTCTAACCCCTCAAACTTCTTTTCCAACTTCCTCACCGCGTTGTAGTAACCAGTCATGGCTGGGCTTCTGACGTCCCACTCCTTCATCACTTGATTGACTACCAAATCTGAGTCGCCATAGACCATGAGGCGATGGACACCGAGTGAGATGGCCATACGCAACCCATACAAGAGCGCTTCATATTCTGCTTTAGTATTGGAGGAATCAAAGTGAATCTGGAGGACATATCTGAGCTTGTCTCCTCGGGGGGATACCAGTACCACCCCAGCACCGGAACCATTCAACATCTTGGAACCATCAAAGAACATGGTCCAGTGCTCCGAGTGAACTTGAGTCGGCAGTTGTTGTTCAATCCACTCGATGAGGAAATCTGCTATTGCTTGGGACTTGATAGCTTTCTTTGCCTCGAACTTGATATGTAAGGGAAGGAGTTCAATCGCCCACTTTGCCACTCGACCAGTTGCATCTCTATTGTTCAGAATCTCTGATAATGGAGCATTGCTGATGACTTTTGTTGGGGATATTACCACTGGGTGTAAACCGGCCTACTTGGGCCGGGTTAACTTCATAGTGGTATAAGCAGGTGAAGGCCCAAGGCCTATAGTCGTTTTGGAATCTGTAGCTATAAAACCGACCTGATGTATAACTTGTATTGTAAGTTAGGAATAGAGAGATACCGACCGGGATACGAATATGAACCGGCTGGGACTCTATGGACCGACGGGCCTCACCCGTGTATATAAGGGGACGGCCCGGCGGCGGTTCAAGGGGGACAACCACAACTCGGGCCTAGGCGAAGCTTGTTTGCTCCCTAGCCATCGACACCACATCAATTCCATCACAACTAGACGTAGGCTTTTACCTTCATCGAAGGGGCCGAACTAGTATAAACCCCACGTGTCTTTGTGTCCGCTTTAACCCCTTCAAGTAAACTCGTAGCGATGGCTCCACGACTAAGTCCTTTCGCTAGGACATCTGCCGTGACAAATCCACGACAGTTGGCGCCCACCGTGGGGCTATCGCACGATGGTTTGACAATCTTGGAGGGCAAGCTCAAAGGACTCGAAGGCTATGTTGTGGGCCGGATGACCAAGAGTCGTCGGGGCAGGATCTACATCGATGATGCAGGATGGGGTCGTGAGGCCGATTCAATTGAGTATGGTTACCGGGTCCCCTTCGGCAGCATACACGTCTTCATCGGCAAGATCGATGAGCCTGGGCCTGAGCCGGACATCTACACCGACCCCGTTGAGACGGCTCAGCGTGCGAGATTTACTCAGGTTAAACCGGCCATGAAGTGTGCCTTCGTTGGAGTCATCTACGGAGGAGAGCGCGAGGACGAATCAGAGCACGATAGCGAGACCGTTGTCTATTCTGGCGACGAGTCCTCGACCGGAGAGACCGAGTCGCTATACCGGATGCAAGACGATCAGGTTAGGGGTTGTTCCGATGGCGACAGTATTCCGGACCCCCCAGGCCGGATCAACCGGGTTGGAATATTCATGGCTGGCACCCAGGCGGCGAATTATTCTTCGACTGCCGCAGCAATGCTCTCCGGATCCGCAGCGGCAGCGGCAGCAGGGGCAGGAGGCCTTGTGCGCCCGCCGGTTCAAGTTCTATATGACCTGTTTGACGCACTGACCGCGCTTATGGCAGAGGATGACCCGGCGGATCAAGATGCTCATAATGCAGAAATCGCGAAGGTGAGAGAGCAGATCGTGCAAGCCAAAGCGGATCTGGCAGTAGAAAAAGACCGGATGGCCGCAGAGCGGGCCGCTTTGGACGCACAGGCCTATAAACTCATGCTTGACCAGAATGCATCACAGGAGGTTTTAAAGCGAAAGCACAGATCACGCCTGCCGTTAGGGTTTGACCCCCGAAATCTCTTTCACACTCCGGGAGCTGGACCCAGTAATCCACCGCGGTACCAGGAGACAAACCGGATTGAGGCGCCAGGGCCAGGAGCGACGGTCCAACCTCGCCTGATGGAGCCCCCTCACCAAAATATTGCGGTGCCTCCACCGGTCCAGACGCCCCCGGGTCATTATTCGAATCCTATGGACAACCTTGTTGCGGCCGCAGCACGGTTAGAGGCCATCCCAGTCGAAGGGGATTCTCCGCAAGCAGTAGAAACGCGCCGGGTTAAGGAGCTTCTCCGGACCGCGCTGATGCAGCAGGAGGCATACTCATACAGCCGTGATCAGATTCATTCTACGCCCCGTCCGAGCCGGAGTTACAGCAGGCGCATAGATGAACCGGCCATATCAAGCAATGCGCACGGCCGTGAAGCGGCCCGTGGTGATGACCCGGCAGGTGGTGTTGCCGATGCTCGGGATGCGGTGAACCGGGCCTGGGCACAAAGGGAGGCCGAGTTAGCAGCACAGGATAATGCGGGCCAACTTACACCGGTTCGTTCTGCCGCCTTTGCCGGACCAGGAATCACATCCGCTCTGGGAGTGCCTTGCTTGATCCCTGCTTTACGTACTGTGCGCCTGCCTAAAGATTTCAAGGGCCCACGCAAGGTGCCGAATTATACCGCTGATTTACCCCCTGAAGCGTGGATAGAGAGTTATGAGATGGCCATGGAAATGCTGGATGTGGATGAGGCTGCATGTGCAAAATATTTCACCATGATGCTCGAGGGCACGGCTCGTACTTGGTTAAAGAGCCTGCCGCCCAATTCTATCAGCTCTTGGGCCCAGTTGCGGAGCCGGTTTATACAGAATTTCAAGGATACATGTAGGCAGCCCAAGTCCATAGTAGACCTGGCGGCTTGTGTCCAGGAAGAAGGAGAATCAACGACCCATTGGGTGCGCCGCGTTTCGGAAATTTTGCACTCGTCTGACAGGATTAATGCTGACTCTGCGGTCTTAACTCTGGAAGGCAACTGCCGGTTTGAGCCTCTAAAATTGAATCTGGGACGCATGAAGCGACTCTGTAATGACATGGGAACCCTCATGGCTGCCTTAGTGAAGTATGCCGATTCGGACAGTACCAAGGATCCCGAGCTTAATGATAATGAAGCAGGGAAGGGAAAGAAGGATAGCAACTCCAAACAGCAGCAGAATAAACTAGCGGGTCATGGAAACGGAGGCAAGCGCAAGGCGGACGGCAGCGTGGACTTTGTGGCCAACACTAACGCACAGGACAGGGGGCAGCGGCGCAGAGGTAAAGCGGCAAATCATAACGGGGCTCCCAATCCTAATGCAAGCCGTTTGAACTATTTGTTGAATCAGCCTTGCCCAAAGCACGGGACGAAGGAGGCGCTGGCTAGCCATCTTTGGAAAGATTGCTACATCATGCAGGAGTTCAAGAACTCTAATGCTTTCTGGAATGATCACGGATCAGGTGGCGGTTCAGGATCCGGTTTCAGCAGGCCGGATCACGATGGGGTTTCCGGTTCAGGACGTAATCAGGGCGGTCACAACTACCAGAATAATCAGAACAGCCAGCAGTAGCAGCAGCAGTCAGGCTATCAGAGCCAGCCAAAGCAGTTGAGCAATGGGCAATACCATGTCTTCACAACGGGCTTGGATAAGCGTGACCGAAAACTCCACCAACGAGCGGTGAATTCTGTTGAACTGGCCTTACCGCGTTACTTACGCTGGTTAGAGCAGCCCATCGTGTGGAGCAGAGAAGATCACCCGCCCCGGGTTGATAATCCGGGTCAGTTAGCATTAGTGGTGGACCCTCAGGTGGGGGGTTATAAATTCACCAAGGTACTCATGGATGGAGGAAGCAGTATTAACATACTATATTATGAGACATTCAGGCGCATGGGACTGACAGACAAGGATCTCAGACCGTCGAACATGGTATTCCATGGTGTTGTGCCAGGCAAATATGTATATCCTGTTGGTAAAATAGCTCTAGATGTGGTTTTTGGAGACGAGCACGACTCCCGGTCAGAAAAATTGAGCTTCGAAGTGGTGAAGATCCAAAGCCCGTATCACGCCTTGTTTGGGCGACTGGCTTATGCCAAGTTCATGGCGCGGCCTTGTTATATCTACTTACAGCTCAAGATGTCGGGTTACAAGGGGACGATAACGGTTCACGGGAACCGTAGGATCGCTTTGGAATGTGAAGAGGGTGATGCGGCTTACGCAGAGTCGGTCTGTGCCACGGAAGAGTTGAAGTATTATAAGGACAATGTCGATCCGTCGGATATGACCCCTTTAAAGAAGCAACTACAGAGCATGATTCAGATCTGAAGTTCAAATCGGCATCTGAGACCAAGCTTGTTGACTTCGTGCCCGGCGATTCATCCAAGCAGTTCACTATCAGTGCCAACCTGGATCCCAAATAGGAAAGCGCGCTCATCGAGTTCATCCGTGAGAATCGGGACATTTTTGCATGGAAGCCGTCTGACATGCCAGGTGTACCGAGGGAACTCGCTGAGCACACTCTTAACGTGGATCCTAAGTATAAACCGGTGAAACAGTTCCTCCGCCGGTTTAACGAAGAAAGACGCAAAGCCATTGGAGAGGAAGTGGCCAGGCTTTTAGCAGCTGGTTTTATTATTGAGGTGTTCCATCCAGAGTGGCTTGCTAATCCGGTGTTAGTTCTTAAGAAAAACGGCACTTGGCGTATGTGTGTGGATTATACAGATCTTAACAAAGCCTGTCCGGCAGACCCTTTTGCTCTCCCCCGTATTGATCAGATCATTGATGCCACGGCGGGTTGCGAGCGTTTGAGTTTTTTGGATGCATACTCTGGATATCATCAGATCAAGATGGCGGTTAAGGACCAGGAGAAAACAGCATTCATTACTCCCTTTGGAGCCTTCTGCTATGTATCTATGCCCTTCGGGCTCAAGAGTGCCCAAGCCACCTATCAACGGTGTGTACAGAATTGCCTGCATGAGCAGATCGGCCGCAATGTGCACGCATATGTGGATGATATTGTAGTAAAATCAAGGCAAAAGGAGACACTGGTGGATGATTTGAAGGAGACCTTTGATAACTTGCGAGCTTACAAGATGATGCTTAATCCGGCCAAGTGTGTTTTTGGTGTCCAGCAGGCAAGTTACTGGGTTTCTTGGTGTCTAACAGAGGAATTGAGGCTAATCCGGAGAAGATTACGGCTATTACATCTCTAGCTAAACCGGAGTGTATCAACGATGTTCAGCGTTTGGCGGGCCGAATCGCTGCGCTGAGCCGGTTTATCAGCCGCCTCGGGGAGAAGGCTATCCCTTTGTACCAAATGCTGAGGAAGACAGACAATTTCGTCTGGAGTCCAGCTGCTGACAAGGCATTTGAGGATCTGAAGCGGCAGTTAGCCAATCCGCCTGTTCTTGCAGCTCCGGTCGACAAGGAGCCGCTATTATTATACGTAGCGGCTAATGCTCGGGCAGTTAGCGTGGCTATTGTGGTAGAGCGCAAAGAGGCAGGCAAGGAATATCCGGTTCAGCGGCCGATTTATTATATCAGTGAGGTGCTGATTGAATCCAAGCAAAGGTATCCGCATTGGCAGAAGCTGGTCTATGGGGTTTTTATGGCCAGTCGGAAGTTGAAGCAGTATTTTCAAGGGCACCCCATCACAGTGGTCAGTTCAGCTCCCTTGGGTGATATTATATAGAATCGGGAGGCGACTGGCCGGATTGCCAAGTGGGCTATAGAGCTGGGGCCGCACGGACTGAAGTACGTGCCTCGGACGGCAGTGAAGTCTCAAGCACTTGTTGATTTCATCAATGATTGGACGGAATTACAGGCACCAGAGGAGAAGCCGGATCACACATATTGGACTATTCATTTTGACGGATCCAGGCAATTGGAAGGCTCGGGGGCTGGAGTCGTATTAACTTCCCCACGAGGTGATAAGTTTTGTTATGTTCTCCGCTTAATGTTCCCTTGTACTAATAATGCAGCTGAGTATGAAGCCTTGCTCCATGGTCTGCGGATGGCTAAAGAGATGAATTTAAGCCGGGTTAAGTGTTTTGGTGACTCGGACCTAGTGGCTCAACAGGTGTCTGGCACTTGGGATTCTAAAGACCCGCTCATGGCTGCGTATCGTCGGGAAGTGGATAATATTGCAGGTTGTTTCAAGGGTTATCAAGTGGATCATGTGGACCGTCGGAAGAATGAAGCGGCGGATGCTTTAAGCCGGTTGGGCTCTCAGCGTAAACCGGTCCCGCCTAACGTCTTTTTGGATGTGTTGCACAATCCGTCAGTCAAGCTCCCAGGTGAAGCGGATTTAGCTATTCCTGATCCGGAGTCTCAATTGGTGGCAGCCCTGCGTGTTATTCCGGATTGGACGGTTCCTTATCTTGTGTACATGACAAGGGGGGAGTTGCCAGAGGATGAGATTCTGGCCAGGCAGATAGTCCGGCGATCCAAGTCTATGATAATTGTCAATGGTGAATTACATCATTGCAGTGTATCAGGGGCGTTTCAACATTGTGTTTCTCCTGAGGAAGGCTGTGAAATCTTAAGAGAAATCCATGAAGGGGATTGTGGGCACCACGCCGGTTCAAAGTCTCTGGTTGCAAAGGCGTTTCGTCACGGGTTCTACTGGTTGACAGCACATGCTGACGCGGAGGATTTGGTTAAACGGTGTGATGGATGTCAGAAATTTTCAAGGCGTGCTCATGTGCCGGCTCAGGAATTGAGGATGATCCCAATAACATGGCCATTTGCAACTTGGGGGCTAGACATGGTTGGACCTTTTAAAAGATCCAAGGATAAGAAAACTCACCTTTTGGTGGCAGTTGATAAATTTACCAAGTGGGTTGAAGCGGAGCCTGTCAGCAAGTGTGATGCAGCAACAGCGGTACAGTTCATCAAGAAGGTGATTTTCCGGTTTGGTTTTCCACACAGTATCATTACTGATAATGGTACCAATTTATCCAAGGGTGCTATGAAGGAGTTCTGTGAACGTGAGCACATCCGACTTGATGTGTCGTCAGTAGCACACCCCCAGTCCAATGGACAGGCAGAACGAGCTAATCAGGGAATCTTGCGAGGCATCAATCCCCGGCTTTTGGTCCCATTGCAAAGAACACCAGGATGTTGGGTTGAAGAGCTGCCATCTGTATTATGGAGTATCAATACTACGCCAAACCGGTCCACAGGATACACGCCATTTTTCATGGTCTATGGAGCAGAGGCAGTTCTCCCTAGTGACATCCGGCACGATTCGCCTCGTGTGGCAGCTTATGTTGAGGCAGACAATGAGACAGCACGACAAGATGCTTTGGACCTATTGGACGAAGAGCGTGATATAGCGGCTGCCCGTTCGGCGATTTACCAGCAAGATCTTCGTCGCTATCACAGTCGCCGGGTTAAAACCAGAACTTTTCAAGAAGGAGATTTGGTGCTTCGATTCATCCAAGATCAAACGGATATGCACAAGTTATCCCCACCTTGGGAGGGACCTTTTGTAGTCAGTAAGAATCTGCACAACGGGTCGTATTATCTGATTGATATTCGAGAGCATCAAGACTCACGTACATCAGAAGAGGAGACCAACAGACCGTGGAATATAGCTCATCTTCGGCCTTACTATACTTGAGCCATTGGCTCTATCTATGTACATATCATGACAATGTATGTATTATCTTTGATATATCAAACCGGAGCCTCAACTGAAGCGGGGTCTCTGTCTTTCTCATCTTGCGAGGTTACACGGAGTGGTTCTGTCTAAAGCGGCCTCCGGTTTACCCCTTGACATTTGTTTTTATATCACTGGGGGCTTTGGTCGTGTCCGAACCAACGAACACCCTTTGATAGGCGACAACCACCAGATCATTTGGGGACTTGGTCAAGTCTGAACCAGTAACGCCTCTTGGTCGGCCTAAGGCCACAAAATCACTTGGGAGCATGGTCGGGCCCGAGCCATTGCTACGCCTCTTGATTTGGCATATATGCCACGAGTCATTTGGGGACCTGGCTGACTTGAATCATTGTCACCCCTATTGGGGGCCTTGATCCTGTCCGACCATGGTAATGCCATCTGAACAGCTCAATATAGCGTATTTTTGCGAATGGGTTTTATCATTACTTTCGTTTCCATGTTGTTTTCATGGTTTGTTCGTTTTTTGCTTTTGTTGGATTTCTTTATGTCAACAAGCATATTTTTTCCGGTTCAGCAAATGATTTTTGATTCCCCTTCTAATCCGGAGGAGTCTACCCGGTTTACCTTTTCCCTGTTAACATCATGGAGTAACCAGGGGGCTCGTATTAAGTCAGTACGGTTTGTACGGGGGCTACTTTCCCCTTTTTGACGGTAATGGTTTATAAAACCACCGCTTCAGGCTTGGTTAAGCCAGCTTTATACCCAAGCATGGCAGGTATTTATGTACCGTATATTTGTTATATTTCTGATACACATATCAAGATCATAATCCGGCTGACGGTATAACCGCTACCGAAGTTCAAATTTTTCTGATTGCAGGAAATATGAATTAAAGTTTTTTCAAGCAAAAGCTTCAGTACTTATGCACGAAGGCATATCCCAGGCAGAAGTTTTAACTATCCTATTACAAGGCAGCATGGTGCCCAAACAAAATCATTGTTTTTGTAGAAGGATGTTGCAAATAGCACTTCAAACCGGCTTCCGGTTCAAGCCTGCTCCTCGTCCTCCGCCGCTTCAGATTCCTCGTCTCTACCCATTGGCTGGAAATCAACAGTGGTCCAGTCGATTCCCATTAAAGCTTGGAAAACAGCTTCTTCATGGATCAGGGAAGACAGTTCAATATCAGGGGCGTAAGTGTGCTTACGGATTGGAGGAATCAGATTCTCCGCTTCAACAGTTGGGGCAGGCACTCGCTTGTTTTGATTATTATATTGCACTTGATAATGCGTCAAATCTGCCTCTTCAGCTAACTGGCAAGCCAGAGGGTGTACTGCACGGTTTATGGCCCTTAAATCTTCTTCGTTGAACTCAGAGCCATCTTCTTTGAGACTGGGATAGCCTTGAGCTACTTCCACAGGATCAAAGTCGGGCACCCATGCCTTTGCTCGGATTAAGGCATTGATGGCTCCGGTTCGGGCAGTGGATTTTTTCAGCTCCTCAATCCGGGCTGGAAGCATTGACAACTTGCTAAGAGTGTCTTGGATTAAAGAGGGCGCCGGGTTGTTGTGAGAAGCTGTGCTGATGATCCGTTGGGCTCCAGTGTACAATTGTTCTACCAAGGTGTAGGCAGCTTTCAATTTCTTCCGCACATCATTTCCTAAGTGCCCAATACGTGTGCCTACAAAAGGATTGGAATGGTCTCAAACCGGACTTACGATACAGCAGATTCAAATTTATCACAGAAGTTACAAGGAGCTTACCAAAGATAGCAGCAGTCATGGAGTGTATTTGCCGCTGTACGGCCGCCAGTTCATCTACCACCGGTTTAAGGGCCGCTTCCGCATTTTCTGCTCTTTTGGTTAAACCGGCCTTCTCAGTGGCCCAGTCAGCTCGCTCTTTCTTAAAACTTTGTTTCAGCCGTTCAGCAGTGCTCAAAGCGCTGGTTAATTCTTCCTTGGCTTTATCTGTTTCAGCTTGCTGGGTCTTCAGGGCCTCCTGCAAATCGGCAATCCGGTCCTCCTTGATTTTAATCTCAGCCTGCATACAGATGACATTTTAAAGCTTTTCACAGTTGAGACAAGAAATTGAAGTATCAACCACATAATAAAGTTATATGCCTGATACTTGGGGGCTAATGTACCTTCAATTTTTTGTATATTGCTCAAATACAAAGTCCCAAGCTCAATACAAGTATTCAACTTGGCACGTGGGGGCTAATGGCTATTTGATCAAGTTCTGTTCTAAGGACAGCTTTTTATTTTTTAGCCCCGGTTTGCTTATGCTAAACCGGCCCTCGAGGGTTATGCCGACGTATTTCAAAAAATATATATTCAGGATCAAGTCCCGGTTTGACCAAGGTCACAAAACGGCCCTTGGGGGCTACCGGGATGAATGCAAGGGCAGAAAAGAAAGAAGGAATTTACCTCAAATTTATCCCTCATCATTTTGACCAGGCCAGCTTCACAGTCACGGCTAGTGTAAAGCCGGTTCAAATAGCCAGAGTGAAGATCTTGAGCATTCAAAGCGGCATATGTTTCTAATTCAACATCCCATTTTCCTTTATTCAAAGGGGAAGAATCCTCTTTCATGGTATGCCTGGTAAGGGTGGCAGGATTCCCGGGTTCAGAGCGGCCTACACCGGTAATCACAACATCATCATCTTTTGACTCGCCGGTTTGGGTTGGTGCGGCCGTTTTGTCAGCAGGAGTGTGGGATTTCTCAATCTGGACAGAGCTGGCAGGCGGATCAGCAGACGTTGGAGTATTAATAAGACCTTCTTCAGGGATAATGTTGTCTTGCAGAGGAGGATCATTGGGGATATCTTCAGAAGTAAACATTTCACGATCCGGCACTTGGTCATGTTCTGGGGCCATATTTTCTTCAGCCGCTTTATCCAGGCGGGCCTTCTTGCTTGGTTTCGGTTTAGCCCTGGAAGAAAAGATAAAAATTAAGGAAAAGTGTAAACCATTGCGCAGCATACTGGAAGGATATGTTCGGTTTAACTTACCCAGCAACTGTTTTCAAAGGTGGTAGCTGGGTGGCCGACGATTCACCAGATGAGGAATGAGAAGTGACCTGATAATCGGAGTCGGATGGATTAAGAGGTTGACGGAAGAAACCCGCTTTACGATTTAAATCAATAAAAAGGTCGGAGACCTCGGAGCGGCGTTTTCGAACCGGACTGTTTGGTAAACCGACAGAGGTAACTACCTGGCCACTGTGCCGGGTTGTGCGGCGAGCTTCGTGTTGCTGAGTCTTCATAAGAAATTGGGAATCCAGATAAGCAAGAGGATGAGAAAATTTAACTTTCCGGTTTGCCCGGCGAAATTTTGGCAAAGGCAAGATTTCTGAATCGGAAGAGAGAATAGTTACCTCAACGAAAACCGCATTGCTGGCTTCAGCGTCATCCTGACAAACATCATCATCAATAAGGCGTGTAAAAAGTAAGCCAAGTGAATCAAGTTCTACCTCAAGATCCGGATTACCCACATCATCATCAATGGCTGGGTTAGATGAAGCGGTGGTTTTTCTCTTATGAGCTGGTTTCTTGACAACCTTGGTCTTGGGCCGGGTTGGCCGTCCTGCCTTCTCCATTTTGTCTTGAGGAAGTTTCTTACTCCAGAACGGATTATCACCCTGGATCAGCAGCAATTAAAACATTGAACATATAAAATAGTAACTCGGTTCAACAATAGAGCAATTGAAATATTACCGCTGGCGGTTTGTTGGTGGTGCAGTAAGGAAGCAGACCGGTTTGAGCACAGAGGTGCTCCGGTTCATTCAGCATCTTCTTCACAGATTCTGTGACTTCGTCCTCAGGGAGTTGGATTTTAGTGTGTCAGAGTGGGTCATCGATACTATCAGTATACTCACACATCAAATTTGGGCGCCGGCTTAGAGGCAAAATACTCCATGATATCCAGCAGCGTGCAAGGTCTATTCCTGTTAAACCATTGGCCATGAAGGCCCGGAGCTTGGCAGTTGAGGAGCATATTTAATTCTCTCCTTAGCGCTTAGCCTTTGTGGAAAAGGGTGAGTGTTGCCGAGCCGTTCCGGACGGAAGCCAGGCAAGGGATTTTCATTATCAGGAGATGTATCCTTGCAATAAAACCAAGTTACGTTCCATTCCTTGGGGTGAGTATGGAGTTTGACGTGAGGGTAGGTGATTTCTTTCCTCTTCTGAATGGCCATACCGCCCAGTTCGGTATTAGGGCCGTCAGTGAATTCAGTACGACAGTTCAGATGAAAGAGATCTCTAAATAACTCGACGGAAGGCTCCTCTTGAAGGTATGCCTCACAAAGTACTTGAAAGTGACATAGATTGGTGACAGAGTTGGGGCCAATATCCTGTGGACGGAGTTGAAAGTTGGCTAACACATCCCGATAAAATTTGGAGCCGGGCGGTTTGAAGCCCCGGGCCATATGATCTGTGAAGACCACGACCTCTCCTTCCTGGGGTGTAGGAGGACATTCATCTCCAGGAACCCTCCAATGAATCGTGTCTTTGCTATCCAAAGCGCCAATCAGGACTAGATCGTTCAGCTGTGATTCTGTGACACGGGAGGGAACCCAGTTGCACTCGTACACTTGTTTGGCCATGACAAGATCTACAAGAAATAAATGATCCAGTTCAAGAACATGCCGGATAAAACGGTGTTGATCTAATTACGGTAAACCGGAGGCAGTACCCATAAACCGGTCTTCTACAACGCAGCATCAGATGGATTCTAGCGGTTCAACCAGGGGACTAATGACATATATACTGGTCTGGCAATTTTTTCTCTATGGTGAAGTTAAACCGCCTGGCCTAAGCATTGGAAGCAATCGAAACTATGGATAACTAGTTATGTAGAAACAAGTTTCACAAAATTATGTTACAGCCACGGATCTACGGCAAGCTCATAAAAACAGGAAATATTTCGAAGACTAAGACGGAAACAGAAGTGAACCATTGAGCGGATAGATGCGGGAGATCTATGAGCTTGGATGAGAAATGGTAAGCGGATGCTAAAGGGATCGCTACTAAACACAGCAAGAGTTCACAGATGCATTCAAGATCAGAGAGCAGCTATGAACGCGCGATGAACATAGCAAGAACATGGAACCCTAAGAACAGATCTAGGTTAAGAGGGAGAGAGAACTTACCAGGAACGGAGAGGATGCAGAAAGACGCCGCGACACTCTGGTACGTACAGGTTGATGCAGCGGCCTGAGACGAGGCAGAGGTCGACGGTGGTGGCGGAGCTCCAAAGCCGGCAACGTGAGGAAGAAGAAGAAGAAGGGACGAAGGGGAAGAGAAAACAAATGACCCTTCGGTCTTATTTATAAGGCAACTGAGCTAGGTCAAACGCGCGAATCCAGGAGCTATCATTAAGAGGGCGTTATGAATTTCATAATGACGTCATGCCGGTTTATAGTAGCCAAAGTTGATGATGTCATGCCGGTTTACAACAATCAAACATGATGACGACATGAAGATTTGCCAATTAACAGAAGACATCCAA
This sequence comes from Triticum dicoccoides, assembly GCF_002162155.2. NCBI lineage: Eukaryota > Viridiplantae > Streptophyta > Magnoliopsida > Poales > Poaceae > Triticum > Triticum dicoccoides. The sequence goes on along the minus strand of NC_041390.1, from coordinate 73,686,358 downwards.
GACGCAAGATGGTGTGAAGGATTGACATGAACCAGTTCAAATCAATCTGGGGCCTAATGTTGGGGATATTACCACTGGGTGTAAACCGGCCTACTTGGGCCGGGTTAACTTCATAATGGTATAAGCAGGTGAAGGCCCAAGGCCTATAGTCGGTTTGGAATCTGTAGCTATAAAACCGACCTGATGTATAACTTGTATTGTAAGTTAGGAATAGAGAGATACCGACCGGGATACGAATATGAACCGGCTGGGACTCTATGGACCGACGGGCGTCACCCGTGTATATAAGGGGACGGCCCGGCGGCGGTTCAAGGGGGACAACCACAACTCGGGCCTAGGCGAAGCTTGTTTGCTCCCTAGCCATCGACACCACATCAATTCCATCACAACTAGACGTAGGCTTTTACCTTCATCGAAGGGGCCGAACTAGTATAAACCCCACGTGTCTTTGTGTCCGCTTTAACCCCTTCAAGTAAACTCGTAGCGATGGCTCCACGACTAAGTCCTTTCGCTAGGACATCTGCCGTGACAAATCCACGACAACTGTAATGGAGTGATCAGAGAAGTAATGTGCAACCTTCTTCGTGGTCATATAAATCCCATAAACAAGCTTATGATAATGTGGATATCTTTGCTTTGATGGAGTCAAAACTTCAGAGACATAGTATACTGGGCGCTGAACTTTGTAGGCTTTTACTTCTTCTTCCCGCTCGACCGTAAGTACCGTACTGACGACTTGTCCAGTGGCTGCAATGTAAAGTAGTAAAAGCTCTTTGCTGATTGGAGCAGCAAGCACCGGCTGATTGGAAAGCAGGGCTTTAAGCTCTGCAAATGCTGCATCAGCTTCAGGAGTCCACTCGAACTTATCTGACTTCTTCATCAGTCGGTAAAGAGGCAGTGCCTTTTCACCGAGGCAAGAAATGAATCGACTTAAGGTGGCCAAACAACCAGTAAGCTTCTGGACATCATGCACACGCACAGGGCATTTCATCCAGAGTATGGAACCTACTTTCTCTGGGTTAGCATCAATCCCTCGTTCGGAAACGAGAAAACCGAGTTATTTTCCGCCTGGAACTCCAAACATCCACTTTGATGGATTAAGCTTGATATCATACCTTCTGAGGTTGGCAAAGGTTTCAGCAAGGTCAGCCAGTCGGTCGGAACCTTTACGTGATTTGACCACAATGTCATCCATGTATGCTTCCAAATTCCGACTGATTTGAGTGAGCAGACACTTCTGGATCATCCTCATGAATGTGGCTCCGGCGTTCTTCAAACCGAATGGCATAGTGACATAACAGAAGCACCCAAATGGGGTGATGAAAGCTGTTTTTTATCTCATCGGGTCCATACAGACGGATCTGAGGATACCCGGAATAAGCGTCCAAAAAGGACAAAAGCTCACAACCCGGAGTCGGGTCGACTATTTGGTCGATGCGAGGGAGAGGAAAGTGATCTTTCGGGCAGGCCCGATTGATATGTTTGAAGTCGATGCACATGCGAAGTGAGTCGTCCTTCTTTGGGACCATGACAACATTAGCTAACCACTCGGAGTGGTAAATCTCTCGGATAAACCCAGCTGCCAGAAGGCGAGCCACTTCTTCACCGATTGCCTTCCTCTTCTGTATGGCGGACCGTCGAAGATGTTCTTTGACTGGTTTCACCTTTGGGTCGACTCGTAAACAATGCTCAACCAGTCCCCTGGGAACACCTGGCATGTCAGAAGGTTTCCATGCAAAGATGTCCCAGTTCTCACGGAGGAACTGGATGAGCGCTTCTTCCTATTTGGAGTCGAGTGTTGTTGAAATGTGAGTCGGAGCAGCATTGGGATCCGTTGGATGAATATGAATCAGCTTCGTTTCACTAGATGACTGGAATGCTAAATCTATGGTAGGCTTCTTTGCTCGCAACAAATCACTCGGATCTGCATTTTTTTGATACTCCTGCAACTCCACTACTGCCATCTGTGCATCGGCGATCTTTGAGCCCTTCTGGAAGCACTCTTCTGCCTTCTTTCGACTTCTAGTGATAGTGATCACCCCTTTAGGACCAGGCATCTTCAATTTGAGGTACACATAACATGGTCGAGCCATAAAACATGCATAAGCTGGCCTGCCTAAAATAGCATGATAAGCACTCTGGAAATCCACAACTTCAAATGTCAACTTTTCTTTGCAGTAATTCTTGGAATCACTGAAAACTACATCAAGGGCGATCTGACCAAGTGATGCAGCCTTCTTGCCAGGAATAACTCCATGGAAACTCATATTACTTTCACTGAGTTTGGACATCGGAATGCCCATTCCTTTCAACGTCTCTGCATATAGTATATTCAGACCACTGCCACCATCCATCAGAACCTTAGTCAATCGAGTGCCTTCGACTATTGGGTCGGCCACCAGCGCTTGCCTCCCAGGGGTGGCTATGTGCGCTGGGTGATCAGACTAGTCGAAGGTAATGGCAGTCTGAGACCACTTCAAATAACCGGGTGTCACTGGAGCGACCATGTTCACTTCTCTGTTGATGACTTTCAGTCGACTCTTACTCTCAACATCAGCGAAAATCATCAGAGTGGAATTGACGTGGGGGTAACCATCATCGTCCTCCTCCTCATCCTCAACTTTGTCCGCTTCCTTCTCCTTTTCCTTGGGCTGTTTCTCTCGGAATTGCTGGATTAGGAGTCGACACAGTCGAGTGGTATGCTTCGGGTAAATGAAATTACCCTCTTCATCCTTTTTGGTGTGGATGTGGCATGGCAAATCTAGCACATCATTTCCATCTTGATATTTTACTTTCTTGGGGTTCCACGGCCCATTGGGTTTCCCTTTGAACTTTCCCTGAGTCACGACTAAGGCTTCACCAGGAGCGGCTGGCTCGGCTTTGCACTTCTGCTTCCGACTGGAGTTCCCTCCTCCGGTTTCGTGGGCGACTATTTTGTGCTTGCCACTCCAGAGTCGGTCTTCTTCTTCACCATTGGTGTACTTGGTGGCAATCTCCATCATCTGAGTCAGAGTCATATCTCCTGTCCGACCGAATTTCAAATTCAACTCCCGATACTTAACGCCTTCTTTGAAGGCACAAATTGCATGGTGATCCGACACATTCTCCACTATGTGGTGCAACGTGATCCATCTCTGGATATAATCTTGTCACACCCCGATTTTCATGCCACAGCACTTAAGCTAACAATCATGATAAAATGTGGTTTGACAAAAACTTTTGAGTGTTCTGGACCTTGCCTTGACTGGATTTTTGTCTGTTGTTTGCAAGTGCTCTAAAAATCAAATAAATCCTCCAACTCCTATACTTCATCTCCTTGCTCCAAACTCTTGAACCAATGATCATGCCATGTGTATAGGACATAAAAATAATTTCTTGCAAAATAATTTGGCCAAATAGTATTTTAAAAAATTAGTTCTCCAAAAAACCCCTGAATTGAGGTTTGCATTGTAAGTACCTAATTAAGGGCAGTAAAAATCTTTCCAAAAATATATTTGACTCCTATTAGATATAGGATACCCAGAAACCAAAAACATATAATTTTAAAAGTTATTTTCCTATTTTATTTAAAAGTTTTTTCTTAAGGCCAGAAATGGTCTTTAATAGGGAAAAATTATTTTATTGTTTCAAAAATATTTGAGAAACATTAGGGAAACTAAGTGGACGTATATTTTCCATATATATGAGTTTAGACACATGGTCATGTTCAAAATATTGGACAAAACCTCCCAAAACCATTTCTGCCCATTTCAAGGATTTGAAATATTTCTACAGGAAATATTACCCAACAATTCCAAGAAAATTCTAGCGTGTCACATATGACATGTTTGATGATCTTGACAAGTCTCATGTCATGGAGAACAGTATAACCCCATGAAACCCTCTCAAAACCACTTCTGTCCTTTTTCAAGTTTGAACAACTTTGCACTATAAAACATGTCCAAATGCTCTCAAACTTGGTGCACATGCTCAAATGGTGTAATAATGCATCTAGACCAAATGGCACAAGTTGGAGAGAATGTTATCTTGATCAAAGTGCCCCAAAACCCTCTCTGTCCAGAACCAAATTTGAACAAGTTTACATTGGCAACTTTCTCATTTTGATCTCAACTTTTGTGGACATGTTCAGAACCTCAAATGATGACACTATACTAAGTGGTGCATCAAGGAGAATAGATTTGCATGACTAAATCTTGGAAAGTCTATTTCTGTTGATTTCTAGGGTTTACCAAAGTTACATTGGCTACTTTGCCCAAATGAGCTCAAACTTGGTGGAACATCCTACTTCTATGTGCCATTCCATCCTGTTAATTCTCATGGCAAGTGGAATTAATTTTATTGCCCAAACCAACAACAAACACCTTTTGCCATTTTCCCAAAATCATCATTTTGACCTCTTCCACTAATCTCCATGAGCCCAAGTTTTTACCACAGCTGCCCCAGGTCACCTTCTACCTCCAGTAAGTCTTCCCAGCTCTCAGATCAATCATGGAATAGGGTAAAACCCCACTTTCTTTCTCTGGACATCACATTTCTCTCTCTCTCAACCCCACCTCTCTCCTAGTGGTTCACCAGGGCATCCTAGGCTACCTCCCCTTTGTTTACTCACCCCACAAAGCCTCAGACACTACTGGACACGCCCCTGGCACATAAACAATGCCATGGCGTGCAGAGCTTGCGCTCTGGAGCACGCTAAAGTGCTCTCCGGCACTGTAGCACGCCCATTCCAAGGCCTCCCGTCGACCTTGGGCTCCGGAATCGTGTCCCCTGAGGTCGCCTCGGCGTCCACGACACGCAACACTGTCGGCCCCTTCCTCCCTCGCCTTCCTTCTCCCTCCACAAGCTCACCCAAGCACGTCCATGGACGCTGCCCACGGTGCACCACGACCTCGCCCATTTTAAGCCACCCCGACCCTCTATCTCACCTCGATTCGAACCCCTCTCCCCCAGCAACTTATCGGACACTCCCTCTCTCCCCCTCGTGGTCTCCTGCCCCCTCCATGGCTGGGTTGCCGCCGCTGTGCCCCCGGACCAACCCGAGCCTCCACTGCTCCCCCCGCTCCCACTGAACACTCCTGAGGACACCCACGGCACCAAGGAGCCTCCCCCGCGCACCAGGCCCTCCTCCCCGTACTTGCCCTGCCCTGCCTGAATCTCGCCCGCGCACCATCCGCCTTGGCCGTGGCTCCACTCGCCTTCGTCCTCCGATGGACGTGCTATCAGGGGGGAGCGGGCGCGGCGCAGTCCCCGAGCTCGCCTGTGCGCCGGGCACCCGCAGCAGTGCCCCTGGTCGCGGGGACGAGCTCGGCCTCGCCCCCTCTGTTCCTGCGACACGGGAGTCCGCACGAGGAAGAAGGAGGCCGGCCGGTGGACCGGCGACCCCACCGGTTAGTCTCTGCCGATGTGTCCAGCCGGACCCGCTCGGGTTAAGTGGAGGAGGGATCCGCTAGAACCGCCTTCCCTGCAGGGAAGCGTACTCCCGTAGTACGCCGTCGGCGTGGCCCTCCTTAGCCGTGTGGCCATGCAGCTGGGCCGGCCCAGTGCGCTGCGGCGCTATGCTGCCTTCAGGGCGCGGTATAGGTATAACCCCCCTTCCTTTGTCCTTTCTTTCAGAAATTTGTAAAATCTCTCAAATATTCATATTATCTCTAAATTGGATGATTCAAATTTCTAGTAGTTCCTAAAATCATGCCCTATCACATGGTGCTTTTTGCACATTTTTCTAGCACATTTCCCTTCACACATATTAAATAAATCCTATTTTCTTATTTTTGTGCTGAACTTTAGAAAATCACAGAGAGCCTAAAATTGATCCAAATTCCATGATTCAAATTCCTAGATGCTTCTGAGTTCATAACTTAGTTTATGAACATTTTTATTAATACTTTCTGTACCACACAAAATAATGAGCCATTTCTTCATATTTGTCAATTTTGTAAATTCATAGGAAAATCATTTGAACTCCAAATCCAGTGAAACCAACTCCTAGATGCTTCTAAAATCATGTTTTGTTAAATGGGTGCCTTTGCTCATTTTTAAACAATATGTTTCTCTACACTTCTGGCAAATCCATAAACCCCTTGATTCCATCATATCAAAATGATTAGAAATATCCACTGACCCAATTACAATGAAACCACTGTGGTTAATTTTCATATAACCAGAGATGTCCTAGAAAGTCAAATCAATATTTTTGGAGCACTTTCATTTCTACCTTGTTGTGTTGCTTATTATGGTTGCTTTCAACGATAGTTGACGAAGTAGACGAAGTGCTTGGAGTTGGACCAGAGATATTTGAAGACCTCGAAGACTGTTAAAATAGGCAAGCAGCCCTTTGACCATGATGAACCATTTTACATCATGATGGCATTTTCGTTGCTTCACTAAGTGCATGATATACCTTGAATGGCAACCTTGCTAGGCTTGCCTCCGTTGCATACTCCATTGATACTTGCATTGTTCATGACTCTACCCTTGCTTAGAGTTGTGTTGGTGGGTTGTAGAAATATGCTATAGTAAATGGCTATGCAAAGTGGGTCAGGGTTATGCATGGAAAGAAACAAGTGTGGTTTGACATACTTGCAAACAGCCCAGTGGGTGCCACTAATGCCCCTGGGAGATGATGATGAACTAGGTCACTACTTGGTGGAGAGGTAGTGTACCAAGGCTCGATAAAAGTGTTGTTTACAGAGACAGATTAGATTTAAGATTTGTTGACTATCCCAACCTTACATGCGCAACCACTCTACCCTTGTATGGGAACGGGCATTATTGATTACCTAGGCCGATACTAGCTTGGAGCCCGCATTACTAGTGACGGGGAAGAGTTGGTGCTCTCTCTCGGGATGGGGTCGTGCCAGGTAGGGTGGCCATGAATGTTTTCACAGGGCACCAGATACACCGTTGTGTCCCCTCTCAGATGTTATGATCTCGAGTGAGTCTCATATGATGTACATCGTGAGGATATGGAACAACGAGTGGACTCCTTGTTATTGTCGTCTAGGGAAAGATAGTGATCGGGTGCTTACCCCGGGTACTTGAAGTACTGCGGGTCGTGGATGACACGGAAGTTCCCCGGATCTTGTGGGTAAAGTGTGCAACCTCTGCAGAGTGTAAAACTATTCGAATAGCCGTGTCCATGGTCAAGGACAGTTGGGTGCTGCTGCTTAGACTACGTCCATATGTTTCTGACAAACAACACTGTTTGGTAAAAATATTGACGTGATTCGTGAGGAAGTCACGATGAGCTTGAGCATGAGTTGTTCATAACTCTCTCTCGATGTTGATGTCTGAAACCTCCTGATACTTGTTGCAGATGCATTCATATTCTTGATAAATGTTGATCATGCTTGCATGAGAAAAACTAGCTTGCCACAAAAATGCCAAAATTAGCAGTAGTGCCTTGCATAATTATTCTGTTATCACCCTTGGGTTGCTTGCGAGTACATTCAAAGTACTCATTGGCTTGCCACTGGTTATTTTATTGGCCAGGCATGAAAGAACAAGACATAATGAAGAATACTTCAGTGACGAACATGCGAGCTAGGACGCTTCCCAGTCAGAATGCCTGTAGGGTTAAGGCAGATGACATGGGTCCAAGTTGTTATTGAAGATTTCCGCTGCGATGATACACTCAAGACTTGACCATAATGGTCCTACTTGTGTAAAATGGTATGTATGGATGTAAGACTCTTGTTATTCAGCTTCTGTGTGTTCAGTGAGCATTGATCTCTGGGATCACTGTACATGTGCATTCGGTGATCACGACTTATGAGTCGGGGTCCCCACAGAGTTGGTATCAGAGCCATCCTGACTGTAGGAAGCCTTAGTTAGCATGGTCGTTAGATAGGGTAAAATTATTTCGTCTCATTGCATCATTTCATCTCATTGCATCATTTTCATTTGAGCTCATCTTGATGCCCAAAATGCTGCTGGAAGAGGGCTATGTGCTAAATTTGGCAGATATGTTTCAGCAAATAGCTTTTTGTCATTTTTGCCATGTTTAATGTGTGCATGATATGATCCTGAGCTCGACATGTGTTTTGTTATATGCCATGCCATCCTTATAGAGGTGCTTGCCATGTATTTTTGTGACATTTGTGGTGACTAGCACAAGCTTGCAAATTAGCGTAATCGGTAATGCTGATTTCAGGGACTTAGAATTTCACCAAGTTCTTGTTCTGTTTTTGTCGTTATGCCATATGTTCATGTTGTTTCCTAGTGATCTGTGCCTCTTTTGAGGATGATCAGTAAGAATGTTTTGTTAACATTGTGGTGCTCTATCCATCCATGTCTTTGTTTGCATTTATGGAGCACCCTAGCTTGAGTCAATCGAGCTCTACTTTTGCTATAAAATGATCCTGGCAGATTGTTGACATGTTTAGCGATTTTGCCGAGGATGTTGCTATTGATCCGTGCATGCTATGATGTTGTTCTTTCCATGTCTAGCTTCTATGCTATGTATTCTTGATGGGTGTATGCTTAGTTTGTCATGCCATGCTCTGTAGTGAGTGCATAGAGCTCGTAAACATGCCTACTCGTTAACTGATTTGCAGGCTCCAGTTTTTCACCAAGTCTGAATCTGTTTATGTTTTTGCCATGTTCACATGCTTGCAATTGTATTTTCTGATCCCTTTTGGCTCAAGGTCACTAAGGGACTTTTGTTAAGTGCTTTGAGTAGCTTTATGTCATACCTTGCTTTGCCATGTTAAGTTCCTGTAGCATGTAATTTTCATGCTCTAAAGTGTGCTCCCTGATGATAAATTCCAGATTTGTGTTAATTTCACAAAGTCCGAAACCTGTTATCATTTGCACTTTTGCCATGCTTGTTTGAACCTGTTAATGGATGAACTAGCCATAGACCAGTGTTCATATTTTGTCAAGAATCATGAGTGGATCCCTGCCATGTATTTTGTTGTCATTTTTGATGGCATTTTCCCTAGTAGTGTGATGGCATTTTCGTTGCTTCACTGAGTGCATGATATACCTTGAATGGCAACCTTGCTAGGCTTGCCTCCGTTGCATACTCCATTGATACTTGCATTGTTCATGACTCTACCCTTGCTTAGAGTTGTGTTGGTGGGTTGTAGAAATATGCTATAGTAAATGGCTATGCAAAGTGGGTCAGGGTTATGCATGGAAAGAAACAAGTGTGGTTTGACATACTTGCAAACAGCCCAGTGGGTGCCACTAATGCCCCTGGGAGATGATGATGAACTAGGTCACTACTTGGTGGAGAGGTAGTGTACTGAGGCTCGATAAAAGTGTTGTTTACAGAGACGGATTAGATTTAAGATTTGTCGACTGTCCCAACCTTACATGCACAACCACTCTACCCTTCTATGGGAAAGGGCATTATTGATTACCTAGGCCGATACTAGCTTGGAGCCCGCATTACTAGTGACGCAGGAGAGTTGGTGCTCTCTCTCGGGACGGGGTCGTGCTAGGTAGGGCGGCCATGACTATTTTCACAGGGCACCGGATACACCGTTGTGTCCCCTCTCGGATGTTACGATCTCGAGTGAGTCTCATATGATGTACATCGTGAGGATATGGAACAACAAGTGGACTCCTTGTTAGTGTCGTCTAGGGAAAGATAGTGATCGGGTGCTTACCCCGGGTACTTGAAGTACCGCGGGTCGTGGATGACACGAAAGTTCCCTGGATCTTGTGGGTAAAGTGTGCAACTCTGCAGAGTGTAAAACTATTCGAATAGCCGTGTCCACGGTCAAGGACAGTTGGGTGCTGCTGCCTAGACTACGTCCATATGTTTTTGACAAACAACACTATTTGGTAAAAATATTGACGTGATTCGTGAGGAAGTCATGATGAGCTTGAGCATGAGTTGTTCATAACTCTCTCTCGATGTTGATGTCTGTAACCTCCTGATACTTGTTGCAGATGCATTCATATTCTTGATAAATGTTGATCATGCTTGCATGAGAAAAGTTGCTTTCTGCAAAAATGCCAAAATTAGCAGTAGTGCCTTGCATAATTATTCTGTTATCACCCTTGGGTTGCTTGCGAGTACGTTCAAAGTACTCATTGGCTTGCCACTGGTTATTTTATTGGCCAAGCATGAAAGAACAAGACATAATGAAGAATACTTTAGCGATGAACATGCGAGCTAGGACGCTTCCCAGTCAGAATGCCTGTAGGGTTAAGGCAGATGACATGGGTCCAAGTTGTTATTGAAGATTTCCGCTGCGATGATACACTCAAGACTTGACCATAATGGTCCTACTTGTGTAAAACGGTATGTATGGATGTAAGACTCTTGTTATTCAGCTTCTGTGTGTTCAGTGAGCATTGATCTCTGGGATCACTGTACATGTGCATTCGGTGATCACGACTTATGAGTCGGGGTCCCCACAGAGTTGGTATCAGAGCCATCCTGACTGTAGGAAGCCTTAGTTAGCATGGTCGTTAGATAGGGTAAAATTATTTCTAAAACTATTACTAGTTTTCAAAACTATCTATACTTCTATTCCCTTCTCAGTTTTTCAAAAACTAAGGTATACTTTCCCCATCGATCTCTTCCCTTCAAAACTATTGCAAACGGTCGCTATCACCCTCAAGCTCCTGACCACGGGATTCCTTGTAATTCTCGTGGATAGCCTAGAAGGGGTACACCTTGCCAAATACTCACCCACCTCTTCTGAACCCAAGATTCGCGACACCACAACAAGATGATGCCAACAGAAGATATGCCTTTGAAGAATGAGGACATGAAGACCCAGAGGATGGTGACACCTTTGAATTTTCCCCAGGATGATGCAACCTTGTCCTATGACGATCAGGGTGTAAGATATGCAAGACCATGATAGACATCGCTAATAGAGCAATCATGTCCTTACCGTTGTTGTATCGGCAACCACTGGTGGATGAGAACCTCGCCATTTGGCCTGCCTCACTATAGTGAGTAGGAAAACGGTTCTCTTCATCCCCCTCTCTTGGTGTCGATGTTTTCATCAACGTAACCGACATGTTGGACCTCTACTATGCCTTGTTAATATCATTGCATAAGGGATTACCTACCTGGTACCGTCGACGCCTTAGAAGGCAAAAGGGGTCGTCATGATTAAGAAGACAACAGAAGACCGAGTCAATGCCTGCTACGAGGAGCCACCTTCACCCCATCACTTCAAAAGGTGAGAAGTTGTTGAAGACTCTTCAGGCTCAACCCAGATCATTTCATCGAACAACTACAAGAGACGTAGCAACACCTGAGGAAAACTCAGAAGACTGCACGAGGCACAAGGCACGACTATTGAGTCCGAGAACCCCTAGGGTAGGATGAGTCGTGTACCCCCCTATGCACAGTCGAGTCCGTATGATGGTTCGAATAGAACCATGGTTGTGTGTTTCTTGTTTTTATTTGATTGTGTTTTGATATCAGCCACCCTTTTGCCCTAGGCAACTAGTATGCGGCTATATCGCCTGCCTTATTTTATTGTTTGTGTTTGGCCCTTTCAGCCCTTGTTTGTTTGCACTTGCACTATAGAACCCCCTTTAGGCATTCCCCTTCTCTATGCTACTTTTCCCTCTCATCTCTCTCCTCAACTGAAGACCAGCAAGACAAGCTACACCAAGGATTCTACCTCGGCAACCAACTAGCAATGAAGACTTCTGCTACAATCTCCACGACCAAGTGCAACCCTGTAGAATTATGTTTAACCCTCCAGACTAGAAACCCATTCCTAGACCCTTCGAGACTTCACAAGATACCCCATATCGAATCTTTAACCATGTGCTTGACCCATAGAATTGCAAGAGAACCAGTTAAGCCTCCGTAACCTTGCTTATCACTGGGCTCATTATGGAACTAGTGGACATAGTGAGCAAGCACATTGTCACCCTAATATAGCACAAGAACTGACGATGCCATAAGGAAGACCAATTTGAGGATATAGGAATAGAGGACAAATGACTTCATGAGTTTGTATCAGTGACCCTGAGGAATTATCTGAGACTTTGGTAAATCATGAGTGATGATTGGATTTGGCCTCTACGAGATGATGCTTTCGATGGTATAAGGTTAATTGTTTGAAGGACTAGATAGACTATTGGCATCTCAGAAACCGTGCTTATGGATAAGATAATAAAATTTTCACTCGCACACTAGAATCCTTGAAACCCTTAAGCCCTACTAAGCCACAACATGGTCGGGTCAATACCATAGGTCTTGACTCTAAATCAAGAACACCTCGGACCATACTCAACCGTGACCACCACCAATACCCCCAGCCTACTTTATGTACCCCGTGAACAAAGTTTTCATGGAGTGCTTAGACAAGATAGTTGTCATCTTTATTTTGGTAACATACTTGTCTACCCGAAGACGGAAGAAGAATCACTAAGCTAGTGAAGAAACATTTGAAGACCGCCATGCCAAGTAGGAAGAACTATACCAACCACCATCGCCAAGAAATAAACGTCCGCGTTGAAGACCAGGTGTATCTACAAGCCAGTTCTCTCAATGGGACCAAGCATTTCCATGCCAAGGGAACCCACACCAAGATTCATTAGCCCCCTCCGAGATCACCTCAAGATGAAGAGTAGACGGCTACTAGCTAGAGTTACCACCTGAGTTACCCATTGTGCACAGCGTTTCCCACGCATCACACCCCGGAAGTGTTTCCAACTTCCTAACTTGCCCGATCTCTATGAGGGCATCGACCACTGAGCCATCGACCCCTAGCCCAATCTAACCTACCGCAAGCTACCCATTAGCAACCTGGATTAAGAAGAACGTCATACACGAAGCCATATCATCAAGTGCTTCAAGTTCAATGGAGCACCACGCGGAAGCAGAAGCATTATGAGGACATGAAGAGTACCGCAGATTTAAGTTTTGTATTCCTTCCCGCACCTAGTTTGGGAATCTCGAGGACGAGATTCTTGTAAGGGGGGTAGGTCTGCCACACCCTGATTTTCATTCCACAGCACTGAAGCTAACAATCATGATAAAATGTGGTTTGACAAAAACTTTTGAGTGTTTTGGACCTTGCCTTGATTAGATTTTTGTCTGTTGTTTGCAAGTGCTCTAAAAATCAAATAAATCCTCCAACTCCTATACTTCATCTCCTTGCTCCAAACTCTTGAACCAATGATCATGCCATTTGTATAGGACATAAAAATAATTTCTTGCAAAATAATTTGGCCAAATAGTATTTTCAACAATTAGTTTTCCAAAAACCCCCTGAATTGAGGTTTGCACTGCAAGTACCTAATTAAGGGCAGTAAAAATCTTTCCAAAAATATATTTGACTCCTATTAGATATAGGGTACCCAGAAAACACAAAAATATAATTTTAAAAGTTATTTTCCTATTTTATTTAAAAGCTTTTTCTTAAGGCCAAAAATGGTCTTTAATAGGGAAAAATTATTTTATTGTTTCAAAAATATTTGAGAAAAAATAGGGAAACTCGATGGACATATATTTTACATATATATATATATGAGTTTAAACACATGGTCATGTTCAAAATATTGGACAAAACCTCCCAAAACCATTTCTACCCATTTCAAGGATTTGAAATATTTCTACAGGAAATATTCCCCAACAATTCCAAGAAAATTCTAGCATGTCACATATGACATGTTTGATGATCTTGACAAGTCTCATGTCATGGAGAACAGTATAACCCCATGAAACCCTCTCAAAACCACTTCTGTCCCTTTTCAAGTTTGAACAACTTTGCACTGTAAAACATGTCCAAAATGCTCTCAAACTTGGTGCACATGCTCAAATGGTGTAATAATGCATATAGACCAAATGGCATAAGTTGGAGAGAATGTTATCTTGATCAAAGTGCCCCAAAACCCTCTCTGTCCAGAACCAAATTTGAACAAGTTTACATTGGCAACTTTCTCATTTTGATCTCAACTTTTGTGGACATGTTTAGAACCTCAAATGATGACACTACACTAAGTGGTGCATCAAGAAGAATAGATTTGCATGACTAAATCTTGGAAAGTCTATTTCTGTTGATTTCTAGGGTTTACCAAAGTAACATTGGCTACTTTGCCCAAATGAGCTCAAACATGGTGGAAAATCCTACTTCTATGTGCCATTCCATCCTGTTAATTCTCATGGCAAGTGGAATTAATTTTCTTGTCCAAACCAACAACAAACACCTTCTGCCATTTTCCCAAAATCATCATTTTGACCTCTTCCACTAATCTCCATGAGCCCAAGTTTTTACCACAGCTGCCCCAGGTCACCTTCTACCTCCAGTAAGTCTTGCCAGCTCTCAGATCAATCATGGAATAGGGTAAAACCCCACTTTCTCTCTCTGGACATCACATTTCTCTCTCTCTCAACCCCACCTCTCTCCTAGTGGTTCACCAGGGCATCCAAGGCCACCTCCCCTTTGTTTACTCACCCCACAAAGCCTCAGACACTAGTGGACACGCCCCTGGTACAAAAACAATGCCATGGCGTGCAGAGCTCGCGCTCTGGAGCACACTACAGTGCTCTCCGGCACTGTAGCACGCCCATTCCAAGGCCTCCCGTCGACCTTGGGCTCCGGAATCGTGTCCCCTGAGGACGCCTCGGCGTCCACGACACGCAACACTGTAGGCCCCTTCATCCCTCGCCCTCCTTCTCCCTCCACGAGCTCACCCGAGCACGTCCATGGACGCTGCCCACGGTGCACCACGGCCTAGCCCATTTTAAGCCACCCCGACCCTCTATCTCGCCTCGGTTCGAACCCCCTCTCCCCCAGCAACTTCTCGGACACTCCCTCTCTCCCCCTCGTGGTCTCCTGCCCCCTCCATGGCTGGGTTGCCACCACTGTGCCCCCGGACCAACCCGAGCCTCCACTGCTTCCCCCGCTCCCACTGAACGCTCCAGAGGACACCCACAGCACCAAGGAGCCTCCCCCGCGCACCAGGGCCTCCTCCCCGTGCTTGCCCTGCCCTGCCCGAATCTCGCCCGAGCACCGTCCGCCTTGGCCGTGGCCCCACTCGCCTTCGTCCTCCGATGGACGTGCTGACAGGGGGGAGCGGGCGCGGCGCAGTCCCCCGAGCTCGCCGTTGCACCGGGCACCCGCAGCAGCGCCCCTGGTCACCGGGCACGAGCTCGGCCTCGCCCCCTCTGTTCCTGCGGCACGGGAGGCTGCGCAAGGAAGAAGGAGGCTGGCCGGTGGACCGGCGACCCCACCGGCCAGTCTCTGCCGACGTGTCCAGCCGGACCCGCTCGGGTTAAGTGGAGGCGGGATCCACTGGAACCGCCTTCCCTGCAGGGAAGCCTACTCCCGTAGTGCGCCGTCGGCGTGGCCCTCCTTAGCCGCGTGGCCATACAGCTGGGTCGGCCATGATTCAAAGTCCATGATTCAAATTCCTAGATGCTTCTAAGTTCATAACTTAGTTTATGAACATTTTTATTAATACTTTCTGTACCACACAAAATAATGAGCCATTTCTTCATATTTGTCAACTTTGTAAATTCATAGGAAAATCATTTGAACTTCAAATCCAGTGAAACCAACTCCTAGATGCTTCTAAAATCATGTTTTGTTAAATGGGTGCCTTTGCTCATTTTTCAAAAATATGTTTCTCTACACTTCTTGCAAATGCATAAACCCCTTGATTCCATCATATCAAAATGTTTAGAAATATCCACTGACCCAATTCCAATGAAACCACTCTGGTTAATTTTCATAGAACCAGAGATGTCCTAGAAAGTCAAATCAATATTTTTGGAGCATTTTTATTTCTGCCTTGTTGTGTTGCTTATTATGGTTGCTTTCAACGATAGTTGACGAAGTAGACGAAATGCTTGGAGTTGGACCAGAGATATTTGAAGACCTCAAAGACTTTGTTAAAACAGGCAAGCAGCCCTTTGACCATGATGAACCATTTTACATCGTGACACTACCAGGGAAAAGCCTATACACAGAATTTTACCAGTAGCGCTGTACAAAATCAAGCGCTGCTGCTACTTAGTAGTAACGCGCGTAAATAAACCGCGCTACTGCTATGACTTTAGTAGTAGCCCAACCTAGCAGTAGCGCGTATAATGGCCCAGCGCTACTGCTAATCTCCTTAGCTGCAGCGCGCTTACGTGTAAAGCGCTGCTGCTAACGGAAATAAAATAAAGTGAAAAACAAGTAGAAGAGTAAATGAAAATGAAAGAAATAGAAAAAGGAGAAAGGGAAAAAATAAAATGTAAAGAAAAATAAAAGAAAAAAGGGAAAAAAGGAGAAAGGAATAGCAGTAGCGGGTTTCAGTAAACGTGCTATAGCTAACTTAGCTATAGCGCATTTCCGGAAACGCGCTACCGTTACGTTTCACTTAAACAACGGTTTCCCCCCACCCCGCCCCCCGGCCACCAATTCTTCCCCAAATCGTCCCTCGCCCTCGCCGCCGTCTCCTCATCGCCGCCGCCCGAGGCCGCCCTCAGCCTCACCGCCGCCGCCCGAGGCCGCCCTTAGCCTCACCGCCGCCGCCCGAGGCCGCCCTCAGCCTCACCGCCGCCGCCCGAGGCCGCCCTCAGCCTCACAGCCGCTGCCCAACGCCGCCCTCTACGTCACTGTCAGCGCCCTCCACCTCACCGCCGCCCGAGCCCGGCAAGGACCGCCCTTGCCCGTGCCCGAGCCCGCCCTCTCCGCCCCTGCCTCCATCACCGAGCACCTCCCCGCCACCGTCTCTCCCCTCTCTGTAAGTCCCCCACCCCTCCCCCTCACTCATCTCTCTTTGTATTTTAGAGAAAAAATTAGATGTTAATTAGATGTTTTTCAGTTAGGGCACTAGAGTTTTGCTAGGTTAATTAGGTTAGTAGTGCTGCTAGTAGTATTGGTACAGTAGGTTAATTAGGTGATGTTAAATGAATAACCTAAATGAATGAAATTATTAGTTAACTGAATTTTTTTCCTTTCATCATTATAGAGCACTAAAGTTAACTAAATTTTGTTCTATTAGTAGTTAAATGAATTTTCTTCTACACTGTTTGCACATGTGGTTGCTCGTGTATATTTGGACACTGTTTGCAGGGAATGATGCTTAGTGGCCTATGTTTTGCCGGAATGTTGATTCATTTCTTTTTCGGAAAATTTCAGGTTCTCGATTTGTCCACTTTTTAGCAAAGCTCATGCCGAAATTTTCCGTGAATTTCGGCATGACTTGTGCTACAAACTAGGACATATCGAGTGCCCGTGATTTGCCGCACTAGGAAGGAGTCAACATTCCTGCAAAACAATAGGCCTTTTTATGTCATTATTCATTTTATTAGGTCTAGAATTAATTGACTAGATTTAATCATAGGAAACATGGCTAGCAACAATGAATGACAGGGTTCTGGTGATTGCGATGATGCCTACTGGGCGGCAGACGAATTTTTTAGCCTTACCGATGATCAACCGATGTTATTGCTGGGCCCACTGGTGGCATCGGGGACTCAGACCGACACGCAGACCGGTGCTGAGACTGAGACCGGTGCTCAGACTCAAACCGGCATCGAGACCGGCGCTGAGACTGAGACCGGCGCTGCCTTGGGGAGCGGAGCCGGTGTAGAACCGAAAGCAAAGAGGCAACGAGTTCCTAACAAACTCAGGACTACTAGAGTGGTGGTCATGGAGGTGGATGACGGCAATTTTGAGCCAACGGCGCCTGAGGAAGCGCGTCGATGCTACGGCAATCAAATAGGTTGCATCGTACGGATAACTGCCACCATCAACGATGAGAAACTACAGAAGATAGAAAATATGAGGAGCTCCCTCCTAAAGAAGTTTCACCAGATATTCTTGTTCTTGGGCCAGAATGAGAAGGATTATAAAGATCCAGATGAGGACCCGGCAATGAAGAAGATAAACAAACACGCCATGACCAAATTTAGCGACGCATGCTGGAGTACAGACGGGATCACCAGAACCTTCGCATGGCACCTTCTTCCGGCGATGCCCATATTCTGCAATGGGCAAAGGACATAGGAGATATCGAGGATCATCGACTTCGAGCTGAGTTCTATAACATCCAGCGCAAACTTGCCCAAATCATCATGAAGGAGGTCATCGGAAAAATAGGGATGTTCTACGGAGAAGGACAAATCTCGCGGGAAGACGTCCGAACATGGATAGCCTCTTAGCGTCTCGACCTGAAGCCTTTCACTAGGCTCGGGGACTATCTCCCTGACTTGGATGGATGGAACGACATGTTGGAGTGATTGTCGATATATGACAATGTGTCCGTTTAGTCCATACTTTCTGTATGACAAAATTTTGAGTTATGCATGGTGAAACTTTATTTGTGATATAATTAAGCCATCCTCCTCCTCGATTAGCGAAAATCACTCTAGTTAGGGCATTTTGGGGTACGATGAACTTTGTTATTTATGCTTATGATATGTTGTTTTTATTTTTGCCAAGTCTGTCTCTTTCTGTTGCTCAACTATATATGTTGCATATCATCGACTCATGTGAAGATGCAGGTGCATAGATCATAGATGGCGAAGAAGTGCTATGCCAGGAGTATATATACGACAAGTGGCCGGAGTGTCAGGCCCTTCCGGTTTCCGAGCGACAGGCAGTAGTTAGTTTAGAGGTTCATGCTAATGCGAAAGAGGGATACAAACTCATGTTCTCAAAGTGATAGCTCTTCTCGCATATATCATTGTTTAGATGGATGACGATGTATTTGCATATCATTCGAGACTTGTATCGCTATTTTCGAGATGATGACGAGAGACCACTTTGTGTTGGATGATGATTATGATGATGACATGATTTGATGAGACTAATTGTATGTATATGCTATGATTACATTTGTATGTGTATGATATGCTAAAGATTACTGTATATAGCCTATTCAAATACAAAACAAATACAAAACAAATATGCAGGAAAAAAACTAATAAATAAACTAGTAGTAGCGAGGGGGGAAATTTAACAGTAGCGCCGCATTGTCAGTAGCACGTCCCAGCAAACAGCGCTGCAGATAATATCAGTAGCGCCCTTTCCCAAAGAGTGCTACAGCTATTCATGTATAGCAGTAGCGTGGGACAATCGGCGCTACTGCTATACGTTAGCTGTAGCGCCTTATTAGTAGCACCGGTGCCCGCGCTACTGAGAGGCCCAAAACCCTCGCTGCTGGTAGGCTTTTCCCTAGTAGTGTGATGGCATTTTCGTTGCTTCACTGAGTGCATGATATACCTTGAATGGCAACCTTGCTAGGCTTGCCTCCGTTGCATACTCCATTGATACTTGCATTGTTCATGACTCTACCCTTGCTTAGAGTTGTGTTGGTGGGTTGTAGAAATATGCTATAGTAAATGGCTATGCAAAGTGGGTCAGGGTTATGCATGGAAAGAAACAAGTGTGGTTTGACATACTTGCAAACAGCCCAGTGGGTGCCACTAATGCCCCTGGGAGATGATGATGAACTAGGTCACTACTTGGTGGAGAGGTAGTGTACTGAGGCTCGATAAAAGTGTTGTTTACAGAGACGGATTAGATTTAAGATTTGTCGACTGTCCCAACCTTACATGCGCAACCACTCTACCCTTCTATGGGAAAGGGCATTATTGATTACCTAGGCCGATACTAGCTTGGAGCCCGCATTACTAGTGACGCAGGAGAGTTGGTGCTCTCTCTCGGGACGGGGTCGTGCTAGGTAGGGTGGCCATGACTATTTTCACAGGGCACCGGATACACCGTTGTGTCCCCTCTCGGATGTTACGATCTCGAGTGAGTCTCATATGATGTACATCGTGAGGATATGGAACAACAAGTGGACTCCTTGTTAGTGTCGTCTAGGGAAAGATAGTGATCGGGTGCTTACCCCGGGTACTTGAAGTACCGCGGGTCGTGGATGACACGAAAGTTCCCTGGATCTTGTGGGTAAAGTGTGCAACTCTGCAGAGTGTAAAACTATTCGAATAGCCGTGTCCACGGTCAAGGACAGTTGGGTGCTGCTGCCTAGACTACGTCCATATGTTTTTGACAAACAACACTATTTGGTAAAAATATTGACGTGATTCGTGAGGAAGTCACGATGAGCTTGAGCATGAGTTGTTCATAACTCTCTCTCGATGTTGATGTCTGTAACCTCCTGATACTTGTTCCAGATGCATTCATATTCTTGATAAATGTTGATCATGCTTGCATGAGAAAAATTGCTTTCTGCAAAAATGCCAAAATTAGCAGTAGTGCCTTGCATAATTATTCTGTTATCACCCTTGGGTTGCTTGCGAGTACGTTCAAAGTACTCATTGGCTTGCCACTGGTTATTTTATTGGCCAGGCATGAAAGAACAAGACATAATGAAGAATACTTTAGCGATGAACATGCGAGCTAGGACGCTTCCCAGTCAGAATGCCTGTAGGGTTAAGGCAGATGACATGGGTCCAAGTTGTTATTGAAGATTTCCGCTGCGATGATACACTCAAGACTTGACCATAATGGTCCTACTTGTGTAAAACGGTATGTATGGATGTAAGACTCTTGTTATTCAGCTTCTGTGTGTTCAGTGAGCATTGATCTCTGGGATCACTGTACATGTGCATTCGGTGATCACGACTTATGAGTCGGGGTCCCCACAGAGTTGGTATCAGAGCCATCCTGACTGTAGGAAGCCTTAGTTAGCATGGTCGTTAGATAGGGTAAAATTATTTCGTATCATTGCATCATTTCATCTCATTGCATCATTTTCATTTGAGCTCATCTTGATGCCCAAAATGCTGCTGGAAGAGGGCTATGTGCTGAATTTGGCAGATATGTTTCAGCAAATAGCTTTTTGTCATTTTTGCCATGTTTAATGTGTGAATGATATGATCCTGAGCTCGACATGTGTTTTGTTATATGCCATGCCATCCTTATAGAGGTGCTTGCCATGTATTTTTGTGACATTTGTGGTGACTAGCACAAGCTTGCAAATTAGCGTAATCGGTAATGCTGATTTCAGGGACTTAGAATTTCACCAAGTTCTTGTTCTGTTTTTGTCGTTATGCCATATGTTCATGTTGTTTCCTAGTGATCCGTGCCTCTTTTGAGGATGATCAGTAAGAATGTTTTGTTAACATTGTGGTGCTCTATCCATCCATGTCTTTGTTTGCATTTATGGAGCACCCTAGCTTGAGTCAATCGAGCTCTACTTTTGCTATAAAATGATCCTGGCAGATTGTTGACATGTTTAGCGATTTTGCCGAGGATGTTGCTATTGATCCGTGCATGCTATGATGTTGTTCTTTCCATGTCTAGCTTCTATGCTATGTATTCTTGACGGGTGTATGCTTAGTTTGTCATGCCATGCTCTGTAGTGAGTGCATAGAGCTTGTAAACATGCCTACTCGTTAACTGATTTGCAGGCTCCAGTTTTTCACCAAGTCTGAATCTGTTTATGTTTTTGCCATGTTCACATGCTTGCAATTGTATTTTCTGATCCCTTTTGGCTCAAGGTCACTAAGGGACTTTTGTTAAGTGCTTTGAGTAGCTTTATGTCATACCTTGCTTTGCCATGTTAAGTTCCTGTAGCATGTAATTTTCATGCTCTAAAGTGTGCTCCCTGATGATAAATTCCAGATTTGTGTTAATTTCACAAAGTCCGAAACCTGTTATCATTTGCACTTTTGCCATGCTTGTTTGAACCTGTTAATGGATGAACTAGCCATAGACCAGTGTTCATATTTTGTCAAGAATCATGAGTGGATCCCTGCCATGTATTTTGTTGTCATGTTTGAGTGCTGTAGCATATTTATCTTGATGCATTTAGTTGGTCACTTGCTGTTTATCGTAGACCGGTGCCATATTTGTTTTGCTTGCCATTTCCAAACCGTGCATCCGATTCCGGTGATCTTTATATCAATTTCAACCGAAATCACCTCGACTTTCCAATGACACTCTTGGATTTCCAAGTTGAGGCCAGGTGCAATCATTCCTTGTCAAATCTTGCATATGCATCACATACCGCATCCCGCATATCATACCATGTTTGCATCATGTTGCTTGAGCATTGCACGTGGTTGATTGTATTCCGTTTTCTTGTTGTTCTTGTTTGGGTAGAGCTGGGAGACGAGTTCGTGAACGAGCAGCCCGTTGAGTTCGCTTATGAGGATCAAGTCAACTCTAACAACTTTGCAGGCAAGATGATCATACCCTCGAAATCACTTCTATCTTTGCTTGCTAGATGCTCGCTCTTTTGCTATGCCTATGCTAAGATGCCTACCACTTCCTTATCATGCCTCCCAAATTGCCATGTCAAACCTCTAACCCACCATGTCCTAGCGAACCATTGATTGGCTATGTTACCGCTTTGCTCAGCCCCTCTTATAGCGTTGCTAGTTGCAGGTGAAGATTGGAGATCGTTCCTTGTTGGAACATTGTTTATTGTTGGGATATCACAATATTATCTTGTTTATCTTAATGCATCTATATACTTGGCAAAGGGTGGAAGGCTCGGCCTTTTGCCTAGTGTTTTGTTCCACTCTTGCCGCCCTAGTTTCCATCATATCGGTGTTATGTTCCTGGATTTTGCGTTCCTTACGCGATTGGGTTATAATGGGAACCCCTTGACAGTTCGCTTTGACTAAAACTCTTCTAGCAATGCCCAAACTTGGTTTTACCATTTGCCACCTAGCCTCTTTTTCCCTTGGGTTTCCAGAGCCCGAGGGTCATCTTTATTTAACCCCCCCGGGCCAGTGCTCCTCTGAGTGTTGGTCCAAACAGAGCCACTTGCAGCGCCACCTCGGGGAAACTTGAGGGTTGGTTTTAGTTGTACGTAGTGTTCATCTGAGTGTGCCCTGAGAACGAGATATGTGCAGCTCCTATCGGGATTTGTCGGCACATTCAGGCGGTGTTGCTGGACTTGTTTTACCATTGTCGAGGATGTCTTGTAACCGGGATGTCGAGTCTGATCGGAATGTCTCGGGAGAAGGAATATCCTTCGTTGATCGTGAGAGCTTGTGATGGGCTAAGTTGGGACTCCCTTGCAGGGATTTGAACTTTCGAAAGCCGTGCCAGCGGTTATGGGCAGATGGGAATTTGTTAATGTCCGGTTGTAGATAACATGAAACTTAACTTAATTAAAATGAATCAACCACGTGTGTAACCGTGATGGTCTCTTCTCGGCAGAGTCCGGGAAGTGAACACGGTGTTGGAGTAATGCTTGATGTAGGTTGTTCTAGGATCACTTCTTGATCATAGTTGTTCGACCATGCTTTTGCCTTCTCTTCTCGCTCTCTTTTGCGAACAGGTTAGCCACCATATATGCTAGTCGCTTGCTGCAGCTCCACATCATACCTTGCCTTACCTATAAGCTTAAATAGTCTTGATCGCGAGGGTGTGAGATTGCTGAGTCCCCATGACTCACAGTTTACTTCCAAAGCCAGATGCAGGGACTGATGATACCGCTCCAGACGATGCGCTTGAGCTCAAGTGGGAGTTCGACGAAGACTCTCGTCGTTACTATGTGTCTTTCCCAGATGATCAGTAGTGGTGCCCGGTTGGGGCGATTGGGGACTTTGTCGCATGTGGGGATTGATCTTTATTTTGGTACCGTAGTCGGACCATGAGTGTATTGGATGATTGTAATGTTATTCATGTATTTGTGTGACATGGAGAGTGTAAGCCAACTATGTACCTTTTCCCCTTTTATCTATTTACATGGGTTGTTGTGAAGATTACCTTACTTGCGACATTGCTTTCAATGCGGTTATGCCTCTAAGTCGTGCTTCGACACGTAGGAGATATAGCCGCATCGAGGGCGTTACAAGTTGGTAATCAGAGCCTTCCCCGACCTTAGGAGCCCCCTGCTTGATCGAATCGTTGGTGTTGTTGAGTCTAGAAAAATGTTTTGATTCATTTAGGAATTATATATCGAAGAGTTTAGGAATTCTTTTTACTCCCCAGTCCCTTCATCGCTCTGGTAAGGCATCCTGACCTAGAGTTTTGACTCTTCTCTTCTCAAATTTCACTAAAAAAAATTTAGGATCACGCGGGTATCTTGGAATCATCCCGATTGATTTGTGACGAGAACATTGTTCTTGGTGCCTCCTATCATTTAGGGGTTGTGGCAGTGTCCCGGGTAGTTGAGCTCCGAGGTGTTGTCATCACAATTTTATCGTTGAGATTCTGGAATACCTGAGTTTCGCCGACATCGAAAATCTCTTTTATGCAGTTGTTGGTGAGATAACCTCGACGCCACCCAGCACTGGGGCGGGAGTTCGGGAGTATTTCCATAACTCATATAACGGATGCTTTTTGAAGGTTGAGGTAAATGATTTCCGAAGGTTTCTCGGTTATGTGTTGAAGGATGGATACAGCTGGATGTAGGATTTGCTAGATTTGGGTGAGATATTATGCTTCCCCTGTATCCCCAACACCTGATTACATAACCGGAAAGGTTCGGGAGTTTCATAGGTGGGAATTCTCATAGCTCTAGTTCTTCTTCCGCGGATATTTGGTTTGGGATTGGGTAATCCTCACCAAGCATTTGTTCTTGTTCCATACCTTGTTGTTTTATTCTTCTTCCTCAATTCTAGTGGCTTCTCAATTTATGGATATTTGACCATTTCAATTGGAATGCATTCGTTCATTTGGTTCGGATGTGAAGACTTTATGTTGCAATTTCAACCCATTTGATTCAGCTTCGATATTTGTCTGTCAAGTTGCTAACGGATGTCAACCTCTTCAGGATGGCTCCTCCAACGCGCATGACTCCGAATCCTGATCCGCCACCACCACCTCCACCTCCGGAGGCATGGCAAGCTATGATGGCCGCTACCAATGCAAACACGCAGCTGATCATGCAACTTCTTCAAGAGCGCAACCAAGGGAACCAGGGCCATGGCAACAATCAGAATCAGTTCGCTACACTCAACAGTTCCTTGCTAACCAGCCAAAGACCTTTAGCAATTGTGTTGAGGCAACAAACGCTGATGATTGGCTCATGGACATATGCAAGCATTTCGAGTGCAGTAACGTCAGGCCTGAGGACTTTGTCAAGTTTGCCTCCTTCCAACTCAAAGACCAAGCTACAGAATGGTTTCAGCAGTACAAAGATTCCAGAGGAGGCCGTGTGATTACCTGGGATGAATTCCGTCAAGACTTCAACGCTCATCATATTCCTCAGAGTGTGGTTGAAAGCAAGCGTGAGGAATTCTGCAACCTAAAGCAAGGCACTATGTCTGTTTACGAGTACAAACCCTTGTGCCCGTGGAGGGGGGTGGCTTATATAGAGTGCGCCAGGACCCCGGCCAGCCTACGTCATAGAGGGTTTAAGGTACATTGAAGAGAGAACGTTACTGGTAACGCACGCACTAAAGTGCTATAAATGATAATTAAGCCTATAAGTAAATGCTTGACCGTTGCTCATGCAGAGTGGCTTTAGCTCTTCTGTCCGTCGAGTGACTTCTGCGATGGTCGAGTGACATTGATTCTTCCGAGTGGAATGTCTCTGGTCGAGTGGATGATGGTACCCTTTGGATGATCCTGGCTTTAGGGTGATGTCCTAGGGGAGGATGTCTAGGTCAGGTCTATGACCCTACCCTAGGTACGTAGCTTCATCACGGCCAAGGCCAGAAGGTGACCCTTCGGCCACCCGAAGTCCGGAGTATTCGGCTCCTAAGGAGAGCAACAAAAAGAGTCTGGGATTGTCAAGTGCTCAACCAGACGCACTGATGGGTCTTTTGGAGCAAGCGGCTATCTCGGAGGCGCATCGTACTTTAATAGGTACGGTGGCTGAAAGGATTTCATCCGCCAAAAGTGGGTTGCATGAGGCTTTTACGAGCCTGCTAAGAGGCTTTGAGGTACGCAAAGAAATATATAATTTTTTTGATGATACCGCACACGCTAGGTGTGCTCTATACAGATAGTAGCCCCTAAGACTCTAGTTGTTGTCCAGAGGCGGCAAATAGAGGATCATAGTCCCAGGTAATGATTGCTCTGCTTTCATGTGTAGGCGGCTGAGGGTCCGGTGGCTGGCCGGACCGCTGAGTTTGCCGGGCTGAGGCGGCAACTTGACGCGGCAGATGCCGACATCGTGCTTGTGAACAAGCGGCTTGACGAGGCATAGGGTATGTATTTTCGGGTGGTCAACAAATATTAAGAGGAGCATGATGCTAGTATCTATAACATGCTGTGACTGCAGATGGAGCTGCAGCCATGGAGGCCCTTCGCGCGGAACTTGCCCGAGCCAAGGAACAAGCAAGGAGAAGTGATGCGGCCGCCCTAAAGGCGGCCGAAGATTTAAGAGCCAAACAGGCTACTCGTCGCCTGAGTGAAGATAAAATAGACAAGATGGCTGTTGAGCTGAAAGATGCCATCGGCCGATATGAGCTTCTTGAAAAGGAAAGCCAAGTGAAAGCGTCTGACCTGAAGAAAGCCATGGAAGCTGCCAAGGAAACCCGCTCTGAAATCAGAGCGACGAAGGAGGAGCTCCATCAAGACGGAGATATCACGGCTAGGAAGCCCTTTTTTGTTGTAGTCGAAGTTCGGAGATCCGAAATATGCCCCTCTGGATCAATTATGGAGTGTTGCAGATGCATATTCGGACTTAGCAATGAGTGCTATTGATGCGACCGAGTTTTTCAAAGATCAGAAAGATCATGAAGTGGAGAGGTTGTTCTAGTCGCAGTTCAGCGCTTCAACGCATCCGCTACTGTTGAATGAACAAATGGCCGAGTGGGCCGAACTCCATAGGTTGTCCAGACTTGCCATGAGATCTGTTGTGGATCATCTTTGGCCGAAGGGGCCAAGGTGGAATAGTTATTTTGGTTTAGTGCAATGGTTCCTTGGTGCTGTGCCGCATATCGACGCTGTAAAGAGGTCGGCGTGCATAGAGAGGGTGCACGGATGTCTCTTGCCCGTGTTAAGACATACTGGGCAAAGATGGAGACCACCTCTATTGCGACCCGGAATCCGGCCGTAGGCCAGGTCTCGGCTAAGCACTATTTTGAAGAAGTCCTGGAAGGCGCTCGTGTAATAGAGTCTCAGTGCTCGAAGAGTATCATGTCCGAGTGACATGTATCCCCAATTGTAAAAACAATGCTATTTGGATTATAAAGGATGTGTTTATACTTTTTCCTGAAAGTATTATTATGCCTCCTGTGCGGCCGTTTATGTATTTATATAACCTGAAAGTTTGCAGTTGTCGGCTTCAGCCCCCACACGTATAATGCGGGGGTGTTCGGAAAAGCGCCTGTTCACACTTGACCCAACGTCTTGGTCCATTAAGGAGGTGATAGCGCAGCGAACAAGGAAATCAGACTATATAGCTTTAACACTTTCACTTAGCCATAGGAGTTTGACAGTGGGGCTACTATATAGCCCTTGGTACTTCTGCGCTCATCCGAACATGGTGCGCGTACATACATGACCGGGAAACCGGTCCTTTGTTAATGCGGAGGAATCACTAAGATTCCGCTGAGTCATCGAGTTGTTGACCAGTCTCGCGCTTTATCATGATACTCAGTTTTCAGCTTTCTCTACTGAGGTGCTCATCCAGATGAACCATGGCACAATCGCAGTAGTTCTCCCAGTGCCACCTTAGCTGATAGAGCGGAACGTAAGGTAGCAAAACACGGGAGCCGGGCAAACCCAACTATTGACCAAAGACATGATTCGGAGCTGATGCATATAAGGCCAAACTCGCGACACCGAACACTCGCTAAGGTGTTCGGACTTTGCATCATATACCGGGCTGAGAAACACCCTCGATTATGAGCCCTTAATTTCCAGGTACTTGCATTAGTCTGACGTGACAAAATTTCAATAACGCCAGCATCCCTTTCAGCTGTGTTGAGTATCCGGAGGGAGTGAAGCAACAAGAGACAGTAAAAAAGGTTTACACAGGGTCTTAATCTAAAAAGAAACCTTTGAGCGGGACCCTGCTGCACGTCTGCGCCTGTGTCTCCGTTGTGCTGTATCCTGGAAGGGTGTAGTACGATGATCATCTTTAAAAGAGAAAAACCCAGGTGAAAGTCTTCGTGCGAAAAATTAGTTATTCTTAATGAACCATTAAAATGCAATTTTGAAATAGGGTCAGGCCGAACTGTAGCCCTTTTTACATGCGGGAAGCCGCTAGCACCACCTATGGGGGTATATCTATCGACCCAATCTCAGGTTTATCTGGGCTGTTACAGCTAGTGGTGCGCCGGACTCGTCTAACCGTGTCCGCGGTCTTGACGACTGATCATATCTTCTGGTTGGAGAGGCCGTTCAGTGATTGGCTGCTAAAGCCACCACATATTCCTCCCTACGTGAGGAACTCTCTGTATTTCTGCTAACTGTGATCATGCCATGTGGACCGGGCATCTTGAGCTTAAGATAAGCGTAATGCGGTACTGCGTTGAAACGAGCAAAGGCCGTTCTTCCGAGTGGTGCGTGATAGCCGCTTCGGAATGGAGCGATGTCGAAGGTTAATTCTTCGCTTCGGAAGTTGTCGGGAGAACCGAATACAACCTGTAAAACTAGAGAGCCTGTGCAGCGGGCCTCTAGGCCTGGTATTACTCCTTTAAAGTTGTATTGCTTTGGCTGATTCTTGTCGGGTCTATCCCCATTTTGCGGACGGTGTCCTGATACATCAGATTAAGACTACTGCCGCTGTCCATAAGGACTCGGGTGAGGTGGTATCCGTCAATTATTGGCTCTAGCACCAAGGCAGCCGATCCTCCGTGCCGGATACTAGTCGGGTGATCCCTACGATCAAAAGTGATCGGGCAGGCCGACCAAAGGTTGAATTTGGGGGTGACGGTCTCCATAGCGTATATGTCTCGTGGTGCACGCTGGCACCTCCTTTTTGTTATGTGAGTTGCGTAAATCATGTTCACTGTTTTGACTTCTGGTGGGAATTTTTTCTGTCCCCCGGTGTTCGGCCGGCGAGGCTCATCCTCGTCTTCGCTTGGTGTCTCCCTCCCCTTGTGTTCGGCATTTAGCTTGCCAGCCTTCTTGAAGACCCAGCATTCTCTGTTGGTGTGATTTGCAGGTTTGTGGGAGGTGCCATGAATCTGACATAATCTGTCTAGAATCTTGTTTAGGCTGGACGGTCCATCTCTGCTGCCTTTAAATGGCTTTTTCCGTTGACCGGGTCAAGAGCCCCTGAATCCGGCATTTACCGCCGTGTTGTCTGGGCTGTCTTCGTTGCTTCAGCGCTTGCTTTTATTGCGTCGCGGTTTCCCGTTGCCATCCCTGACTTCGGATGTGCCTGGGTTGTTGGTGCCGCTACGGGCTAGCCAACTATCTTCGCCCGCGCAAAAGCGGGTCATAAGGCTTGTTAGGGCTGTCAGTGTCCTCAGTTTTTCCTGGCCGAGGTGTCTGGCAAGCCATTCGTCCCAGACACTGTGCTTGAAAGCCGCTAAGGCTTCAGCATCCATGCAGTCAATGATTTGATTCTTCTTCGTGAGAAATATGTTCCAAAGCTTTCGGGCTGACTCTCCGGGCTATTGAATTATGTGACTTAGATCGTCTGCGTCCAAAGGTCGGACATAGGTCCCTTGAAAATTGGCCCTAAAAGCATCATCAAGCTCTTCCCAGCTTCCAATTGAGTTTTCGGGGAGGCTTTTCAGCCAGTGCCGAGCTGGTCCTTTCAACTTGAGGGGTAGTTATTTGATGGCATGGAGATCATCTCCACGAGCAATGTCGATGTGAAGGATAAAGTCCTCAATCCAGACCCCAGGGTCTGTCGTTCCGTCGTATGCCTCTATGTTCACGGGTTTGAATCCCTCTGGAAATTCATGGTCCAACACCACATCTGTGAAGCATAGGGGGTGCGCAGCACCCCCTGTATTTTGATGTGTCATGGCATTCTTCGGATGGTTGTAGCGTTTGGTTTTGATTCCGAGCTGTTATTCAGTCAGTATAGTCATTTGGGCGGCCATGATTCTGTGCCGGAGCGCGGTTCCTAGATCCGTAGATGGACCTGGCCATACCGCCTTTTTTGTTCAGGTCTTCATGTAAATCGTGTGCTGATTTGTGTGCGACGTCGTTAGCCGCCCTTTCGCGGCCAAGGGGTGGTCGCTCCGGCTGACCAGCCGTTGTATTTTTCAGCTGAATGAGCTCTAAAGCCTCGTCGTCGAATTCAGGCAGCAGCTTGCGCTTTGGATAGTTCTTTGCTTTAGTGTTAAGCACTTTGTTCCATCTACTGTTGAGCGTATTCTACGTGGCCTTAAGCCTTTGCTTCTGCTTCTTCAGGATCCTCGCGGTGGCGATAAGCCTTCTATGGAGGTTCTCTTGTTCCAAGTGCCTTTCCGGGATGATATGTGCATCGTCGTCCGGACTGTTCTCCTCTCCGGAGATAGGTTGATGAGCTTTACCCTCGGCGTCACCGTGATTGGACAGCTGCTCTGTACCATGTTCGCCGTCCACTGGCTTATCCTGCTCCATCGCTAGGTCTGATACGTCCATTTTGCATCATGCTTTTATATTGATATTTATTGCATTATGGGCTGTTATTACACATTTTGTCACAATACTTATGCCTATTCTCTCTTATTTTACAAGGTTTACATAAAGAGGGAGAATGCCGACAGCTGGGATTCTGGGATGGAAAAGGAGCAAATATTAGAGACCTATTTTGCATAGCTCCAAAAGTCCTGAAACTTCACGGAAGACGTTTTCAGAATATATAAAAAATACTGAGCGGAAGAAATTCACCAGGGGGGCCACACCCTGCCCACGAGGGTGAGGGCGCGCCCTACCCCCCTGGGCGCGCCCCCAACCTCGTGGGCCCCCTGGTGGCCCTCCGGTGGCCATCTTCTGCTATATGAAGTCTTTCGATGGGAAAAAAATCATAAGCCTTCTTCTCGGACGAAACTCCGCCGCCACGAGGCGGAACCTTGGCGGAACCAATCTAGGGCTCTAGCGGAGCTGTTATGCCGGGGAAACTTCCCTCCCGGAGGGGGAAATCATCACCATCATCATCACCAACGCTCCTCTCATCAGGAGAGGAAAATCTCCATCAACATCTTCATCAGCACCATCCCCTATCAAACCCTAGTTCATCTCTTGTATCCAATTCTTGTCTCCAAGTCCGGGATTGGTGCTAGTAGGTTGCTAGTAGTGTTAATTACTCCTTTTAGTTGATGCTAGTTGGTTTAATTGGTGGAAGATCATATGTTCAGATCCTACATGCATATTAATACCCCTTTGATTATGAACATGTTTATGCTTTGTGAGTAGTTATTTTTGTTCCCGAGGACATGGGAGAAGTCTTGCTATAAGTAGTCATGTGAATTTGGTATTCGTTCGATATTTTGATGAGATGTATGTTGTCTCTCCTCTAGTGGTGTTATGTGAACGTTGACTACATGACACTTCACCATTGTTTGGGCTTAGAGGAAGGCACTGGGGTGTAATAAGTAGATGATGGGTTGCTGGAGTGACAGAAGCTTAAACCATAGTTTATGCGGTGCTTCATAAGGGGCTGATTTGGATCCACATGTTTCATGCTATGGTTAGGTTTATCTTAATACTTTTGTTGTAGTTGCGGATGCTTGCAATAGAGGTTAATAGTAAGTGGGATGCTTGTCCAAGTAAGGGCAGTACCCAAGCACCAGTCCACCCACATACCAAATTATAAAAGTACCGAACGTGAATCATATGAGCGTGATGAAAACTAGCTTGACGACATTCCCATGTGTCATCAGGAGCGCTTTTCTCTATATAAGAGTTTGTCCAGGCTTGTCCTTTGCTACAAAAAGGATTGGGCCACCTTGCTGCACTTTATTTACTTTTGTTACTTGTTGCTCGTTACAAATTATCCTATCACAAAACTATATGTTACCACTTATTTCAGTACTTGCAGAGAATACCTTGTCGGAAACCGCTTATCATTTCCTTCTTCTCCTCGTTGGGTTCGACACTCTTACTTATTGAAAGGACTATGATAGATCCCCTATAATTGTGGGTCATCAAGATTCTTTTCTAGCGCCCTTGCCAGGGAGTGAAGCGCCTTTGGTAGGTGGAATTTGGTAAGGAAAATTTATATAGTGTTCTGAAATTACTGTCACTTCTTATTATGGAAAGTAATCCTCTGAGGGGCTTGTTCGGGGTATCTTCACCCCAACCAGTAGAGCAAAGAGTTGCTCCTCAACCTACTCAACCTACTGAAAATGAAAATGAAAATGAAAATGAAAATTTCTGCTTTGAAATTCCTTCGGTATGATAGAAAAACTGCTAGCTAATCCCTTTTTAGGAGATGGAACAAAACATCCTAATGAGCATCTAATATATGTCGATGAAGTTTGTGGATTATTTAAGCTTGCAGGTGTACCCGGAGATGTTGTTAAGAAGAAGGTCTCCCTTTATCTTTGAAGGGAGATGCATCGACATGGTATAGGCTATGTGATGATATGGGGTCTTGGAATTACAAACGATTGAAATTGGAATTTCATCAGAAGTTTTATCCTATGCATCTTGTTCATCGTTATCGCAATTATATATATAATTTTTGGCCTCGCGAAGGTTAAAGCATCGCTCAAGCTTGGGGGAGGCTTAAATCAATGATATATTCATGCCCCAATCATGAGCTCTCAAGAGAATGATTATTCAAAATTTTTATGCTCGGCTTTCTGATAGCAATCGCACCATGCTTGATACTTCTTGTGCTGGCTCTTTTATGATGAAGACTATTGAATTCAAATGGGATTTATTGGAAAGAATTAAACGCAACTCTGAAGATTGGGACCTCAACAAAGGTAAGGAGTTAGGTATGACACCTAGTTTTGATTGTGTTAAATCTTTTATGGATACCGATATTTTCCGTAAATTTAGCACTAAATATGGACTTGACTCTGAGATAGTAGCTTCTTTCTGTGAATCTTTTGCTACTTATGTTGATCTCCTCAAGGAGAAGTGGTTTAAATTTCATCCTCCCATAGAAGTAAAAGTAGTTGCACCTATTAAAGTTGAAGAAAAGATTGTCACTTATATGATCCTATTGTTCCTACTGCGTATGTTGAGAAACCACCTTTCCCTGTTAGGATAAATGATCATGCTAAAGCTTAAACTGTGGTTCGTTAAAGCAATATTGAAACATATACACCTCCTGAGCAAGTTAAAGTTGAACCTAATATTGCTATTGTTAAAGATCTCTTGTCTAATAATATTGATGGGCATGTTATTTATTTCTGTGATGAAACTGCTAGAATTGCTAAACCTTGTGCTAAAGATAAACCTAGACCTGTGGTAGGCATGCCTGTTATTTCTGTTAAAATAGGAGATCATTGTTATCATGGCTTATGTGATGTGGGTGCTAGTGCTAGCGCAATACCTCATTCCTTATACAAAGAAATTATGCATGAGATTGCACCTGTTGAAATAGAAGATACTGATGTCACAATTAAACTTGCCAATAGAGATACTATTTCACCAATGGGAATTGTTAGAGATGTTGAAGTCTTGTCTAGGAAAACTAAATATCCTGCTGATTTTCTTGTTCTTGGTTCCCCACAAGATAGCTTTTGTCCCATTATATTTGTTAGACCCATCTTAAACACTGTTAATGCTACCATAGATTGCAAAAGGGATGTTGTTACTATCGGTTTAGATGATATGACTCATGAATTTAATTTTTCTAAATTTAGTAGACAACACCGTGAAGAATAATTACCTAGTAAGGATGAAACTATTGGTCTTGCTTCTATTGCCGTACCTCCTAGTGATCCTTTAGAACATTATTTGCTAGACCATGAAAATGACATGTTTATGAATGAAAGAAGGGAAATAGATGAAGTATTCTTTAAACAGGAACCTATTTTGAATTTTTTTTTGCATGTTGAAATCCTAGGGGATCCTCCTCCACCCAAGGGTGATCCCGTGTTTGAGCTTAAACCGTTACCTGATACTCTTAAATATGCTTATCTTGATGAGAAAAAGATATATCCTGTTATTATTAGTGCTAACCTTTTAGAGCATCAGGAAGAAAGATTATTTAAAATTCTGAAGAAGCACTATGCTGCTATTGGGTATACTCTTCATGATCCTAAGGGCATTAGTCCCACTCTATGTCAACATAAAATAAATTTGGAAGAAGATGCTAAACCAGTTCATGATCATCAACAACAGCTGAATCCTAAAATTAAAGAAGTGGTAAGAAAGGAAACATTAAAGCTCCTTGAGGCAGGTATAATCTATCCCGTTGTTGATAGTCAGTGGGTAAGTCCTGTCCATTGTGTCCCTAAGAAGGGAGGTATTACTGTTGTTCCTAATGATAAAGATGAATTGATCCCTCAAAGAATTATTACAGGTTATAGGATGGTAATTGATTTCCGCAAATTGAATAAGGCAACTAAAAAGGATCATTACCCCTTACCTTTTATCGATCAAATGCTAGAAAGTTTATCCAAACAGACACATTTTTGCTTTCTAGATGGTTATTCTGGCTTCTCTCAAATACCCGTGTCAGCTAAAGATCAATCAAAGACTACTTTTACATGCCCTTTTGGTACTTTTGCTTATAGACATATGCCTTTTAGTTTATGTAATGCACCTGCTACCTTTCAAAGATGCATGATGGCTATATTCTCTGACTTTTATGAAAAGATTTGTGAGGTTTTCATGGATGATTTCTCCGTCTATGGATCTTCTTTTGATGATTGCTTGAGCAACCTTGATTGAGTTTTGCAGAGATGTGAAGAAACTAATCTTGTCTTGAATTGGGAAAGTGCCACTTTATGGTTAATGAAGGTATTGTCTCGGGGCACAAAGTTTCTGAAAGTGGTATTGAAGTTGATAAAGCCAAGGTTGATGCTACTGAAAAGATGCCATGTCCCAAGGACATCAAAGGTATAAGAAGTTTCCTTGGTCATGCCGGATTTTATAGGAGGTTCATTAAGGACTTCTCAAAAATTTCTCGGCCTCTGAATAATTTACTACAAAAAGATATACCATTTGTTTTTGATGATTATTGTGTAGAAGCATTTGAAATACTTAAGAAAACATTGATCTCTATACCTATTGTTCAGCCACCTGATTGGAATTTACCCTTTGAAATTATGTTTGATGCTAGTGATTATGCTCTAGGTGTTGTTTTAGTACAAAGAGTTGATAAGAAATTAAATGTTATTCAATATGCCAGTAAAACCCTAGAAAATGCTCAAAGAAATTATGCTACTACTGAAAAAGAATTCTTAGCAGTTGTATTTGCTTGTGATAAGTTCAGACCACATATTATTGATTCTAAAGTAACTATTCACACTAATCATGCTGCTATTAAATATCTCATGGAAAATAAAGATGCTAAACCTAGACTTATTAGATGGGTTCTCTTGCTACAAGAATTTGACTTACATATTGTTGATAGAAAGGGAGCTGAGAACCCCATTGCAGACAACTTGTCTAGGTTAGAAAATGTGCTTGATGACCCACTTCCTATTGATGATAGCTTTCCTGATGAGCAATTAAATGTCATAAATGCTTCTCATACTGCTCCATGGTATGCCGATTATGCTAATTACATTGTTGCTAAGTTTATACCACCTAGTTTCACATACCAGCAAAATAAAAAGTTCTTCTATGATTTGAGGCATTACTTTTGGGATGATCCACATCTTTATAAAGAAGGAGTAGATGGTGTTATTAGACGTTGTGTACCTAAGAATGAACAGGAACAGATCCTATACAAGTGTCACTCCGAAGCTTATGGAGGACACCATGCTGTAGATAGAACTACACATAAGGTATTGCAATCTGGTTTTATTGGCCCACTCTCTTCAAGGATGCCCGTAAGTTTTTCTTATCTTGTGATGAATGTCAATGAATTGGTAATATTAGTAGACGTCAAGAAATGCCTATGAACTATTCACTCGTTATTGAACCATTTGATGTTTGGGACTTTGATTATATGGGACCCTTTCCTTCCTCTAATGGATATACACATATTTTAGTTGCTGTTGATTACGTTACTAAGTGGGTAGAAGCTATTCCAACTAGTAGTGCTGATCATAACACTTCTATTAAAATGCTTCAAGAAGTCTTTCCAAGATTTGGAGTCCCTAGATATTTAATGAGGGATGGTGGTTCACATTTTATTCATGGTGCTTTCCGTAAAAATGCTTGCTAAATATGATGTTAATCATAGAATTGCATCTCCTTATCACCCACAGTCTAGTGGTCAAGTAGAATTGAGTAATAGAGAGCTCAAATTAATTTTGCAAAAGACTGCTAATAGATCTAGAAAAAATTGGTCCAAGAAACTTGATGATGCATTATGGGCCTATAGAATTGCATATAAAAATCCTATGGGTATGTCTCCGTATAAAATGGTTTATGGAAAAGCATGTCACTTACCTCTCGAACTAGAACACAAAGCATATTGGGCTACTAAAGAACTCAATATGATTTCAAACTTGCCGGTGAGAAGAGGTTATTTCATATTAGCTCACTTGATGAATGGAGAACCCAAGCCTATGAAAATGCCAAGTTGTTTAAAGAAAAAGTTAAAAGATGACATGACAAAAGGATACAAAAGCGTGAGTTTAATGTAGGTGATTATGTATTGCTATACAACTCTCGTTTAAGATTTTTTGCAGGCAAACTTCTCTCTAAATGGGAAGGTCCTTACGTTATTGAGGAGGTCTATAGTTCCGGTGCCATAAAAATCAACAACTTCGAAGGCACAAATCCGAAGGTGGTTAACGGTCAAAGAATCAAACATTATATCTCAGGTAATCCCATAAATGTTGAAACCAATATTATTGAAACCGTAACCCCGAAGGAATACATAAGGGACACTTTTCAGAACATTTTAGACTCCGAAAAGGAATAGGTATGTGGTACGGTAAGTAAACCAACTCCAAAACAATTTTAAGGCAATATTTCTCTGTTTTGGAATATTTAGAAAAATAGAAAAATAAGTAGCAGTCTGGGAAGGACACGAGGGATCCATGATGGTGGAGGGCGCGCCCTACCCTACTGGGCGCGCCCCCTAACTCGTGGGCACCTCATGTGCTCTCCAGACTTCATTTTCGTATACGACACGTGTTTTGGTCGCTAAAAATTCATTATATAATCTCTCGGAGGTTCTGACTCCCATATCACGCAAAAATCTCCTGTTTTCGTTTCGAGTTGTTTTTCTGACAGATCCAGGTCATCATGTCATCTTCAAGCGCCCCCAAGGACCAATTCTTCAAGAAGGTCATCAACCCCTACCTCGCAGAAGTGCTGCAACACGCTCAAACCATTGAGATGCGTGAGGGGTTGTTGCACATCCGTGATGTTGAGGGACCAAGGAAGACCGGAAGCACAGAGATAAGGCTCGAGGCATTGGAGCAAGAAGTTTTCAAGTGTCAGGAGATGGTGGAGCGTGGACTCGATTCCAATCACATCATGATCACGGAGTTCACCAACAACCACAAGCTGGACGTCAAGGACATTGGGGAGGCGATCTTCAAGCTTCATGAGAAAAACGAGCACCTCCAAGCCCAGATCTATAACCTGCAAAATCAAAACTGTGAGTATGAATATAGATTCAAGAGGATGAGTTTGGCTGCAGATTTGAGGTTCCAGGAGACTCGGTCATCCTTCTATGACGGTGAGCCTATGCCTTGGAAGAAGGACGACAAGCCTACACCATCAACAAAATCACCACCGTCTCCACCAACAAAGAATACTTGAGTATCTGGTATGGGCACCCCCCTTGGCAACAGCCAAGCTTGAGGGAGTGCCCCAGTATCGTATCACCATCACTTTTATCTTTACCGTTTTTCTCAGTTTGATCCTTTTGGTAATATCTTGATCTAGTAGAATAAAAGTTCTTAGTATGATCTAGTCATGAGTTTTGCTTTATAATTCTTCTATGTAATCGAGTCTGTGAGCTATATAATAAAGATTAGTGTTGAGTCAAGGGCTTGATTCTTTTGCCATGATCTTAAGTGAATAAAAGAAAAAGAGAAAGAAATAAAAAGAAACAAAGAGATCATATGGATTTCATGGAGAGTAATGAGCTCACATAGAAAAAGTATGATGAATAAAAGTTGTTGAGGGTTGACAAACATAGTTTTGGTCATCGTTGCAATTAATAGGAAGTAATAAAGAAAGAGAGGTATTCACATATAGATATACTATCTTGGACATCTTTTATGATTGTGAGCACTCATTAAAATATGACATGCTAAAGAGTTGACATTGGACAAGGAAGACAATGTAATGGGTTATGTTTTCTTACATCTAAGATAAATTATCATGGACCATCCAACATGGTTGAGCTTGCCTTTCCCCCTCGTGCCAAGTAGAGATACTACTTGTGCTTCCAAATACCCTTAAACCAGTTTTGCCATTAGAGTCCACTATACCTACCTATGGATTGAGTAAGATCCTCTAAGTAAGTTGTCATCGGTGCAAGCAATAAATATCGCTCTCTAAATATCTATGACTTATTAGTGTGGGATAAATAAGCTCTATACGATCGTGTGATATGGAAGAAATAAAAGCGACAGACTGCATAATAAAGGTCCATATTACAAGTGGCAATATAAAGTGACGTTCTTTCACATTAATATTTTGTGCATCCAACTATAAAAGCGCATGACAACCTTTGCTTCCCTCTGCGAAGGGCCTATCTTTTACTTTTATCTCCTACCCTGCATAAGAGTCATGGTGAACTTCACCCTTCCTTTTTACATTTTATCCTTTGGCAAGCATAGTATGTTGGAAAGATCCTGGTATATATGGCTAATTGGATGTGAGTTTTCATGAACTATTACTGTTGACATTACCCTTGAGGTAAAATGTTGGGAGGCAAAACTATA
Organism: Triticum dicoccoides; assembly: GCF_002162155.2. Taxonomy (NCBI): domain Eukaryota; kingdom Viridiplantae; phylum Streptophyta; class Magnoliopsida; order Poales; family Poaceae; genus Triticum; species Triticum dicoccoides. The sequence continues at coordinate 73,647,681 of NC_041390.1, read as the reverse complement.
AGCCCCTATCTTTCTCTGTGTCCGATAAAACTCCATACCCATAAGTATTGCATGAGTGTCAACAATTGTGAAAGATTATATGATAGTTGAGTATGTGGACTTGTTGAAAAGCTCTTATATATTGACTCTTTCCTATGTTATGATAAATTGCAATTGCTCCAATGACTGAGATTATAGTTTGTTAGTTGTGAATGAAGTTTAGGGTTCATACCTGAAATTGTGATTGAATTATTACTCTAGCATAAGAAATCATATGGCAAGAATTATATAAGTTGTTGTTCTAAGAATGATCATGATGCCTTCATGTCCGTATTTTATTTTTATCGACACCTCTATCTCTAAACATCTGGACATATTTTCGATTTTGGCTTTTTGCTTGAGGACAAGCGAGGTCTAAGCTTGGGGGAGTTGATACGCCCATTTTGCATCATGCTTTTATATTGATATTTATTGCATTATGGGCCGTTATTACACATTATGTCACAATACTTATGCCTATTCTCTCTTATTTTACAAGGTTTACATAAAGAGGGAGAATGCCGACAGCTGGGATTCTGGGCTGGAAAAGGAGCAAATATTAGAGACCTATTATGTACAGCTCCAGAAGTCCTGGAACTTCACGGAAGACGTTTTCAGAATATATAAAAAATACTCAGCAAAAGAAATTCACTAGGGGGCCACACCCTGCCCACGAGGGTGGGGGCGCGCCCTACCCCCTGGGCGCGCTCCCCTACCTCGTGGGCCCCCTGGTGGCCATCTTCTGCTATATGAAGTCTTTCGATGGAAAAAAATCATAAGCCTTCTACTCGGACAAAATTCCGCCGCCATGAGGCGGAACCTTGGCGGAACCAATCTAGGGCTCTGGCGGAGCTGTTCTGCCGGGGAAACTTCCCTCCCGGAGGGGGAAATCATCGCCATCGTCATCACCAACGCTCCTCTCATCAGGAGAGGGCAATCTCCATCAACATCTTCATCAGCACCATCCCCTCTCAATACCCTAGTTCATCTCTTGTATCCAATTCTTGTCTCCAAGTCCGGGATTGGTGCTAGTAGGTTGCTAGTAGTGTTAATTACTCCTTGTAGTTGATGCTAGTTGGTTTAATTGGTGGAAGATCATATGTTCAGATCCTATATGCATATTAATACCCCTCTGATTGTGAACATGTTTATGCTTTGTGAGTAGTTACTTTTGTTCCTGAGGACATGTGAGAAGTCTTGCTATTAGTAGTCATGTGAATTTGGTATTCGTTCGATATTTTGATGAGATGTATGTTGTCTCTCCTCTAGTGGTGTTGTGTGAACGTCGACTACATGACACTTCACCATTGTTTGGGCCTAGAGGAAGGCGCTGGGGAGTAATAAGTAGATGATGGGTTGCTAGAGTGACAGAAGCTTAAACCCTAGTTTATGCGTTGCTTCATAAGGGGCTAATTTGGATCCACATGTTTCATGCTATGGTTGGGTTTACCTTAATACTTTTCTTGTAGTTGCGGATGCTTGCAATAGAGGTTAATCATAAGTGGGATGCTTGTCCAAGTAAGGGCAGTACCCAAGCACCGGTCCACCCACATACCAAATTATCAAAGTACCGAACGCGAATCATATGAGCATGATGAAAACTAGCTTGACGATATTCCAATGTGTCCTCGGGAGCGCTTTTCTCTATATAAGAGTTTGTACAGGCTTGTCCTTTGATACAAAAAGGATTGGGCCACCTTGCTGCACTTTATTTACTTTTGTTACTTGTTGCTCGTTACAAATTATCCTATCACAAAACTATCTGTTACCACTTATTCAGTACTTGCAGAGAATACCTTGCTGGAAACCGCTTATCATTTCCTTCTGCTCCTCATTGGGTTCGACACTCTTACTTATCGAAAGGACTACAATAGATCCCCTATACTTGTGGGTCATCAGGGTCCATGTGGTCGTCATTTCCTTTGGAGTCGACCGGAGTATTATTCTTTCTTGCACTGTTATCGATGTTTTTGCTGAGGCGGGATTTGGAGCGGCGTCTACGTCATCGCTTTGGTTGCTTCTCGAGGGCACTATCCTTCGCTACATCCTTCCATTCCTCGTTGTTATTTTCTTCGAGGGTGTCCACCATGTATATATCTTATGATGAGATGGCTGTCTAGCGCCCTGTGGGCGGTGGTTCCTGTTCTTCTCCTGCATCGTCGTCCATACCGTCGATGTCTTTGGAGTCGAAATCAAGCAAGCCGGTTATGTCATTAACAGTGGCTATTAAGTGGGTGGTGGGTGGGGAACGAATTCTTTTGTCGTCCACTTCCCACTCGAGCCGGACATAGTTCGGCCGGGGGTCTCCTGACAAGGAGAGAGACCTTAATGAATTTAGCACATCACCCAAGGGCGAGTGCTGAAAAATATCCATGTAGGTAAACTCCATGATCGGTGCCCAATCAGATTGGACAGGCACGGACGCAGGCGGTTCAGAGCCTGGGGCCGGGGACAAATCCAAGGGTCCGGTAACACAGGTCTCATAGGAGGTCAAGTCAGTATTCGGCTCTATCGCCGCTGAGTGTGCGGCTTCCGTGGCGGGGTCCAACCACCCGTCCTCGGACGACATGATCTGCTTCGGATTGAGGGCTGGAGTAGCCAAAGGTGTGATCTCCCGAACACTGTCCGATGGCAGAGCTAAGTCATGCTCGTCATGACTGTGCGGCACACCTGACACGGGCTCGAATCCGTCGAAGATCAAGTCTCCGCGGATGTCGGCAGTATAGTTCAAGCTTCCAAACCTGACCTGATGGCCAGGGGCGTAGCTCTCGATCTGCTCTAGATGGCCCAGCGAGTTGGCCCACAGTATGAAGCCACCAAATACAAATATCTGTCCTGGGATAAAAACCTCACCCTGGATCGCATCGTTGCCAATGATCGAAGGAGCCATCAAGCCTTTATCATGACGACACAGTGGAACTCTCAATGAAAGCACCAATGTCGGTGTCAAAACCGGCGGATCTCGGGTAGGGGGCCCCGAACTGTGCGTCTAAGGCTGATGGTAACAGGAGGCGGGGGACACAATGTTTACCCAGGTTCGGGCCCTCACGATGGAGGTAATACCCTACTTCCAGCTTGATTGATCTTGATGATATGAGTATTACAAGAGTTGATCTACCACGAGACCGTAGAGGCTAAACCCTAGAAGCTAGCCTATGATTATGATTGTTGTTGTCCTATGGACTAAACCCTCCGGTTTATATAGACACCGGAGGGGCCTAGGGTTACACAGAGTCGGTTATAAGGGAGGAGATCTACATATCCGAATTGCCAAGCTTGCCTTCCACGCAAAGGAGAGTCCCACCCGGACACGGGACAAAGTCTTCAATCTTGTATCTTCATAGTCCAACAGTCTGACCAAAGTATATAGTTCGGCTGTCCGAGGACCCCCTAATCCAGGACTCCCTCAGGGGGTCCCTAGACTTGCCTGCCTGCGGCCCACGGCATGGCTCTGCGAGCAGGCCCGTACGACCCATCCTCATCAACAAGACATTCAAGACCCTCATGAGGGGCCAAGCCTCACGAGGCAGACGACACAAGGCCTCCTCAGGAGCGTCCTCACCAGGCTGGCTCACAAGGGGCGGAGAGTTCAAGGCTAGGCAAACCTCGTGAGGTTCTAGTGACGCGAGCCATGATGACCAAGGACAGGCGGGCGCCAGTGCGTGCAATGTCCTTGTTTCCTCTTCGGTGCTAAGGAAGCAGGCGCAGACGTGGAGTACCGAGGCGTCAAGCAAAGGTTTCCATATCATTGCAACAAGACCAAGACTAGAAGGATGGCAAGACGGAGGTCACCATGGAGCCCAAGACGGCTTCACCACCAAAGCCTTTGGCAGGCAAAGACTGCCTTTTGTCAGGATAAGATGTACTAGCTGTCCCTTTCAAATTGGCCGTTGTTGGCTCCCTTCCCGCTCAATATTCGGGGAGAGGACCAGGGCCACTATAAATAGGACTAGCCACCACCATAGCTAGGGGGTCAGAACGGGAGAGACCAGAACAACCACAAGTTGGCCAAGCACAAGAACACCTCTCTCAGGAGGCTGTTCTTCCCCCTGTACTGTTCATCCTCAGCCTGAGAGGCAATCCACAACCACCACCACACTAGAGTAGGGTATTACACCACAACGGTGGCACGAACCAGTATAAATCTTGTGTCCTTTGTGTTGCGAGTTCGTCGAGTTAGTTCGTAAGATCTTAGCCGAGCTAGGACGTGGATCGGTAGGGTGGAGATCTTCGTGCGCACCCCAAAGTTTGAACCTTAAGGGTTTTGCCAGAACCCGTGATCTGACATTTGGCGCGCCAGGTAGGGGTGCGCCGATGCTCCCCTCCCGTCAACCAATCCGCTCATTGATCCTTCGGTGCCCCGCGGCTCCGATGTCAGGCGACTCGATGACCAACGCCGACCGCTGGGTAGCTTGGCCAGCCCGGACGACGCTACCATCCTAGGAAGACCACAACCCCGCGTCTTAGGCGGCACACGCACCACCAAACACCGCGGGGCGTGGGCGGTGCGGTCACTCACCCTTTGCTCTTACTCCACGACAGACGCGAGCTACTGCAAGGGCAGCAAGCCACGCCGCAGGACGACACTGCACACCAGGAGGGAGTAGGCGAACATGCGGGCCCCGCTCACGGTGGCACGAGAGCTGCCGTGCAGTGCTGACAGATGAAGAGCGGCCGGGATGCACTGCTGGAACGCGCCGCCGAGCTACTGGACGTGGCGGCCACGAGAGCACCGCCCTTCCGCTACCAGCTCACGCCCCAGGCAGCGGCAGGATCCCACGACGGTCCTCGCCGCGCCCGCGTACCCCCAAGTGCGCCCGGGGGCTTTGTCGACACCAACACGATCCACGGCAAAGGGCGCCCCTCGCACCCGCACCACCTCAGATGGGCGCGGGCACGAGCGTCACCACACACGGCCCTGGTGAGGCGCTACCCCACCATCCTCAGGACGGCGTCTTTAGCCAGGCGACATTGAGCATGGGTCACTACGGCAAGGCCTTCGGAGCAAGGGCCTTGGAGGCCCACGTGCCCCGTGATGTCTACTACACAACCTTCTTCTTGTAGACGATGTTGGGCCTCCAAGTGCAGAGATTTGTAGGACATTAGAAAATTTCCCTCAAGTGGATGACCTAAGGTTTATCAATCCATAGGAGGCGTAGGATGAAGATGGTCTCTCTCAAACAACCTGGCAACCAAATAACAAAGAGTGTCTTGTGTCCCCAACACACCCAATACAATGGTAAATTGTATAGCTGCACTAGTTCGACGAATAGATGGTAATATAAGTGGTATATGGATGGTAGATAATGTTTTTTGTAATCTGAAAATATGAAAACAGCAAGGTAACTAATGGTAAAAGTGAGCACAAACGGGATTGCAATGCGTTGAAACAATGCCTAGGGTTCATACTTTCACTAGTGCAAGTCCTCTCAACAATAATAAGATAATTGGATCACATAACTATCCCTCAACATGCAACAAAAAGTCACTCCAAAGTCACTAATAGTGGAGAAAAAACGAAGAGATTATGGTAGGGTACGAAACCACCTCAAAGTTATCCTTTCTGATCGATCTATTCAAGAGTCCGTAGTAAAATAACGTGAAGCTATTCTTTCCATTCAATCTATCATAGAGTTCATACTAGAATAACACCTTAAGGCACAAATCAACCAAAACCCTAATGTCACCTAGATACTCCAATGTCACCTCAAGTATCCGTGGGTATGATTATACGATATGCATCACACAATCTCAGATTCATCTATTCAAACCAACACAAAGTACTTCAAAGAGTGCCCCAAAGTTTCTACCGGAGAGTCAAGACGAAAACGTGTGCCAACCCCTATGCATATGTTCATGGGTGGAACCCGCAAGTTGATCACCAAAACATACATCAAGTGGATCAATAGAATACCCCATTGTCACCACGGGTATCCCACGCAAGACATACATCAAGTGTTCTCAAATCCTTAAAGACTCAATCCTATAAGATAACTTCAAAGGGAAAATTCAATCCATTACAAGAGTGTAGAGGGGGAGAAACATCATAAGATCCAACTATAATAGCAAAGCTTGTGATACATCAAGATCGTACCACCTCAAGAACACTAGAGAGAGAGAGATCAAACACATAGCTACTAGTACATACCCTCAACCCCGAGGGAGAACTACTCCCTCCTCATCATGGAGAGCATCGGGATGATGAAGATGGCCACCGGAGAGGGATTACCTCTCCGGCAGGGTGCCGGAACAGGGTCCCGATTGGTTTTTGGTGGCTACAGAGGCTCCCCAAAGTTTTTAGGGAATATGGGTATATATAGGAGGAAGAAGTACGTTGGTGGATCTCCGAGCTATCCACGAGGAAGGGGGCGCACCTGGGGGGGGGGTGCGCCCCCACCTCCGTGGGCAGCCCGGGACTCTTCTGGTCCATCTCCAATACTCCGTGGGCTTCTTCTGGTCCAAAAATAAGTTCCATGAAGTTTCAGGTCAATTGGACTCCGTTTGATTTTCCTTTTCTGCAATACTTAAAAACAAGGAAAAAAAACAGAAACTGCATTGGGCTCTAGGTTAATAGGTTAGTCCCAAAAATCATATAAAATAGCATATTAATGCATATAAAACATCCAAGGTTGATAATATAATAGCATGGAACAATCAAATATTATAGATACGTTGGAGACGTATCAAGCATCCCCAAGCTTAATTCCTGCTTGTCCTCGAGTAGGTAAATGATAAAAACAGAATTTTTGATGTGGAATGCTACCTAAATATTTATCAATGTAATTTTATTTATTGTGGCAAGAATATTCAGATCCATAAGATTCAAGACAAAAGTTTAATATTTACATAAAAATAATAATACTTCAAGCATACTAACTAAGCAATTATGTCTTCTCAAAATAACATGGAAAAAGAATGTTCAACCCTACAAAATCATATAGTTTGGTCATGCTCCATTTTTGTCACACAAGAATGCTCTCATCATGCACAACCCGATGACAAGCCAAGCAATTGTTTCACACTTTAGTAATCTTAAACTTTTTTCAACTTTCACGCAATACATGAGCGTGAGCCATGGATATAGCACTATGGGTGGAATATAATATGACGATAGGGGTTATGTGGAGAAGATAAAAAAGGAGAAAGTCTCACATCGATGTGGCTAATCAATGGGCTAGGGGGATTACCATCAATTGATGTCAATGCAAGGAGTAGGGATTGCCATGCAACGGATGCACTAGAGCTATAAATGTATGAAAGCTCAACAAAAGAAACTAAGTGGGTGTGCATCCAACTTGCTTGCTCACGAAGACCTATGGCATTTGAGGAGGCCCATTGTTGGAATATACAAGCCAAGTTCTATAATGAAGAATTCCCACTAGTATATGAAAGTGAAAAATCAAGAGACTCTCTATCATGAAGATCATGGTGCTACTTTGAAGCACAAGTGTGGAAAAGGATAGTAGCATTGCCCCTTTTTATTTTCTTTTTTTGGGCCTCCCTTTTTTATTTGGCCTTTCTCTCTTTTTTTATTTTTTATTTGGGACAATGCTCTATTAATGATGATCATCACACTTCTATTTATTTACAACTCAAGGATTACAACTCGATACTAGAACAAGACATGACTCTATATGAATGCCTCCGGCGATGTACCGGGGTGGGCAATGAATCAAGAGTGACATGTATGATAAATTATGCATGGTGGCTTTGCCACAAATACAATGTCAACTACATGATCATGCAAGGCAATATGACAATGATGAAGTGTTTCATAATAAACGGAACGGTGGAAAGTTGCATGGCAATATATCTCGGAATGGCTATGGAAATGCCATAATAGGTAGGTATGGTGGCTGTTTTGAGGGAGATATAAGGAGGTTTATGTGTGATAGAGCATATCATATCATGGGGTTTGGATGCACCGGCGAAGTTTGCACCAACTCTCTAGGTGAGAAAGGGCAATGCACGGTACCGAAGAGGCTAGCAATGATGGAAGGGTGAGAGTGCGTATAATCCATGGACTCAACATTAGTCATAAAGAACTCACATACTTATTGCAAAAATCTACAAGTCATCAAAAACCAAGCATTACTCACATGCTCCTAGGGGGATAGGTTGGTAGGAAAAGACCATCGCTCATCCTCGACCGCCACTCATAAGGAAGACAATCAAATAACACCTCATGTTTCAAATTTGTTACACAACGTTTACCATACGTGCATGCTACGGGACTTGCAAACTTCAACACAAGTATTTCTCAAATTCACAACTACTCAACTAGCACAACTTTAATATCACTATCTCCATATCTCAAAACAATCATCAAGTATCAAACTTCTGTTAGTATTCAATGCACTTATATGAAAGTTTTTATGATACCCATCTTGGATGCCCATCATATTAGGACTAGTTTCATCACCAAAGAAAACTACCATGCTGTTGTAAAGACTCTCAAAATAATATAAGTGATGCACGAGAGTTCATCTATTTCTATAAAATAAAACCACCACCATGCTCTAAAATGATATAAGTGAAGCACTAGAGCAAATGATAAACTACTCCAAAAGATATAAGTGAAGCTCAATGAGTAGTCGAATAATAATGCAACTATGTGAAGACTCTCTAACATTTAATAATTTCAGATCTTGGTATTTTATTCAAACAACAAGAAAAACAAAAGAAAATAAAATGACACTCCAAGCAAAACACATATCATGTGGTGAATAAAAATATAGCTCCAAGTAAAGTTACCGATAGACGAAGACGAAAGAGGGGATGCCATCCGGGGCATCCCCAAGCTTAGGCTCTTGGTTGTCCTTGAATATTACCTTGGGGTGCCTTGGGAATCCCAAAGCTTAGGCTATTTCCACTCCTCATTCCATAGTCCATCGAATCTTTACCCAAAACTTGAAAACTTCACAACACAAAACTTAACAGAAAACTCATAAGCTCTGTTAGCGAAAGAAAAGAAAACACCACTTCAAGGTACTGTAATGAACTCATTATTTATTTATATTGGTATTAAACCTACTGTATTCCAACTTCTCTATGGTTTATAAACTCTTTTACTAGCCATAGATTCATCAAAATAAGCAAACAACACATGAAAAACAGAATCTGTCAAAAACAGAACAGTCTATAGTAATCTGTAACTAACGCAAAATTATGGAACCCCAAAAATTCTAAAATAAAATTATGGACTTGAGGAATCTATCTATTAATCATATGCAAAAATTATTAACTAAATATCACTTTCCAAATAAAAATGGTAGCAATTCTCGTGAGCGCTAAAGTTTCTGTTTTAATACAGGATGATCGCAAAGACTTTCCCCAAGTCTTCCCAAAGGTTCTACTTGGCACAAACACTAATTAAGACATAAAACTACATATAAACAGAGGCTAGATGAATTATTTATTACTAAACAGGAGCAAAAATCAAGGAACAAAAATAAAATTGGGTTGCCTCCCAACAAGCGCTATCGTTTAACGCCCCTAGCTAGGCATGATGATTTCAATGATGGTCACATAAAGGATAAGAATTGAAACATAAAGAGAGCATCATGAAGAATATGACTAGCACATTTAAGTCTAACCAACTTCCTATGCATAGGGATTTTGTGAGCAAACAACTTGTGGGAACAAGAATCAACTTGCATAGGAAAGCAAAACAAGCATAACTTCAAGATTTTAAGCATGTAGAGAGGAAACTTGATATTATTGCAATTCCTACAAGCATATATTCCTCCCTCATAATAATTTTCAGTAGAATCATGAATGAATTCAACAATATAACCATCAGACAAAGCATTCTTTTCATGATCTACAGGCATAGAAAATTTACTACTCGCCACATAAGCAAAATTCTTCTCATTCGGAATAGTGGGAGTATCATAAGGGACTTGAATACTATAAATTGTTTCCACATTAAAAGAGTAATGTTCAAAAAAGGGGTAATCATAATCATGACAAGTTTTATAAATATAATCATCACTACTTTTTATAGCATATGTATCATCACAATAATCATCATAAGTAGCAACTTTGTTCTCATCATAATCAATTGAAACCACTTTCAAGATAGTGGAATCATTAGTAAATAAGGTCATGACCTTCCCAAATCCACTTTCATAATTATCAAAATAAGATTCAACATCCTCCAAAATAGTGGGATCATTACTTCCTAAAGTTGACACTCTTCCAAACCCACTTTCATCAATATAATCATCATAAATAGGAGGCATGATTTCATCATAATAAATTTGCTCACTAAAACTTGGGGGACAAAAAATATCATCTTCATAAAACATAGCTTCCCCAAGCTTGTGGCTTTGCATATCATTAGAATCATGGATATTCAAGGAATTCATATTAACAACATTGCAATCATGCTCATCATTTAAATATTTAGTGCCAAACATTTTAATGCATTCTTCTTCTAACACTTTGGCACAATTTTCCTTTCCATCATTCTCATGAAAATATTAAAAAGATGAAGCGTATGAGACAAACTCAATTCCATTTTTTGGTTGTTTTCTTTTATAAACTAAACTAGTGCTAAAGCAACAAACAAAAAGATTCGATTGCAAGATCTAAAGATATACCTTCAAGCGCTAACCTCCCCGGCAACGGCGCCAGAAAAGAGCTTGATGTCTACTACACAACTTTCTTCTTGTAGACGTTGTTGGGCCTCCAAGTGCAGAGGTTTGTAGGACAGTAGCAAATTTCCCTCAAGTGGATGACCTAAGGTTTATCAATCCGTAGGAGGTGTAGGATGAAGATGGTCTCTCTCAAACAACCCTGCAACCAAATAACAAAGAGTCTCTTGTGTCCCCAACACACCCAATACAATGGTAAATTGTATAGGTCACTAGTTTGGCGAAGAGATGGTGATACAAGTGGTATATGGATGGTAGATAAAGGTTTTTGTAATCTGAAAATATAAAAAAGCAAGGTAACTAATGGTAAAAGTGAGCACAAACGGTATTGCATTGCGTTGAAACAAGGCCTAGGGTTCATACTTTCACTAGTGCAAGTCCTCTCAACAATAATAAGATAATTGGATCACATAACTATCCCTCAACATGCAACAAAGAGTCACTCCAAAGTCACTAATAGTGGAGAACAAACGAAGAGATTATGGTAGAGTATGAAACCACCTCAAAGTTACCCTTTCTGATCGATCTATTCAAGAGTCCGTAGTAAAATAACATGAAGCTATTCTTTCTGTTCAATCTATCAAAGAGTTCGTACTAGAATAACACCTTAAGACACAAATCAACCAAAACCCTAATGTCACCTAGATACTCCAATGTCACCTCAAGTATCCATGGGTATGATTATATGATATGCATCACACAATCTCAGATTCATCTATTCAAACCAACACAAAGTACTTCAAAGAGTGCCCCATAGTTTCTACCGGAGAGTCAAGACGAAAACGTGTGCCAACCCCTATGCATAGCTTCATGGGCGGAACCCGCAAGTTGATCACCAAAACATACATCAAGTGGATCAATAGAATACCCCATTGTCACCACGGGTATCCCACGCAAGACATATATCAAGTGTTCTCAAATCCTTAAAGACTCAATTCGATAAGATAACTTCAAAGGGAAAACTCAATCCATTACAAGAGAGTAGAGGGGGAGAAACATCATAAGATCCAACTATAATAGCAAAGCTCGCGATACATCAAGATCGTACCACCTCAAGAACACGAGAGAGAGAGATCAAACACATAGCTACTGGTACATACCCTCAGCCCTGAGGGAGAACTACTCCCTCCTCATCATGGAGAGCGCCGGGATGATGAAGATGGCCACCGAAGAGGGATTCCCCCCTCCGGCAGGGTGCCGAAACAGGGTCCCGATTGGTTTTTGGTGGCTACAGAGGCTTGCAGTGGCGGAACTCCCTATCTATTCTGCTCCCCGATGTTTTTAGGGTATATGGGTATATATAGGAGGAAGAAGTACGTCGATGGATCTCCGGGCTGTCCACGAGGCAGGGGGGTGCGCCTAGGGGGGTGGGCGCGCCGCCCACCCTCGTGGGCAGCCCGGGACTCTTCTGGTCCATCTCCGAAACTCCGTGGGCTTCTTCTGGTCCAAAAATTAGTTCCGTGAAGTTTCAGGTCAATTGGACTCCGTTTCATTTTCCTTTTCTGCAATACTTAAAAACAAGGAAAAAAACAAAAACTGGCACTGAGCTCCAGGTTAATAGGTTAGTCCCAAGAATCATATAAAATAGCATATTAATGCATATAAAACATGCAAGGTTGAGAATATAATAGCATGGAACAATCAAAAATTATAGATACGTTGGAGACGTATCACCCCGCATGATGAACCAGGAGTACGCGCCAGAAGATGACCCCGGCTCGTTCCTCGAGCCGGTCTGGGAAGAAGAGGCGCTAGGAGCTGAGGCCTTCCAGGAGCCGCCCGAGAGCCCCACCAACCGCGCCGTCAACAACAGCTACAGGGTACCAGTAATCTCCCAGGGGCAGGCTTACGCTATCCATGAATCACAAGTGAGCCAGGTCACAACACCCAACGACAGTTCCGTCGCGGTGATATCCGTCTCGCCAGAAGAGGCTCACTAAGGGCTGCGTGGGAGGGGCCAGGAGCAAGGCCCCTCCCCGCGTCGCACGGAGCAAGGCAACACCCGGAGGTAGGCCCTCTGCTGGGGTGGCACCGGTGACCCTTCCCCCAGCAGAGGACCCATGGTCGCCGAGGGCACCGCTGGCGTCCGCTCTTCCCTTGTTGGGTCGTCCTGGTTTCCGGTTGTCCCGGCGGTGGTAGGGGGTGGCGCAAGGCGGGGCCCTCGTCAGGCGATATGAAGTAAGGCTAACGCCTATGAAGATCACTGCCCGTGACACTCTCACGTAATAATGAGTGGGGTTGTACACGCCCCGGAGTCTCAGGAGCGCCGCCCTCGGGCCTCGGGGGCTCCCTCGCACGCCCAGTGGCAGCACTTAGCTCCGTGCCGGTGAGAAGACGTCGAAGACTAGACTAGGCTCTGGACGCGGCCATTTGCTTTGGATCTCTTTTCTATAACCGTGCCTTCTGGATTTGCATTTAAGTTGAAGTTAAATTTTCATTTGAGTGTGCGGGAGGATGCCTTTTCTCGTTCGAGCTATTTCTCGCAGTCTGGTTCTTGCCTTATTTCGGAGTTAGCGCCTGTCGCTCCCCCCTCGCGAGTGGGGCTCGGTATGAAGCACACGAGCCATGCACGTGTCACGCCGCGGCTGGCGCTAGCTTATCACGCGGCCCCCTCGGGAGTGTTGACGAATTCCTCAGGAGCTTCCCAGAAACCCACAATCTCTTGAGCCGGTTTTGGGCTCGTCCAGGCTAAGGTAAACCGCAACGGCAACCTTCCCCAACATACGTGAGTTCGTGAAGACGCATATTCAATTCAACCTAAAGGGGTAGAGGAAGTAGTATATTTACATGAGGGCCTCCCCCTCCCAAAATGCTCTTACAACCTCTGGGGCCGCGCCCGAGCTTCTACGTGCAGGGCAAACATGTGAGAAGCACGGAATCAACCGGACAGGTCGCTCGCCACGCCCCAGGATCTCCCTCGGACGCGTCACTGGCATCGCTGCCATCATCATTCGCATTACCATCACCTCCCTGGGCGCCTCCATTGCCATCATTAACCACGACGCCTTCGTCCACCGCAACTACCACCCCATCATCGTCAGAAGTGAAGGCCCTGACCAGTGCATCCATGCTGTCTTCAACCCATCATGCCAGGTCGCCCCGGATGGCTTCAGGTACGGGAGCAATGGCAGCGTCAAAATCAAAGTTGGGATCGACATTCTGGAGATGGCTAAAGATGCGGGAGGACGCGCGCCCGAGCAGGCTGCGACCCCTCTCTTCAACAAGCTGGTGAGCCCTCTCGGAACGGTTCTGCAGGCGCGTCACCACATTGGCGAAGGAGCGGAGGTGGCTAGCGTAGTCATTCGCATGGGGATGAGGAGCATTCTCATCACAGATATGGCCCAGGGCAGTGTTGGCCCTATTCCTGAGGTCCTCGAGCATGGGGGCATGCAAGCACTCCAACATTCGCCGCTGAAGCACTTCATCCTTGTTCTGCCGCGCGACAGACTCGGCGTCGGCGACCCGCTGCCGAAGAGAGAGCAGCTCAGCGCGGGTGGAAGCCAGCACAGCCTGCACCGAGGCCAGGGCGGCTGCGGCGCCCTCCTCGCGCCGCTCCACCTCGATCAACCTGGACTTGAGGGAAGCAGTCCTACCAGCGGCCCCGGCTTCCACGAGCTTCAGCTTCAGGTCGTGCCTGCTCTCGAGATCCGCGCGAGCCTCGGCCACCCAGCGATCGACCTCCTCCTGGGCCCTGGCCTCACGCGCGCTGACGTCATCCTCCTCCTGAGCAACCTGGCGCTCCCTCGTCTCCAGCCGTTCGAGTTCGAGGCTGCGCTCCATGGCCTCCAGCGCCAGTGCCTCCTCGCGCTTCCGGATCTCTTCCTCCTCGGCGGGCGTCACCCTGAACAACGCAAGGGCAGCCCTGCGCACCTCCACCTGCTGATCCAAGACAGCGCTCCAGGCTTGGAGCTCCCACACGCGCTTCTCCGCGGCCTCGTGATGGCGGTCAGCTTCCCGAGCCTCTTCTAGAGCTTGAGAGCAGGCCTCACGGGAGGCTATGAGGGAAGCCTCGGCCTTTGCATTATCGAGCTTGCACTGGTGGCGCCCGAGGTTGATGGCCACCTTCAGCTTATGCCGCTCCTCCACCAGCCAAAGACCTTCGGCCTCGAGGCGCGCGTCCACATCCACGAGTTATTCACCAAGCCGGTTCACTACGCCCATCGCCTCCTGAAAGAGCTCGTGGCGAACGATGCTCCTTTCTCGCGCCGACCCAAGCATGCTGCTGACTTCATCCTCCACCGTGGGGACCGCAGATGGGGCCTGAAATGGCTCGCCCCCTCTCGGCAGGGGGCTGGAGGCTGGCATCCACCCATTAGTGGGGCGGGCCTCACAAGGGGCCCAAACGAGTGAAGGCCCGCTGCTTGAAGAAGACCCCAGGATTGAAGCCAACCAGCCACCATCCACGACCAGGGGAGGATCCCTTGGCACACTTGCTGTGCTCCGAGCAAGGCCGCGAAGAAAAGATGCTGAAGGCACAAGCTCAAGACAGCTTGATGACGGGCCGACTCTCACGGTTGACCCCACACCCTGGGCAGTGCACGAGCCTGCGGCGCTCGAGTTTGGCAGGGGAAACGAGGCGAGAGGGAGCTGCTTCTCAGGAGATTTCGCGGCCTTGGCAGAAGGGGCCCCAAGGAGACAATCGTCAGGAAGGAAAGCAACACGCAGAAGATCACCAAGATGAGGTACTTACTCGTCATTGGCGATGTACTTCCTCCGTTTTAACGGCCCAAAGGTGACGCTGCCGTAGCTCGGGGACCCCTTCCTCTTGCGGAGTTCTCCGAAGTCCACGCAAAGCCGGCCGAAGAGCTGGACATGGCGGCCGACACGAGGCGCAGCTAGAGAAGTGCTTGGAGGGGCAGCCTCAGAAGCGCCAAGATGAGGGGAGCTATCCGGCTCTGCCTCGCATTGACTTGCCGAGGCCTCAGGAGACCCGGCCTCGGGAGACGCGGGCTGCTTCGCCCCTTCAATCGCCGACCCAGGGCAAGAGTCACGAGTCCACGAGGTCGAAGCCTCAGGAGCCCTGGGCAGCATCAGCATCTTGGCACCTTCACTATCGGCCCCCAGCGGTGCTCGCCCCCCTATGCCCACACTTGGGGCGAGCCCGACGCCAGCTTCAAGGAGAGGGACCACGATGATGGGGTTCTCATGGGGCCCCACGAGGCCAACTGGGCACAGCCCCCACTCGTTGAAGGAGGGCATCTGCTCCGCGAATGTCATCTTGTTCAAGCAGCGGTACGAAAGGCAACTCCTCCTCGGCAAGTCGTCTGGCAACGGGACACCTGTCAGGACCTCAAGCACCGTTTGCCGTGCCTCAAGGGGGAGCCCTGACTCCTAAAGTCTCATGTGGTCCTGGCTGCTGAGCAAGGCCCACATCGGCCGGGAGTGGCGCTGAAGCGGAGTGATTCGGCGCCGGACGAACTCCTTCACCACCATAGGCGCAGTCACGCCAAGGTCTTTGAGCCACCTCAACCTAAGCCAGATGGGGGCAAGGCGTGGATCGCCGAGCCTCCGGTGGCACCAACCAGAGTTAGGAATGGCGGGCCCTGACCGAGAGGAGAGCAGGGGGCTGAGCACTCCGGCATCAACAAACACCCTCTGTGTCCGAAACTCGCTCGTAGATGGTGGAAGTTCGAAGTCGATCCCATCGCCGGCCATCGCCGCCACGGCCTAAAAGCTGAGGCATCCAGAGCTCTGCCGAGGATCAATCAGGTGCAACAAGAAGAAGTGGTGGAGAAGAGCCATGGAAGGAGCAATGCCTACCATGGCCTCGCAATCAAAGGAGAAGATGGCAAGAAGGGTCATGGATTGAGGATCAAGGTGCAGCATACGGATCGGATAATGCACAAGCATAGCATTGAATAAGGCGGAGAAAGGAGGGACCAAGCCGGCCCAAAGGGCGTCGATGAAGAAGGGGACCTCAGTGGCCGCCTGGTCGATGCGAGCGCAAGATGCAGGCCAAGCCTTCGTCTTTCCCCATTCATTGAAGCTGGAGGTGAGCATGGGACACACCTTGCCCATAGCCTCATTGTTGAGCACCAGTAATCGGCCAACTGCGGGCTCGGCGGCCGGGGGTGCACTAGCCGAAGACAAAGGCTTCTTCCCCTTATCTGCTTGCGTCGGCGCCATGGTGATGGGGCGAGTAGAGCTAAGGCCAGATTGGAAAGAGGAGCAGAGTCTGGGGGGAAGCAGAGGAATTGGAGGAGAATGGCGCAAGCGATGGAAGAATAACCGTGTAGACCGCGGTGGTCGTCTAGCTAGGTGGGTATCAAGGCATCATGGGGAAGCGGAGGCGCCCATGTCAATCAACCGCCATGCGTCGACCAAGGCCGCAGGCTATTGGGGCCCGCCTTTGGCTTCGCCTCGAAGCCAAGCCCGAGCGCGCCTTGGGCCCGAGGGCTACTATCGGTGTTCTGGGAACGGGGGTCCCCAGACTTGCCTACCTACGACCCACGGCGTACCTCTGCGAGCGGGCCTGTATGACCCATCTTCATCAAGAAGACATTCAAGACCCTCGCGAGGGGCCAAGCCTCGCGAGGCGGACAACACAAGGCCTCCTCAGGAGTGGCCTCACCAGGCTGGCTCGTGAGGGGCGGAGAGTTCAAGGCCAGGCAAACCTCGCAAGGTTCTACTGACGTGAGCCATGATGACCAAGGCCAGGTGAGCGCCAGGAGGGCGCCAGCGCGCACAGAGTCCTTGTTTCCTCTTTGGTGCTAGGGAACCAGGCGCAGGCGCGGAGTACTAAGGCGTCAAGCAAAGGTTTCCATATCAGTGCAACAAGACCAAGACCAGAAGGACGGCAAGACGGAGGTCACCATGGAGCCCAAGACGACGTCACCACCAGAGCCTTTGGCAGGCGAAGACTGCTTTTGTCAGGATAAGCTGTACTAGCTGTCCCCTTTCAAATTGGCTGTTGTTGGCTCCCTTCCCACTCAATATTTGGGGAGAGGACCAGGGCCACTATAAATAGGACTAGCCACCACCATAGCTAGGGGGTCGGAACGGGAGAGACCAGAACAACCACAAGTTGGCCAAGCACAAGAACACCTCTCCTCAAGAGGCTGTTCTTCCCCCTGTACTGTTCATCCTTAGCCCGAGAGGTAATCCACCACCACCACACTGGAGTAGGGTATTACACCACAACGGTGGCCCGAACCAGTATAAATCTTGTGTCCTTTGTGTTGCAAGTTCGTCGAGTTAGTTCGTAAGATCTTAGCCGAGCTAGGACGTGGATCAATAGGGGGGAGATCTTCGTGCGCACCCCAGAGTTCGCACCTTAAGGGTTTTGCCGGAACCCGTGATCCGACAGACACGAGCAAGAACGTCCGCCGCTTGATTACTTTCTCGAGCCACATGATGGAACTCGAGCCCCTCGAACCGGGCCGACATTTTTATGACGGCATTGCGATAGGCTGCCATCTTCGGATCTTTGGCGTTGAAGTCTCCATTTATTTGAGATATTGCAAGGTTTGAGTCCCCGCGTACTTCTAGGTGTTGTATGTCCATGGAGACAGCCATTCGGAGACCATGCAGTAAGGCCTTGTATTCGGCTGCATTGTTGGATTCTGTGTATAGTATTTGGAGTACGTACTGAACGACGTCTCAAGTTGGTGACATTAAAATGACACCCACCCCTAGCCCTGCCAGCATTTTGGAGCCATCGAAATACATAACCCAATTGGAATATGCGCCGTACTCTTTAGGGAGTTCGACCTTTGTCCATTCAGTGATGAAGTTAGCCAGTACTTGGGGTTTAATAGCTCGACGTGGTTTGTATGTAATATCAAATGGAAGGAGCTCAATGGCCCAATTGGCAATCTGGCCCATGCCATCGCGGTTGTTTATAATGTCATTGAGTGGTACTTCAGAAGCCACCGTGATGGAACACTCCTGGAAGTAGTGATGGAGCTTTCAGGATGCCATGAAGACTGTGTATGCTATCTTTTGATAATGGGGTTACCGAGATTTGCATGGTGTAAGGACAGTGGATACGTAGTATACGGGCTTCTGAAGTGGGAATTTGTGTCCGTCCTGTTCTCGTTCAACGACGAGCACGGCGCTCACCACCTGATGTGTTGCCGATATGTATAATAACATCGGTTCACCGACGTTTGGCGTGACCAGGATTGGGTTGCTCGCAAGAAGGGTTTTTATTTCCTCCAGTCCGGTTGTTGCCGCGTCCATCCACTCGAAGTGATCGGTTCACCGTAGAAGGCGATAGAGTGGCAGCGCCTTTTCTCCCAATCTAGAGATAGAGCGTCTTAGAGCTGCCACGCAACCTTTCGAGCTTTTGGACTTGTTTAAGGTCTGTTGGCGTAGCCAATTGTGACAGAGCTTGGATTTTGGCTGGATTTTCTTCAATACCTCTGTTGGAAATGATGAAGCCCAGTAGTTTTCCAGCGAGGACGCTGAAAACGCACTTTTCAGGATTGAGCTTAATGTCATACGCGCGAAGGTTATCGAATGTTTGACGTAAATTGTCTATTAGTGTTTCGACGCGCCTAGTTTTGATGATGACATCGTCCACATAAGCTTCAACTGTCTTGCCGATCTGTTTTTCTAGGCATGTTTGAATCATGCATTGGTATGTGGCGTTGTCGTTCTTGAGCCCGAAGGGCATGGTGTTGACGCTGAATGGCCCATATGGGGTAATGAATGCTGTTGCAGCTTGATCGGACTCCTTCATTTTGATTTGATAATATCCGGAATATGCATCAAGGAAACACAATGAACCGTGCCCTGCGGTAGCATCAATGATTTGATCAATGTGGGGGAGGGGGAAGGGATCCTTAGGGTAAGCCTTATTGAGGTCTTTAGAATTGATGCACAACCACCAGAATTTGTCCTTCTTTGGTACCATCACCAGGTTTGCCTGCCAGTCCGGATGTTTTATTTCTCTGATGAATCCGGCCTCAATTAGCTTGGCCGCCAGCTCCTCCCCCATAGCTTGGCGTTTGGGCTCGGAAAAGTGCCGCAGTGCTTGTTTGATTGGTTTGTATCCCTTTAAGATATTAAGGCTATGTTCAGCCAGCTCACTTGGGATTCCAGGCATGTGAGAAGGGTGCCAGGCGAATATGTCCCAATTTTCGTGAAGGAAATCCCTTAGTGCAGCGTCGACCGTTGGGTCTAGTTGTGCTCCAATAGATGCTATCTTCTGGGGGTCCGTTGGGTGGACCTGGAATTTGACTATTTCTTCTACCGGTTTGAAGGAGGTGGATTTGGGTTGTTTGTCTAAGATCACATCGTCCCTATCCACCGCGGAGCGCAGTGCGGTTAATTCTTCGGCTGTGAGGGCTTCAAATAATGCCTCAAGGGCCAGGGATGCGGTTTTGTTTTTGGCGTGGAGTGCTATGTCCGGATCACTGACAAGAGTGATTATGCCGCTTGGTCTTGGCATTTTGAGCTTCATATACCCATAATGAGGTATAGCTTGGAAGCGTGTAAAAGCATCCTGCCCCAACAGGGCGTGGTAGCCGCTGCTGAAAGGAGGCACTTGGAAAGTGATTTCTTCAGACCGATAATTCTCCAGCGTGCCGAATACCACGTCAAGTGTGATTTTTCCCGCACACCGGGCCTCCCTACTGGGAATGATTCCTCGGAAGGTTGTGCTGCTTTGCTTGATGCGGCTCCTATCTATTTACATTTTGTGGAGTGTATCCTAATAGATGAGGTTTAGTCCGCTGCCACCGTCCATGAGGACCTTGGTGAGTAAAAAGCCGTACATGATGGGACTAAGGACTAAAGTGGCTGGTGCTCGGACTGTCCTGTATTTTGGTTTGTCATTGGCATTAAAGGATATAGCCGTGTAGCTCCAAGGCATTACCATGGCGATTTGACAGACTTCGGCGAGGCCGCGAAGTGCCCTTTCGCGCTTATTGTTTGAAGCGAATGTCTCAAAGACCGTCAATACTCTGGGGTCGTCGTCTTCTGGAGGGTGTTGCTCTAGGGTGTTTTTGGTAAGGATGTCCTCGCTGCTTTTCGCTACCTACCGGAGTATCCAACATGCTCTAAGGCTGTGGGTTGGTATGGTATCCGGTGTTGTGTGTATTTTGCATGGGCCATCGAGCCATCCCTCTAGAACGGTTCCGCGCCGTGTAATGGGTTTGTATTTCTTGGCTATTGGACTGGGCGAGTCACTGGGATGCACCCTTTTCGCCTGGACCAGTGGTTGAGTTAGGACCGATGGCTCCCAACAAGCTGCCTGATCCCTCCAGGCACTTTCCATTGCGCTGTACTCTATACGATAGTCGCCAAGTCAGTGAAGTGTAGTATGCGGCGGCGATTAATGGCGTTGAGGATTACTTTGTTCGTGCAATTGTTGCGGAATGCTGATATTGTGTCCTCGTTGTGGAAATCTTTAACCTTGTCCTTGACAAGGAGGAATCTGGCCCAGAAGTGGTGGATTGTTTCCTGAGACGGCTTTTGTATGCTCGTGAGAGCGCTTATGTCTGGGTGGGTGGGTGGAATTGGATTTGGACCCTGACCCGATCGATGATCTGGGGTCTGAAGTTTTTCCAGACTTAACAGTCCGGGCTCCGGAGTATCTTCTGGTTGCCTTTGCCCGCCACCCGATTCTATGTTCGGAAGGCTAGTCACCTCCTTTTGCGAGTGGGTATCCGGCTCTATAGGGTTGGCAATCCAGACGTAGTCCGTCTTCAGTATAGGGGAGGGGTCGCCATCTTACTCCTCGACTACCACTATCTGGTGGGTGATCGGTGGATATTTGATTTCTCTTTGGTCGGATTTGAGCCCTATCCGATCATAATCTGTGGAAATTCCCAGGGCAGCGATACGATCAAGGAGCTCGTTTAAAGATGAAAACTCCGCCAGATCCATCTGCTTGGAGTGTTTGGGATCGATATGAACAGGATTTTCGATGGCCCGAGAGGTCATAGTTGGCTTAACGGCCGAACGGGCGGTCATGGTAAAGCTGCCCAACCAGAGGGTTTCGCCTGGGGCCAGTTCTCCTCCGGTAGTGATATTATCTTTAAGGATGAGGCGAGTCATCGATCCTGTCATCGACGGCACAGTGGAACTCTCAATGAAAGCACCAATGTCGGTGTCAAAACCGGCAGATCTCGGGTAGGGGGTCCCGAACTATGCGTCTAAGGTCGATGGTAACAGGAGACAGGGGACACGATGTTTATCTAGGTTCGGGCCCTCTCTATGGAGGTAATACCCTATGTCCTGCTTGATTGATACTGATGAATACGAGTGAGGGAGTCCTGGATTAGGGGGTGTCCGGATAGCTGGACTATATCCTTTGGCCGGACTATTGGACTATGAAGATACGATATTGAAGACTTCGTCCTGTGTATGGATGGGACTCTACTTGGCCTAGAAGGCAAGCTAGGCAATACGGATATGGATATCTCCTCCTTTTTAACCGACCTTGTGTAACCCTAACCCCTTCCGGTGTCTATATAAACCAGAGGGTTTGTAACGCCCCGAGACCGATGTGCCAGGTGTCTTCCATTTATTCACTGTTTGTTGCCATGTCATTTGCTTGCATGTCATGCATTTCATATCATGTCATCATGTGCATCGCATTTGCATACATGTTCGTCTCATGCATCCGAGCATTTTCCCCGTTGTCCGTTTTGCAATCCAGCGCTCCTATGTCCTCCGGTGTCCTCTTTTACCTCTTTTCATGTGCGGGTGTTAAACATTTTCGGATTGGACCGAGAATTTCCAAGCGGCCTTGGTTTACTACCAGTAGACCGCCTGTCAAGTTTCGTGCCATTTGGACTTCGTTTGATACTCCAACGGTTAACCGAGGAACCGTAAAGATCTTGTGTGTGTTGCAGCCCAACACCTCTCCAAAGTGGCCCAAAACCCACCTAAACCCCTTCCATCATCTAGGTCGTTCGATCACGATCACGTGGCCGCAAACCGTGCTCAATTTGGACACTCCTAGCTCCCTCTACCTATAAATATGTGATCCCCTCCAAAACTCGCGGTGCAAACCCTAACCTCCTTCTCCGCGCGCCGCCAGACACTACTAGGAAAAGGGATACTAATGGCGCACCAGTTTTGCCTACTAATGGCACATCACTGGTGCGCCATTAGTATCACGCCACTAGTATTCTTTACTAATGGCGCACCACTGGTGCGCCATTAGTATAGGCCACATTGCGCCATTAGTATAGGCCACTGGTGCGCCATTAGTATAGGTCACGGTGCGCCATTAGTATTTTTGAATTTTGAAGGCGAGAAAATAGTAGTGGCGCACCGTATAACCCCCACTGTGCGCCATTGCTATTTTTGAATTTTGAATTTGGATTTGGATCATGATTTTTTTGCCCATTTTTGCTCTTTTTTGCTCGTTTTTTGGCACGATATTATTTCAAATTTTGTTCCTGTTTTTGGATCTTGTACGTTCTTTTGCCGTGTTCTTTTGCCGGAGAGGAGTTCTCCGGAGAGGAGGAGGAGGTCGCCGGAGAGGAGTTCACCGAAGCATCGGAGAGGAGGAAGGAGAAACCATGAGGGAATGGGAGGAGAGGAGGGAGGAGGAGCTCACCGGAGAGGAGGGAGGAGGAGCTCACCGGAGAGGAGGGAGGAGGAGCTCACCG
>NC_041390.1:73623332-73624093 GCF_002162155.2 Triticum dicoccoides | reverse complement strand
AGGAGAGGAGGGAGGAGGAGGTTGCCGGAGAGGAGGAGGAGGTCGCTGGAGAGGAGGAGGAGGAGGTCGCTGGAGAGGAGGGGGGTAGTATGGTGGAGGAGAGAAGGAAAGATGGAGTGGAGGAGAGGAGGAGATGGAGTGGAGGAGAGGTGGAGTGGAGGAGAAGAATGAAGAGGTAAGGAGGAGAGGACCACGCCCAGCCATATATATGGCATAGTAATGGCGCACCATGGGCAGGTGCCCCATTACTAACTTTTTTTTATTTATTTTGAATTTTGAAGGAGGGAAGATACTAATGGCACACCATGGGCAGGTGCGCCATTAGTAACTTTTTATTTTTTATTTTTTTGAATTATTTTGAATTTTGAAGGCGGGAAGATACTAATGGTGCACCATGGGGAGGTGCGCCATTAGTAAGTTTGAATTTTTTTTGAATTTTTTTGCCTCTCCAGATCTTAAAAGCCCTGTATCTTTTTTCTGTTAGGTTTTTGAGGATTTTGAAAATGTTTAACAGGGTTCCCCCGATTAATTTCGGATGTAACTTTTCGAGTAGATGATTTTTCATATAAAAAACTTTTTCATCCGAGTTCGTACGCAAAAGTTATGCCCATTTTTACAAATTCTCGAGAGATTTTACAAAAAAGTCGAAAATTCATGTTTATAAATTTTGCTAACAACTAGACCACATATCACATGGGAATCTTATTTTCTTTTATTTTTTGACATTTCTATCATTTTCTTTTATTTTTTTGAAACTAAAA
>NC_041390.1:73605127-73623228 GCF_002162155.2 Triticum dicoccoides | reverse complement strand
GGGCCAAGTTACTAATGGCGCACCGTGGCATGGTGCGCCATTACTTCAACTAGTAATGGCGCACCACTCCCACGGTGCGCCATTAGTAGTTTTGAAAAAAATTATTTTTTTTACTAATGGCGCACCGTGGATGTGGTGTGCCATTACTAGTTCAACTAGTAATGGCGCAACACTCCCACGGTGCGCCATTAGTAGTTTCGAAAAAAATTAATTTTTTTTACTAATGGCGCACCGTGGATGTGGTGCGCCATTAGTATTTGCACACTAACGGCGCGCCAACACATGGTGCGCCATTAGTATATAGTAATGGTGCACCACATGTCTGGTGCGCCATTAGTGTCAATTCCATCTATAGCCCTTTTCCTAGTAGTGAGACATTTGTTCTCCGCCGACGGACATGTCCGCGCCGCCCGCCGCAGCCAACCACGGCGTGCCACGTCAGTGCCGCCGTCCTCTCTCTCCTCCTCCACCGCGCCAGGCCCGCCGGGCCCGGATCGGGCCCGCGGAGCCCAACCGGCCGCCGCCGCCACCCGCGGAGGAGCCCGCGACCCTGCCGCCAGGGAGTCATCGCCCCGCCGCCTCCGAGCCTCGTCGTCGGCGCCGCCCCGCTGCCCGACTCCGACTGTCGCCGCCACGCCCTCGCCAGCGACCGCCGACCCCACCGCCGTCGACCTCCGTCGCCCGCGCCACCGTCCAGCGCCGGAGCCGTAGCGCACCGCCGCGGCCGGCCCGCGCCTTGCCGTCCCCGGCCTCCCCGTGCCCTGAGCGCCACCGGTCGTTGTCGTCTTCGCCGATTCCGGCGAGTTCCGTCACCGCCTCGGGAAGCGTGCCCGATCTAGATCTGGATCAGATTCGGTTGACTCTAACCCTAATTCCTGATATTTTTGCATATCTTCGTCATGTCATAACTTCATCACCGTTGCTCCAATTCGTGCGTGTAGCATATCTAAATGTTTGTCTTGACGAGTAATTCATTTCATCTCACTGCATCATGTTTGTTTGGGCTCATCTTGATGCCCTAAATGCTTCTAGAAGAGTGCTAGTTTCTGTTAGTTTCAGATTCATATCAGTAATTGGACATTTGTCATTTTTGCCAAGATTCATGTGTGCCTCCTATGAACTTGAGCCCTACATGTGTTTTGAAGTATGCCATGCCATCTTTACAGGGGTGTATGCCATGTATTTTTGTGATCTCTGTGGTGACTAGCACAAGCATGCAAAGTAGCCCTCGTAATGTTGCTGATTTCAGGGACTTCGAATTTCACTAAGTCCTTTTACTGCTGTAATTTTTATGCCATGTATTCATGTTGCTATTGAGTGATCCATGCCTCTTTTGAGCATGATCAGTAAGGATGGTTTGTAGATATTGTGATGCTCTATCCATCCATGCCTTTGTTTGCAATTATGGAGCACCCTAGATTGAGTCAATCGAGCTCTACTTTTGCTATAAAATGTTCCTAGCAGAATGTTTACGTGTTAAGCATTTTTGCCGAGGTTGTTGTAGTTGATCCATACATGCTATGTTGTTGTTCTTGCCATGTTTAGCTTCTATGCCATGTCTACTTGCTGGGTGTATGCTTAGTTTGTCATGCAATGCCTTGTGGTGAGTGCATCGAGCTCGTTAACATGCCTACTTAATATCTGTTTTGCCATGTTCCAGTTTTTCTCCAAGTCTGAATCTGTTAACGATAATTGCTTTTGTTCACAAGGTTGCCATTGTATTTTCTGATCTCTTTTGGCTTATGGTGAGTAAGGGACTTTTGTTGTATGCTTTGAGTAGCTTCATGCCATGCCTTGCTTTGCCATGATATGTTCCTGTAGCATGTGGTTACCTTGCTCTAAACATTGCTTCCTGATGTTAAATTCATGCCATGTTGTTATTTTCACTAAGTCTGTAACCTGTTATCTTTTGCACTTTTGCCATGCTTGTTTGAATCTATTATTGAGTGATTTAGCCGTAGCTCAGTGTTCATCTTTTGTCAAGCATCTTGAGTGGATCCCTGCCATGTATTTTGTTGCTATGTTAGAGTGCTGTAGCATGTTGTTCTTGATGCATTTAGATGGTCTTGTGCTGTTAATCGCAGATTGGTGGCATATTTGTTTTGCTTGCCATTTGCAAACCGTGCATCCGATTCCGGTGATCTTTATATCGAGTTTGACTGAAATCAACCCATCTTTCCAGTGGCACTCTTGGTTTTCCAAGTTGAGGCTAGGTTCAATCTTTCTTTTCCAAATCATGCATATGCATCGCATATCACATCCCGCATATCATGCCATGTTTTGCATCATGTTGTTTGTGCATTGCACGTGGTTGATTGTGTCTCCCTTTGCTTGTGTTCTTGCTTGGGTAGAGCCGGGAGACGAGTACGTGTTCGAGGACCCGTCGAGTACGTTTCGAGGATCAAGCTTTCGTCTTCTCGGAGAACTTTGCAGGCAAGATGACCATACCCTCGAAATCACTTCTATCTTTGCTTGCTAGATGCTTGCTCTTTTGCTATGCCTATGGTACGATACCTACCACTTGCTTATCATGCCTCCCATATTGCCATGTCAAACCTCTAACCCACCTTGTCCTAGCAAACCGTTGTTTGGCTATGTTACCGCTTTGCTCAGCCCCTATTATAGCGTTGCTAGTTGCAGGTGAAGATTGGAGTTTGTTCCTTGTTGGAACATGTTTATTGTTGGGATATCACAATATCTCTTATTTAATTAATGCATCTATATACTTGGTAAAGGGTGGAAGGCTCGGCCTGATGCCTGGTGTTTTGTTCCACTCTTGTCGCCCTAGTTTCCGTCATACCGGTGTTATGTTCCTTGATTTTGCGTTCCTTACACGGTTGGGTTATAATGGGAACCCCTTGACAGTTCGCCTTGAATAAAACTCCTCTAGCAAGGACCAACATTGGTTTTACCATTTGCCACCTAGCCTTTTCTTTCCCTTGGGTCGGCCAACCCAAGGGTCATCTTTATTTTAACCCCCCTCGGCCAGTGCTTCTCTAAGTGTTGGTCCAACCTGAGCGATGTTCGGCGCCCCCTGGGAAACCAGGGTTTATGCCAACCCGACGTCTTTCTCATCCAGTGTGCCTTGAGAACGAGATATGTGCAGCTCCTATCAGGATTTGTCGGCACATCTGGGTGGCTATGCTGGTCTTGTTTTACCATTGTCGAAATGTCTTGTAACCGGGATTCCGAGCCAGATCGGGTCTTCCTGGGAGAAGGAATATCCTTCGTTGACAGTGAGAGCTTGTGATGGGCTAAGTTGGGACACCCCTGCAGGGTTTTAAAATTTGTTAATGTCCGGTTGTAGAAAACCTGAAACTTAGCTCAATTAAAAAGCATCAACCGCGTGTGTTGCCGTGATGGTCTCTTCTCGGCGGGGTCCGGGAAGTGAACACGGTGTTGGAGTTATGCTTGAACGTAGGTTGTTCTAGGATGACTTCTTGATCATAGTTTCTCGACCATGCCTTTGCCTTCTCTTCTCGCTCTCTTTTGCGTATGTTAGCCACCATATATGCTAGTCGCTTGCTGCAGCTCCACCTCACACCATTTACCCTTCCTATAAGCTTAAATAGTCTTGATCGCGAGGGTGTGAGATTGCTGAGTCCCCGTGGCTCACAGATACTTCCAAAAACTAGTTTGCAGGTGCCGATGATACCATGCAGGTGACGCAACCGAGCTCAGGAGGAGCTCTATGAAGATCTTGTTCATTGTGTCGTTTTGTTTCAGTTGATCAGTAGTGGAGCCCAGTTGGGATGATCGGGGATCTATAGCATTAGGGGTAGTCTTCTTTTATTTTGGTTCCGTAGTCGGACCCTTATTGTATCTAGTTGATGTAATGCTTTATTCATGTATTGTGTGAAGTGGCGATTGTAACCCAACTATGTATCCCTTTCCTTATTCATTACATGGGTTGCGTGAAGATTACCTCTCTTGGGACATTGCTTACAATGCGGTTATGCCTCTAAGTCGTGCTTCGACACATGGGAGATATAGCCGCATCGTGGGCGTTACAAGTTGGTATCAGAGCCTTCCCCGACCTAAGGAGGCCCCTGCTTGATCGATTCGTTGGCGTTGTTGAGTCTAGAAAAATGTTTCGAGTCTTTTAGGATTATATATATATATATATATATATATATATATATATATATATATATATATATATATATATATAGGACAACACTATTCTGATCCCAGGATCAGAATAGATATTTGGATCACGTGGCCATATATAGGCCCGATGGGGTATTCCTGGATCCGACAAAACAAAAAAACAGCCAACCTGACCGGCCCATTATCGCGTCCCGAACGGACGCGTAAAGTACCCACGACCCGCCCTCAAAAACAAAAAAGAAAGTACCCACGACGACCTTCCTGGTCGTCCCCACCGCCGCCATCGGCCTGCTCCGGCAGACCCGCCGCCGCTGTCGGCCTCCTCCCGCAGACCCGCCGGCGGCCTCCCCCGCGGGCCCCGCCACCACCGCGGGCCTCCTCCCACAGATCTGCAGCCGCCGCGAGCATCCTCGCGCAACCCTGCTGGCGGCCTCCTTCTGCAATCCCGCAGCCAGACTCGTCCCGCATCTCCGCCACCGGCCTCCTCCCGCACCCCAGGCACTGGCCTCCTCCCACAACCCCGCCGCCGGCCTCATCCCGCATCCCAGCCGCCGAAGTCCTCCCGCAACCCCGCCGCCCGCCTCCAGCATCCCCGCGACCAGCCACACCAGTGCGTGTACGATCCACGCGATCCAGTGTCGTCGCCGCCGCAATCAACCCCGCCAGCCACCACCATTGCTGCCATCCACCCCTGATCCCGCGCCTGCCAAGCAAGCTGTCCCTGACCACGTACTACATCGATACACCAATGGTGGCCTCGGATCTGAGTGTTAGCTGCTGGATCCGCGGATGCTCACGCGTGGGAGGTGGTGCTGCTCCGGCGAGCTCCTTCGTCCTCGTGCACGGCGCGTTGACGACGCCCTCCCCCCTCTTGTTCCCTCCTCCATCCCCCGAGCCCAACTCCGGCGAGCTTGTCGACAACGTGCTGATGATGCCACTCACGCGCAGTCATGAAAAAGCGCCTTCATGCATGGATCCGTGCTCCCCCGGCAGTTCACATATACCCCAGGCCGCAGCCCAGCTTCTCCGTTTGCGGACACTTCCCTGAATATACCACTGGTTCCTTTATTGCTAGACACTGCAACCTGGACTGTAGTCTCAATCAAAATACTTTCGTGATAAAAAAATAACTTAAAACATCAGTTACATTACTCAATCCATCCATCTATTTAGCAGCGACCAAGCCAGGCCAAACCATGACGCTGTTGGCAGACGCAACGCAGGAAAAGAGAGGAAGGTTCAGAGTGTGTGAGATGAGGTAGGCTGGTGGATTTTCTTTGCGTGGCTGCATTTTTATCGCTTGCGGGCATCGTGGGAGAGTGGTTTTGTAACCTTTTTCCTTGTCACACGCTTGGTACTCGGTAGTGGCTGTCATTGAAGCTGCCATTATATTTTGTTTTCCTCGATCAAGCTATTCCTTTCATGTTCATGTGTCCTCACTGTAAAATTTATGTACTTCCTCGCTTGTCAGGTGATCATTGACTCCACTGCTTCCTAGTATGGTCCTTATCATGACATAGCCCTAGTCTTTGCCGAGTGAGTATGCCAAGAAGTTCCCTGGCGCCATCTTCCTGAAGGTGGACGTTGACAAGCTAAAGGTAAGCATAGCTCCACAATCCTCCAAAATATGTTTACTCAGTGAGAGTGATGTAATGCTTGCCCTCCATTTCATTTGTTCAATAGGATGTCGCTGAAGCATACAACATCGAGGCAATGCCAACTTCCTTGTTTAGCAAAGGGTGGTGAGAAGGTGGACAATGTTGTTGGTGGTAGGAAGGATGACATCCATACCAATATAGTGGCCCTCATGGGTTGTGCATCCGCCTAAGAGGGGAAGAGTGATGCCCGATTATATCAATAAGAGCCAGCACCTGGTGTAAGTAGTTATCGCTGTGATATGCTTTGGTTTAGTCATCACTAAACTTTGTGTTATTCAGTTTAGAGTTCAGAACTCCAGGTGTGCATCGCTTGTTCTGAGATACACTTTGAGAATGTGTGAAATTCAGGTCCACCCTCATCATTCAGACCTGACAGCGCTCTGTATAAGCTCTAACAATATCGATCTCAACAAACACACTGATGTTAATTCAGACCTGGCGGCGCTCTGTAATCTAAGTTGACGCAAAAAGTTTGTCTTCTAATTCATTGAAGTTTGATGCTTATGCTTGTGAGACTGAATCTGTTTCCATTTCATGAAAGCCAAAAAGAAAATTGTTGATGTGTTGTGCTTGTGTGTGTGCGCGTGCACGTATTACACTAAAATTTTAAAAATTATTTTTTGTCATGTTTGTTTTCCATTGGATCTAGAGTGTCAGTTTTTGTGTTCATGTAATAAAAAGTTAGGAAGTTCAATTTTAAGGAAGCAACAAGTTCAACCAATACGGAAACACTAAAACATACATTGAATAGATACTTTTTTAGTGGTGTTCAAATTGGAAAGACATGAAAAACAATTGTTCTCTGCTCTTTACAGTAAAAAATATATATCACGTATTGGTTGGGTTCGTCAACTACATGCTCTCTGACACACATTATGTTGCCGCTTTCCTTCTCCCTCATGTGTGCCCTCTAAATGTTTGTCCTATTGCTTATGATAATTGACCCAAATTTACATATTATTCTTGCACATGTTGGATTCAAGGAAAAATGTGTGTAAAAATGTTTAATTTCGAAAGTTCAGGTGTAACGAACTTCGAAGTTCAAACAAAAAAATGTAAAATAAAAAAATCATGGAATTCAAAGAATAAAAAACTATGGAGTTTCATAAAAAATTTAATAGCACACGAAGTTCATGTTTCAGAAATTCCGAAGTTCATGTGTACCACGTTCAGAAGAAAAATCATCAAATGAAAAAAGGGACCGCCTAGGACATTTCACCGAAAAAAGCAAAAAAAGGCATAAAATGCCGCGACAAAATTCTATAAGAAGTTCAAATTTAAAAATCGAAGTAGGTCAACGTTAAAAAAATAAATTTTTAATATCTAAAAGACAAATTTGGAAGTTCAAAAAATTTGAGCAACAAGTTAAAAAAATATTTATAACGCATTTCCCCGTTTGTAAAAAAATCAGAGAAAGTCAAATTAAATAGAGGAGCATTTCAAAGGATTGTATAAAAACTGATTTTTCCCATTCTATAAAAACTAGAAGTTCAAATTAAAATAACGGCGCGGTATCATTGTTTATATAAAAAAAATTCCCCGTTACTAACCAATAAAACTAAGAAGTTAAAATTTAAAAATGCTGAAGTTCGATATCTATAAAAAATTCGGATTTTTCATTTTGTTAAGAAATAAAACCAAGAAGTTCAAAATTTAATAGCAAAGAAGTTCAAAAAACTCGATTTTTCTTGTTACTAAAGAATAAAACTAAGAAGTTCAAATTACAATAACATAGAAGTTCAAAGGTTATAAAACCTCAGATTCTCGTTCTAAAGAGTGACTAATAAGTTCAAATTAAAATAAGGGAACAACAAAAAAGTTATAAAAATGATTTTCGCCATTTTTTAAAAAATTAGGAAGTTCATTTTTTAAAAAATAGAGTAATTCAATGTACATTAAAAACATATTTTTCTTGTTACTAAAGAATAAAACCAATAAGTTCAATTTAAAAATGGGGAGAAGTTTGGTGTTTAATTAAGAAATATAAAAGATGGAGAAAAATGAAATCAGGAAGTCCATATTAAAAAGATGGAGAAGTTCGATGATTATAGAAAACTCACATTTTCCTCATTATTAAAGAATGGAAACAAGAAGTTCAAAAATAAAAAACAAGAAGTTCAATTTTTTTAAAATATAACGCTTCAAAATTACATAAAAAGGATTAAGAAATAAAACCGGGAAGGCCATATTAAAAAGATGGAGACGTTCAATTATTATAGAAAACTCAGATTTTCCTTGTTATTAAAGAATGGAAACAAGAAGTTCAAAAATAAAATAACAAGTAGTTAAAATATTAAAAATAGAGCGCTTCAAAATTCATAAAAAAGATTAAGAAAAATCAGATTAAAAATTCATTAAAAACCTCAAATATTTTCACGTAACCGAGAGAGGTTCAAGTTGATAACTGCCAGAAGTTCATGTACTACATGGTGTGCATTTTGTATTAAAAAGGAATAAAAAAGAAAAGACTAAAAGTTTTGTTGTTACAAGTTCAAGTACTTCGTTGGAGAAATTTGAAAAAAATTATTGTAAGAGAAATTTGTACAAAAGAAATATCATTTGTGTAACACTAACGATGGATGAGAAAATGACAAACGAAAATACATCACAGAAGTTCAACTGAAAACAGCAGGAAGTTCAACTACTACAGTGGATGAATTTTAGATGAAAAACTTTTAAAATCGTCGCGAGAATGAAAAAAGATCAACACGGGAAAGTTGCATGTTTATAGCAGCTTTCGAACGGTATCTCATTTGCTCAATTCCGGTGAGTGGATGGAGAACTACGAGTAGTGGATGGAGATCTGCGAGCAAAAAAAAGCACGTGGAAAACAGAGTGAAGTTCAGGTAAGCATGCTGAGAAGTTCAGGTTCTTCACGCGGTGCATTTTCGAAGAATCTGTTTCGCGATAGAGGCAAAACGAATGATCCCGCCGTTTTCGCAATTACTTGAAAACGGCTAAGAATCAGAGAAAACCATCAACATGAAAAAGTTTCGCATTTACCGTAGCTTTTCAACGGTATATTATTTTCCCAATTCCGATAAAGTTTGTAGAAATTATGGAGAAAATACGTTTTTCGCCATTTTCTAAACTGACTTAAAACCGTAAAGAATTGGGAGAAACAATACATACCAAAAAGTTTCACATTTGTTCAAGCTTTCCAACGCCATATCATTTGCTGCATTCGGACGCACGGTTAAAATATTAGCTCGAAAATACAAACTCGGTACGACTTGGACAATTTTCTAAATTACTATTAAACCATTCAAAATTAGAAATAAAACTTTCAAGGTGAAAAAGTAGCGCATTTTCATAAGCTTTCCAACGCCATATCATATGCCTCCATTGGATTAGCCGTTTAGAAATGACATTGAAAAAACTAACTCAGCTGTTCGGTTTACGAAATTTTACGTTTTTTCAAATTACTCTTTAACCAGAGGGAATTAGAGAAAACTTTCAACATGTGGAAGGAGCGGTTTTGCAGCAGCTTTCCAACGCCATATTATATGCCTCATTACGATAAACGGTTTAGAATTGCGATCGAAAATACGATTCACGTTTTTTGTGTGAAGAAAAAACGGTTTTCAAAACTGCCCTTAAACCGCTTATATTTTACCAAAAATTTAAGTTGGGTCATGATATTGGGGTCCATAGCTTTCCAATGGTATATCGCAAGCCCCATTTGGGCAATGTTGGCGGAAGTCCAACCTAGTTCACAGGGAAGTTCAACGTACTACTAGCGGGGCAGGTCAGATTGTGATCAGAATATTATTCTGATCCCGTGATCAGAATAGTGTTTATATATATATATAGGACAACACTATTCTAATCCTGGGATTAGAATAACTATTTGGATCATGGGGCCCTATATAGGAGCGGAGGAGGTTTTCCCGAACTAACAAAAAGAAAAAAAACTACGCCCACGCCCACCACTTCCTCCCCGATCCAACCTCCCTGATCCAGCGCCGTGCACCCCTCCTCCGCAACTGCCGGCGCCAGCGCACCTCCCGCCGTCGGCCGTCTTCGTGAGCGCGCCATCGGCGGCAGGCCCACCTTCCTGAGTGCGCCGCCGGCCACCCCGGCCGCCACCTCGAGCGCGCCACCGACCGCCTTCCCAAGCGCGCCACCGACCGCTGCAACGAGCATGCTGTCGGCCGTGTTCTCGAGCACGCTGTCGGCTACCGCCCCAACTTCGCCATCGGGCCGCCGCTCCGTCTTGCCAAGCACCACGACTTCCCTTCGTCATCCTACTATGTGGCAGTCCAGATCCGCCTTTGCCGTGCGTTTCCGACCTTCCTAAGGTGTTGCCCCACTATGCTCCACCACCTCGCGGCAGCGTCTCCTGCCCTACGCTTCCCAGCCACGACGCTGTCGACAGGGACGCTTCTCCCGCAAGCTCACGGCACGGCGACCAGCAAGCACCACCCCTCCCCATGCACACTGTTACCACCGGATTGCCTCTAGAACTGATAGAAGTTGATTTGAGTTGACAAATGCTTGATTGCCTGCCCGGCCGATGTGGTCACCCGCGCTATGCTGCTGCAGTCTCCATGTGTAAGGTTCTTGTAGTACTGTATTTTTACAGAGAGCTCTGAACTTCTTGCTTCACGGCGAGCGACCTTTCCTGACTTCTCTCTCCGACCTTCCCCACGCCTCTCCCATCTATCGCGCAAGGCACTCCACGGCTTCCCGGGCGCCTATCCATGCTCCCCTGACACCTCTCGTGTGTACAAGGCAATTGCTACCACTGGCTCCACTTTTAGCGATTGTTTTCTTTGAGCTAGCTAACGATGTGGGTGAACCAGGAAGAAGACAAGAGGATAAAAGAAGAAGGGAAAATGCCAAAGTGGAGAGCATCTCGTGATGTGGATAAGGACATGTGGTACTACTCAGTGAATAAAAGAACTTGCGTTTCAGAGTAAAGCTAGAATTTTTTATCACGGCCTCACTGATCAGCTCTAAAACACTAATATTTTCTCAATTACGTCGCCGTATAACAAAATAAAAAATAGGAAGCTAGCGAAAACTTGCAGAAGTTCTATGGATCACTTCGAGGGGAAAAACATAGGGAAAAACCCACTTTGCTGATTACGAGTTTTAGTGAGCTGTTGTGCAAATATATAAAGGAGTTCAAATTGAAAATGCACATTTAAAAAAACAGGAAGTAGACAGAAAAAATAACTCTAAAATATCTAAGGAAAAATTCCTAACAATTTTGAGTTGCAATTCAACAAACGGCTAATGCTTTTATCAGAGAAAAGAAAACAATCGAAGTTCATTTATTGATTCTGAGAGAGTTCAATGTATTTGCTTGCGGCCTAATAAATTTTTGGATCTTTGTAACTTCATATGTGATCTCTTTTGTTCTCTTTTATCAAGTGGGGAAGTTCAATGTACAAAGTTGTAACTCCATAGCAACCTTCCAATTTAAGCTTTTAATTTTGATCATTGCACAAAGTTTGAATAAATGAGGAACGCACCATCCAAATATCTCACAAACGGAAGGTCAAATTTAAATAAATAAAATAGTTCAAAAAAATTAATAAGAAATGTGTGGTGTGTCAAAAAAAATTGTCTGCTCATCATGTTAATGGGTCGTGGCCTTGGAAGTTCATAGCTTTAGTTAGTGGTCAAAATGCGAGTTTCAAACAATATAGAAATCCAACATATGATACATGAGGATATGGTTGGTTTTTTAAATTCATTCTACACATAATAGGATCATTAGAAACATTGACGTATTTAGCTTGTTCTTTCTCACTATGTTCATTTTGAGGTGGTGGAAAACGTGCAGTCAAAGTTCAAGTTAAACTAATGGGGCGATTCAACATTTATATAAGAATCAAAAATTTCCAAGAAGTTCAAGTTGAACTAACGAATAAACCAAGAAGTTCAAGATTGAAATAACCAAGAAGTTGTATGATGTTTATTACAAAACTAGGATTTTTTTCCATTGCAAATGAATACCACCAAGAAGTCCAAATTGAGAAAACCAACAAGTTCAATTTTGAAAACTAGGATAGTTCAATGTATATGAAAAACCCAAATTTTCCTCGTTACTAAATAATAAACCAAGAAGTTCAATTAAAAAAATGAAGCAGTTCAATATTTATTATGAAAACTCATAATTTTCTCGTTTCTAACGTAAACCAAGAAGTTCATTTCGAAATAACGAAGAAGTTCGTCATCTATTAAAAAAACTCCAATTTGTCCCATTTCTAAAAAACAAGAAGTTCAACTTTTAAAAATATAACGCTTCAAAATTTCATAAAAAAGATTAAAATAAATAAAACCAGGAAGTCCATATTAAAATGATAGAGAAGTTCGACGATTATAGAAAACCCACATTTTCCTCGTTATTAAATAATAGAAACAAGAAGTTCAAAAATCAAATAACAAGAAGTTCAACTTTTAAAAATAGAGCGCTTCAAAATTTCATAAAAAGATTAAGAAATAAAACCAGGAAGTCCATATTAAAAAGATGGAGAAGTTCGATGATTATAGAAAACTTAAATTTTCCTCGTTATTAAACAATGGAAGCAAGAAGTTCAAAAATAAATAACAAGAAGTTCAACTATTAAGAATAGAGTGCTTCAAAATTTCATAAAAAAGGATTAAGAAAATCAGATTAAAAATTCATAAAAAAAACTAATATATTTTCATGTATCCGAGAGAAGATTAGATTGATAACTGCCAGAAGTTCACGTACTAAACGGTGTGCATTTTGTATTAAAAAGAATAAAAAAAGCAAATACTAAAAGTTTGTTGATATAAGTGCAAGTCCTCCGTCGGAGAAATTTTAGAAAATATTGTGAGAGAGGTTTATACAAAAGAAAGACCATTTGTGTAAAACTTGACGAATGGATGAGAAAATTACAAATGAAAAATATGTCACAGAAGTTCAACGTAAAAACAACAGGAAGTTCACCTACTACACTGAATGAATATGAGATGAAAAACTTTTAAAATGGTCGCGAGTATGAAAAAATGATCAACACGGGAAAGTTGCGTGTTTACATCAGCTTTCCACTGGTATATCACTTGCTCAATTCTGGTGAGTGGATAGAGAGCTACAAGCAGTAGATGGAGAGCTACGAGCAAAAAAACACATGAAAAACAGAGTGAAGTTCAAGTAGACATGCCGAGAAGTTCAGATTCTTCACGCGGTGCATTTTCGAACAATCTGTTTCGCAATAATGGCAGAACGAATGATCTCGCCATTTTTGAAATTACTTGAAAACGGTCAGGATTCAGAGAAAACCATCAACATGAAAAAGTTTCGCATTTGCCGTAGCTTTTCAGGTATATTATTTGCCCCATTCCGATAAAGTTTGTAGAAATTACGCCAAAATACGTTTTTAACCATTTTCAAAACTGACATAAATCCGTAATGAATTAGGAGAAACAATATATACAAATTTTTTTTGCCTTTATTCAAGCTTTCCAACGCCATATCATTTTCTGCATTTGGACATACAGTTAAAAAATTAGCTCGAAAATACGAACTCGGTGGAACTTGTACCATTTTCTAAATTACTTTTAAACCATTCAAAATTATAAACAACTTTTAACATAGAAAAGTAGCGCATTTTCATAATCTTTCCAACGCCATATTATTTGCCTCAATTGGATTAGCCGGTTAGAAATGGCATCGAAAATATGAACTCGGGTGTTCGGTTTGCAAAATTTTACGATTTTCCGAATTACTCTTTAACTGTAGGGAATTAGAGAAAACTTTCAACATGTGGAAGGAGCGGTTTTGCAGCAGCTTTCCAACGCCATATTATTTTCCTCATTCCGATAAACGGTTTAAAAATGCGATCGAAAATACGATTCGCGTTTTTTGTATGAAGAAAAAACGGTTTTCAAAATTGCTCTTAAACCGCTTACATTTTGCCAAAATTTTAAGTTGGGTCATGATACTGATGTCCATAGCTATCCAACGGTATATTGCAAGCCCCATTTGGACACCTTTTAGCTGAAGTTCAACCTAGTACTCGGGGAAGGTCAGGCGCGTTACTCTGGAAGTTCATGTTGTGATCAGAATATTATTCTAATCCCGTGATCAGAATAGTGTATATATATAGTGTTTGTATATATATATATATATATATATATATATATATATATATATATATATATATCGGAGAGTAGGATTCTTTTTACTCCTCAGTCCCTTCGTCGCTCAGGTGAGGCATCCTAACGTAGAGTTTTGACTCTTCTCTTCTCAAATTTTCACTAAAAATTTTTTAGGATCACGCGGGTATCTTGGAATCGTTCCGATGGTTTTGTGATGAGAACATTGTTCTTGGTGCCTCCTGACATTTAGGGGTTGTGGCAGTGTCCCGGGGAGTTGAGCTTCGAGGTGTTGTCGTCACAATTTTATCGTTGCAATTCTGGAATACCTGAGTTTGTGGACATCAAAAATCTCTTTGATGCAGTTTTTGGTGAGATAACCTCGACGCCACCCAGTACTGGGGCGGGTGTTCGGGAGTATTGCCATAACTTGTATAACGGATGCTTTTCGAAGGTTGAGGTAAATTATTTCCGAAGTTTTCTTGGTTACATGTTGAAGGATGGATACAACTGGATGTAGGATTTGCTAGTTTTGGGTGAGATATTATGCTTCCCTTGTATCCCCAACACCTGATTGCATAACTGGAAAGTTTCGGGAGTTTATAAGTGCGAATTCAAGTAGTTCTTTGGATATATTTCTGACAGATGTATGATATGAAATTAGGGTTGAACGTCTAGTGGTCCGTCTATCCACGATTGGTTTTATAGTGGTCTCGTTGTGTCTAAAAGAGTCCTTGGCTATGCTGACTCGGGGACGCTTCGTATGTCATGTGCACTGCCTTGTACATGATGGTGCTGTACGATCGAGCCCGTGTGGGCCCCACCACGAAAAATTTCAGACGAAATCTCTATCATATGTTTGTTTTGGCTTATTCTATAAGCCAATCCTTTGTTTTGTTTTGTTATGGTATTCGATTTGCTTCAAAGTCAAATGTTGATTCCATACCTTTTCCAAGCGGTGTTCTCATACTCCTATGTGAATACTAATCCTTATTGATCATCGAGATTGTCATGTCAATCCTTTTCAACCAGTGTGTTTCTCTTCAAATGGATCTGATCATTTCAACATCTGCAAACCAATTATCAGCTTCCCCAACGTTATTTGTTTCCTCTCTCCCAAGTTGTCTTTGTTTTTTCCCACCCTCCCACCCTTTTTCTTCAAGGAATCGGATTTCTAATCAAGTATCCATCTTATTCATGTGAAGTATCTCCATTCTTTTTCGTCAATATTCTTACCCGGTGGTTCTCATGAAGATGTTCTACTAGTTCAACATTCCTCGTTTCTTTTTCTTCTCCGGTGGATTCAATTCAAGCTTTTGGTGTTGATCATTCCTTTCTTTGTTTCAAATATTTTCCCATACCGGTGCACCTCATAATCATTCCCCTCTCACTATTCATTTGTTCCGGAGTGCTGAAGATATCTCAGAAGGCTCGTCTTGTCATTCAAGATCTGTTCAATCTATTTCGAGGTTGTTATCTCATTCAAGCCGTTTAACTCATCCGGTGCAATCTTCTTTTCTAGTAATCGTTCAACGGTGTTTCTTTTGAGTGGGACCTAACCCACATGTCTTTTCCCAGGATCTTACCTGACTCTTCTATTTTCCCAGAGTTACTCTCATACTCTTCTCCAAGTTTAACGTAAGAATGAATTATCATCAGTCATATGCATTTATCCAAGATCTGTCAAATTCTTTTCACTGTTGGCTCAACCTTTCTATTCGTCATCCTGGAGTATCTCAACAATTTGGTGGTGTTTCTCGTCGTCATTCTCGGATTTTGAAGGCTGAAGAAGAGTTTTCCTCCATATCTTGCTCCAATCTCTTCAATACTCATGGTTCTAGCTTGATGCCTTCCTCTCATAATTGTTTTCAATTGTGAGAATTCTTTTCAACCATCCGGAGCATTTCATCAGTTGTTTCCATTTCTTTTCCCCGAAGGCCATCTTTTCAAAATTACTCATGCCAGCTTCAGCTCTCGTTATCCAAATCTTACCGGTGCATCATTCAAATATTCTATAATCAGATCATGTTCTCTTTGTTCTCTTGTATCAAATTATCTCAATTATCTTCCTTCATTTTCCAATTCTTCCTAGTGAATTGTGGTTTTGCTACTTTCCTTTTCAATTCTTACGGTGGTTCATTCAAGATTTCTCGTCCTTCATTATCTTATCAATTTTGTCGTTCTTTTCAATCCTACCAGTGGATCGTTGAAGACCTTCCCAAGCTTACACTATATCTATCTTAATCTTTTCTACGAGAATAAGTAGTATGCCAAATCCGTTTGCTTGTCATCAATTAAGTTGGTGAAGGATACGCATAATGTAATTCTTATTCTTGTTTCATCCAAGTGATTAATTCTTTATTTCGGAGGTTCCTCAAATTCTTGATTTCAATTGTTCACCTTTTCTTCCGGAGCTTCAAGTTCCCACTTTATCTCGTCACAAAGCTTTCATCTAAATCTTTGCAAGGCTTCACCTTGTGTTGTCAATTTCACTTTCTTTTATCATCATTTTGTTTACCGGAGTTCTTCATGGAGATGCTACATGATGATTCATAAAGGATTAAATTCCTTCTCCAAGTTTTCATCGAGATTCTTTTAAGGAGCTCAAGCATTCTTCATCTTGTACACCGGGGTGCAATTCTTTCTTACGTATCATTGTAGGTGGTATTATGTCATTCTTGATAATTTGAGCTCATGTTTCATGACTCACATGTTGTTAAGAATGAGGGATTTTAAATCCATCAATCTCTTTGTTGGAGTTATCTTGTGTCATGTTTCACCTAAAGCCTTCCCTAAGGATTGTTGCTATTTATGGTGCTTATAAATGACTCAAGTTCTTCATTTATCCTCCCGGCGAAATACTTCCTCGTCTCCTTGTTCATATCAATCCAATTCTTCTTCCCGTGAGTGGTAGATTGTCACCTCATAATTTGAGATGTATTCCATAAGAACATATCAAGATTATTCTTTTCGTTGTTGGTTATCCAACAACTCCGTTCTAGCATTTATTGTAAGCGTACTCTCTCAAGATCGTGTTTCCCCTCCGTTCTTTCCACCCTCTCTTTTCTTCCAGAGTCATTGTGATGTTGCTCTCTTCAACCCATATTCTTGTGTTATCAGGACCTTGTTTTTTTCATGCTTATCCATTTAACCGGAGTGTTGTGCCCTTTTGTTCAAGTCCTTCTCATCCTATCAAACATGCACCTTCTCAACCGGAGTGCTGCCCGAATCGTTCTTCATTGTTCCTCTTTTCTAACGGAGTGTTTTTCAACTTCGATCACCTCCGTGGTATTATTCCTTTCAAGTTGTTCAACTTTTCAAGGTTCTTTGGTTTCACTTGTTTGTCAAAGAAGCAACTTAGTTTTACCTCTTCTCTTTCTCTTCCGTTTTCCCTCTGGTGCCATTCTAGATCTCGGGACGAGATCCTCTCATAGTGGTGGAGTGTTGTAACGCCCCGAGACCGATGTGCCAGGTGTCTTCCATTTATTCGTTGTTTGTTGCCATGTCATTTGCTTGCATGTCATGCATTTCATATCATGTCATCATGTGCATCGCATTTGCATACATGTTCGCCTCATGCATCCGAGCATTTTCCTCGTTGTCCGTTTTGCAATCCGGCGCTCCTATGTCCTCCGGTGTGCTCTTTTACCTCTTTTCGTGTGCGGGTGTTAAACATTTTCGGATTGGACCAAGACTTGCCAAGCGGCCTTGGTTTACTACCGGTAGACCGCCTGTCAAGTTTCGTGCCATTTGGACTTCGTTTGATACTCCAACGATTAACCGAGGAACCGTAAAGGCCTCATGTGTGTTGCAGCCCAACACCTCTCCAAAGTGGCCCAAAACCCACCTAAACTCCTTCCATCATCTAGGCCGTTCGATCACAATCGCATGGCCGCAAACCGTGCTCAATTTGGACACTCCTAGCTCCCTCTACCTATAAATACGTGATCCCCTCCAAAACTCGCGGTGCAAACCCTAACCTCCTCCTCCGTGCGCCGCCGGACATTTCTTCTCCGCCGACGGCATGTCTGCGCCACCCATCGCAGCCAACCATGGCGTGCCACGTCAGCACGGCCATCCTCTCTCTCCTCCTCCATCGCGCCAGGCCCGCCGAGCCCAACCGGCCGCCGCCGCCACCCGCGGAGGAGCCCGTGACCCCGCCGCTAGGGAGTCGTCGCACCGCCGCCTCCGAGCCTCATCGCCGGCACCTCCCCGCCGCCCGACTCCGACCGTCGCCGCCACGCCCTCGCCGGCGAC
>NC_041390.1:73567784-73604647 GCF_002162155.2 Triticum dicoccoides | reverse complement strand
TCCAGCGCCGGTGCCGCAGCGCACCGCCGCGGCCGGCCCGCGCCTCGCAGTCCCCGGCCTCCCCGCGCCCTGAGCACCACCGGTCGTCGTCGTCTTCGCCGATTCTGGCGAGTTCCGTCGGCGCCTCGGGAAGCGTGCCCGATCTGGATCTGGATCGGATTCGGTTGACTCTAACCCTAATTCCTGATATTTTTGCATATCTTCGTCATGTCATAACTTCATCACCGTTGCTTCAATTCATTCGTGTAGCATATCAAAATGTTCGTCTTGACGAGTAATTCATTTCATCTCACTGCATCATGTTTGTTTGAGCTCATCTTGATGCCCTAAATGCTGTTAGAAGAGTGCTAGTTTCTGTTAGTTTCAGATTCATATCAGTAATTGGACATTTGTCATTTTTGCCATGATTCATGTGTGCCTCCTATGAACTTGAGCCCTACATGTGTTTTGAAGTATGCCATGCCATCTTTACAGGGGTGTATGCCATGTATTTTGTGATCTCAGTGGTGACTAGCACAAGCATGCAAAGTAGCCCTCGTAATGTTGCTGATTTCAGGGACTTCGAATTTCACTAAGTCCTTTTACTGCTGTAATTTTTATGCCATGTATTCATGTTGCTATTGAGTGATCCATGCCTCTTTTGAGCATGATCAGTAAGGATGGTTTGTAGATATTGTGATGCTCTATCCATCCATGCCTTTGTTTGCAATTATGGAGCACCCTAGATTGAGTCAATCGAGCTCTACTTTTGCTATAAAATGTTCCTAGCAGAATGTTTACGTGTTAAGCATTTTTGCCGAGGTTGTTGTAGTTGATCCATACATGCTATGTTGTTGTTCTTGCCATGTTTAGCTTCTATGCCATGTCTACTTGCTGGGTGTATGCTTAGTTTGTCATGCAATGCCTTGTGGTGAGTGCATCGAGCTCGTTAACATGCCTACTTAATATCTGTTTTGCCATGTTCCAGTTTTTCTCCAAGTCTGAATCTGTTAACGATAATTGCTTTTGTTCAGAAGGTTGTCATTGTATTTTCTGATCCCTTTTGGCTTATGGTGAGTAAGGGACTTTTGTTGTATGCTTTGAGTAGCTTCATGCCATGCCTTGCTTTGCCATGATATGTTCCTGTAGCATGTTGTTACCTTGCTCTAAACATTGCTTCCTGATGTTAAATTCATGCCATGTTGTTATTTTCACTAAGTCTGTAACCTGTTATCTTTTGCACTTTTGCCATGCTTGTTTGAACCTGTTATTGAGTGATTTAGCCATAGCTCAGTGTTCATCTTTTGTCAAGCATCTTGAGTGGATCCCTGCCATGTATTTTGTTGCTATGTTAGAGTGCTGTAGCATGTTGTTCTTGATGGATTTAGATGGTCTCATGTTGTTAATCGCAGATCCGTGGCATATTTGTTTTGCTTGCCATTTGCAAACCGTGAATCCGATTCCGGTGATCTTTATATCGATTTCGACTAAAATCAACCCATCTTTCTAGCATTCTTGGTTTTCCAAGTTGAGGGTAGGTTCAATCTTTCTTTTCCAAATCATGCATATGCATCGCATATCACATCCCGCATATCATGCCATGTTTTGCATCATGTTGTTTGTGCATTGCACGTGGTTGATTGTGTCTCCCTTTGCTTGTGTTCTTGCTTGGGTAGAGCCGAGAGACGAGTACGTGTTCAAGGACCCGTCGAGTACATTTCGAGGATCAAGCTTTCGTCTTCTCGGAGAACTTTGCAGGCAAGATGACCATACCCTCGAAATCACTTCTATCTTTGCTTGCTAGATGCTCGCTCTTTTGCTATGCCTATGCTACGATACCTACCACTTGCTTATCATGCCTCCCATATTGCCATGTCAAACCTCTAACCCACCTTGTCCTAGCAAACCGTTGTTTGGCTATGTTACTGCTTTGCTCAGCCCCTCTTATAGTGTTGCTAGTTGCAGGTGAAGATTGGAGTTTGTTACTTGTTGGAACATGTTTATTGTTGGGATATCGCAATATCTCTTATTTAATTAATGCATCTATATAATTGGTAAAGGGTGGAAGGCTCGACCTTATGCCTGGTGTTTTGTTCCACTCTTTCCGCCCTAGTTTCCATCATATCGGTGTTATGTTCCTTGATTTTGTGTTCCTTACACGGTTGGGTTATAATGGGAACCCCTTGGCAGTTCACCTCGAATAAAACTCCTCCAGCAAGGCCCAACATTGGTTTTACCATTTGCCACCTGGCCTTTTCTTTCCCTTGGGCCGGCCAACCCAAGGGACATCTTTATTTTAACCCCTCGGCTAGTGCTTCTCTAAGTGTTGGTCCAACCTG
Organism: Triticum dicoccoides; assembly: GCF_002162155.2. Lineage (NCBI taxonomy): Eukaryota > Viridiplantae > Streptophyta > Magnoliopsida > Poales > Poaceae > Triticum > Triticum dicoccoides. The sequence continues at coordinate 73,602,329 of NC_041390.1, read as the reverse complement.
AGCGCTGTCCGGTGCCCCTTGGGCAACCAGGGTTTATGCCAACCCGATGTCTTGCTCATCTAGTGTTCCCTGAGAACGAGATATGTGCAGCTCCTATCGGGATTTGTCGGCACATCTGGGTGGCTTTGCTGGTCTTGTTTTACCATTGTCGAAATGTCTTGTAACCGGGATTCCGAGCCTGATCAGGTCTTCCTGGGAGAAGGAATTGAAGGAAATATGCCCTAGAGGCAATAATAAAGTTATTATTTATTTCCTTATATCATGATAAATGTTTATTATTCATGCTAGAATTGTATTAACCGGAAACATAATACATGTGTGAATACATAGACAAACAGAGTGTCCCTAGTATGCCTCTACTAGACTAGCTCGTTAATCAAAGATGGTTATGTTTCCTAACCATAGACAAAGGAGTTGTTATTTGATTAATGAGGTCACATCATTAGTTGAATGATCTGATTGACATGACCCATCCCATTAGCTTAGCACCCGATCGTTTAGTATGTTGCTATTGCTTTTCTTCATGACTTGTACATGTTCCTATGACTATGATATTATGCAACTCCCGTTTACCGGAGGAACACTTTGGGTGCTACCAAACATCACAACATAACTGGGTGATTATAAAGGAGCATTACAGGTGTCTCCAAAGGTAGATGTTGGGTTGGCGTATTTCGAGATTAGGATTTGTCACTCCGATTGTCGGAGAGGTATCTCTGGGCCCTCTCAGTAATGCACATCACATAAGCCTTGCAAGCATTGCAACTAATGAGTTAGTTGCGAGATGATGTATTACAGAACGAGTAAAGAGACTTGCCGGTAACGAGATTGAACTAGGTATTGGATACCGACGATCGAATCTCGGGCAAGTAACATACCGATGACAAAGGGAACAACGTATGTTGTTATGCGGTCTGACCGATAAAGATCTTCGTAGAATATGTAGGAGCCAATATGGGCATCCAGGTCCCGCTATTGGTTATTGACCGGAGACGTGTCTCGGTCATGTCTACATCGTTCTCGAACCCGTAGGGTCCGCACGCTTAAGGTTACGATGACAGTGATATTATGAGTTTATCCATTTTGATGTACCGAAGGTTGTTTGGAGTCCCGGATGTGATCACGGACATGACGAGGAGTCTCTAAATGGCCGAGACGTAAAGATTGATATATTGGAAGCCTATATTTGGATATCGGAAGTGTTCCGGGTGAAATCGGGATTTTACCGGATTACCGAGAGGTTACCGGAACCCCCCGGGAGCCATATGGGCCTTATTGGGCTTTAGTGGAAAAGTGAAAGGGGCTGCCCATGGTGGGCTGCACGCCTCCCCCCTCCCCTAGTCTAACTAGGACTAGGAGAGGTGGCCGGCCACCTCTCTCTTTCTTTCCCCCTTGGGAATCCTATTTGGAATAGGATTGGGGGGGAGTCCTACTCCCGGTAGGAGTAGGACTCCTCCTGCGCCTCCATAGGGCTGGCCGCACCCCTCCCCCTTGGCTCCTTTATATACGGAGGCAGGGGGCACCTCTAGACACACAAGTTGATCCACGTGATCTATTCCTTAGCCGTGTGCGGTGCCCCCTGCCACCATATTCCTTGATAATACTATAGCGGAGTTTAGGCGAAGCCCTGCTGCTGTAGTTCATCAAGATCGTCACCACGCCGTCGTGCTGACGGAACTCTTCCCCGACACTTTGCTGGATCGGAGTCCGGGGATCGTCACCGAGCTGAACGTGTGCTCGAACTCGGAGGTGCCGTAGTTTCGGTGCTTGATCGGTTGGATCGTGAAGACGTACGACTACTTCCTCTACGTCGTGTCAGCGCTTCTGCAGTCGGTCTGTGTTGGGTACGTAGACAACACTCTCCCCTCTCATTGCTATGCATCACATGATCTTGCGTGTGTGTAGGAAATTTTTGAAATTACTACAAAACCCAACAGTGGCATCCGAGCCTAGGTTATTTATGTTGATGTAATTTGCACGAGTAGAACACAAGTGAGTTGTGGGCGATATAAGTCATATTGCCTACCAGCATGTCATACTTTGGTTCGGCGGCATTGTTGGACGAGATGACCCGGACCAACCTTACGCGTACGCTTACGCGAGACCGGTTTCCCCGACGTGCTTTGCACACAGGTGGCTTGCGGGCGACTGTCTCTCCAACTTTAGTTGAACCAAGTATGGCTACGCCCGGTCCTTGCGAAGGTCAAAACGGAGTCTATTTGACAAACTATCGTTGTGGTTTTGATGCGTAGGTGAGATTGGTTCTTGCTTAAGCCCATAGCAGCCACGTAAAACTTGCAACAACAAAGTAGAGGATGTCTAACTTGTTTTTGCAGGGCATGTTGTGATGTGATATGGTCAAAGCATGATGCTAAATTTTATTGTATGAGATGATCATGTTTTGTAACCGAGTTATCGGCAACTGGTAGGAGCCATATGGTTGTCACTTTATTGTATGCAATGCAATCGCAATGTAATGCTTTACTTTATTACTAAGCGGTAGTGGTAGTCGTGGAAGCATAAGATTGGCGAGACGACAACGATGCTACGATGGAGATCAAGGTGTCGCGTCGGTGACGATGGTGATCACGACGGTGCTTCGGAGATGGAGATCATAAGCACAAGATGATGATGGCCATATCATATCACTTATATTGATTGCATGTGATGTTTATCTTTTTATGCATCTTATCTTGCTTTGATTGACGCTAGCATTATAAGATGATCTCTCACTAAATTATCAAGAAGTGTTCTCCCTGAGTATGCACCGTTGCCAAAGTTCGTCGTGCCCAGACACCACGTGATGATCGGGTGTGATAATCTCTACGTCCATCTACAACGGGTGCAAGCCAGTTTTGCACACGCAGAATACTCAGGTTAAACTTGACGAGCCTAGCATATGCAGATATGGCCTCGGAACACGGAGACCGAAAGGTCGAGCGTGAATCATATAGTAGATATGATCAACATAACGATGTTCACCATTGAAAACTACTCCATCTCACGTGATGATCGGTTATGGTTTAGTTGATTTGGATCACGTAATCACTTAGAAGATTAGAGGGGTGTCTATCTAAGTGGGAGTTCTTAAGTAATATGATTAATTGAACTTAAATTTATCATGAACTTAGTCCCTAATAGTATCTTTCTTGTTTATGTTGATTGTAGATAGATGGCTCGTGCTGTTGTTCCGTTGAATTTTAATGCGTTCCTTGAGAAAGCAAAGTTGAAAGATGATGGTAGCAATTACATGGACTGGGTCCGTAACTTGAGGATTATCCTCATTGCTGCACAGAAGAATTACGTCCTGGAAGCACCGCTGGGTGCCAGGCCTACTGCTGGAGCAACACCAGATGTTATGAACGTCTGGCAGAGCAAAGCTGATGACTACTCGATAGTTCAGTGTGCCATGCTTTACAGCTTAGAATCGGGACTTCAACGACGTTTTGAACGTCATGGAGCATATGAGATATTCCAGGAGTTGAAGTTAATATTTCAAGCAAATGCCCGAATTGAGAGATATGAAGTCTCCAATAAGTTCTATAGCTGCAAGATGGAGGAGAACAGTTCTGTCAGTGAGCATATACTCAAAATGTCTAGGTATAATAATCACTTGATTCAATTGGGAGTTAATCTTCTGGATGATTGCGTCATTGACAGAATTCTCCAATCACTGCCACCAAGCTACAAGAGCTTTGTGATGAACTATAATATGCAAGGGATGATCAAGACTATTCCCGAGCTCTTCGCAATGCTGAAAGCTGCGGAGGTAGAAATCAAGAAGGAGCATCAAGTGTTGATGGTTAACAAAACCACTAGTTTCAAGAAAAAGGGTAAAGGGAAGAAGAAGGGGAACTTCAAGAAGAACAGCAAGCAAGTTGCTGCTCAGGAGAAGAAACCCAAGTCCGGACCTAAGCCTGAAACTGAGTGCTTCTACTGCAAGCAGACTGGTCACTGGAAGCGGAACTGCCCCAAGTATTTGGCGGATAAGAAGGATGGCAAGGTGAACAAAGGTATATGTGATATACATGTTATTGATGTGTACCTTACTAGAGCACGCAGTAGCCCCTGGGTATTTGATACTGGTTCTGTTGCTAATATTTGCAACTCGAAACAGGGACTACAGAATAAGCAGGCACTGGCAAAGGACGAGGTGACGATGCGTGTGGGAAACGGTTCCAAAGTCGATGTGATCGCGGTCAGCACGCTACCTCTACATCTACCTTCGGGATTAATATTAGACCTAAATAATTGTTATTTGGTGCCAGCATTGAGCATGAACATTATATCTGGATCTTGTTTAATGCGAGACGGTTATTCATTTAAATCAGAGAATAATGGTTGTTCTATTTATATGAGTAATATCTTTTATGGTCATGCACCCTTGAAGAGTGGTCTATTCTTATTGAATCTCGATAGTAGTAATACACATATTAGAAGCCAAAAGATGCAGAGTTGATAATGAAAGTGCAACTTATTTGTGGCACTGTCATTTAGGTCATATCGGTGTAAAGCGCATGAAGAAACTCCATACTGATGGACTTTTGGAACCACTTGATTATGAATCACTTGGTACTTGCGAACCGTGCCTCATGGGAAAGATGACTAAAACACCGTTCTCCGGTACTATGGAGAGAGCAACAGATTTGTTGGAAATCATACATACCGATGTATGTGGTCCGATGAATATTGAGGCTCGTGGTGGATATCGTTATTTTCTCACCTTCACAGATGATTTAAGAAGATATGGGTATATCTACTTAATGAAACATAAGTCTGAAACATTTGAAAAGTTCAAAGAATTTCAAAGTGAAGTTGAAAATCATCGTAACAAGAAAATAAAGTTTCTGCGATCTGATCGTGGAGGAGAATATTTGAGTTACGAGTTTGGTGTACATTTGAAAAATTGTGGAATAGTTTCGCAACTCACGCCACCCGGAACACCACAGCGTAATGGTGTGTCCGAACGTCGTAATCGTACTTTACTGGATATGGTGTGATCTATGATGTCTCTTACTGATTTACCGCTATCGTTTTGGGGATACGCTCTAGAGACGGCCGCATTCACGTTAAATAGGGCACCATCAAAATCCGTTGAGACGACGCCTTATGAACTGTGGTTTGGCAAGAAACCAAAGTTGTCGTTTCTTAAAGTTTGGGGCTGCGATGCTTATGTGAAAAAGCTTCAACCTGATAAGCTCAAACCCAAATCGGAGAAATGTGTCTTCATAGGATACCCAAAGGAGACTGTTGGGTACACCTTCTATCACAGATCCGAAGGCAAGACATTCGTTGCTCAGAATCAATCCTTTCTAGAGAAGGAGTTTCTCTTGAAAGAAGTGAGTGGGAGGAAAGTAGAACTTGACGAGGTAACTGTACCTGCTCCCTTACTGGAAAGTAGTACATCACAGAAAACTTTTTCAGTGACACCTACACCAGTTAGTGAGGAAGCCAATGATAATGATCATGAAACTTCAGATCAAGATACTACTGAACCTCGTAGATCAACCAGAGTAAGATCCACACCAGAGTGGTACGGTAATCCTGTTCTGGAAGTCATGCTACTAGATCATGATGAACCTACGAACTATGAAGAAGCAATGGTGAGCCCAGATTCCGCAAAGTGGCTTGAAGCCATGAAATCTGAGATGGGATCCATGTATGAGAACAAAGTATGGACTTTGGTTGACTTGCCCGATGATCGGCAAGCAATTGAGAATAAATGGATCTTTAAGAAGAAGACTGACGCTGATGGTAATGTTATTGTCTACAAAGCTCGACTTGTCGCAAAAGGTTTTCGGCAAGTTCAAGGGATTGACTACGATGAGACCTTCTCACCCGTAGCGATCCTTAAGTCCGTCCGAATCATGTTAGCGATTGCCGCATTTTATGATTATGAAATTTGGCAGATGGATGTCAAAACTACATTCCTGAATGGATTTCTGGAAGAAGAGTTGTATATGATGCAACCGGAAGGTTTTGTCGATCCAAAGGGAGCTAACAAAGTGTGCAAACTCCAGCGATCCATTTATGGACTGGTGCAAGCCTCTCGGAGTTGGAATAAACGTTTTGATAGTGTGATCAAAGCATTTGGTTTTATACAGACTTTCGGAGAAGCCTGTATTTACAAGAAAGTGAGTGGGAGCTCTGTAGCATTTCTGATATTATATGTGGATGACATATTGTTGATTGGAAATGATATAGAATTTCTGGATAGCATAAAGGGATACTTGAATAAAAGTTTTTCAATGAAAGACCTCGGTGAAGCTGCTTACATATTAGGCATTAAGATCTATGGAGATAGATCAATACGCTTAATTGGACTTTCACAAAGCACATACCTTGACAAAATTTTGAAGAAGTTCAAAATGGATCAAGCAAAGAAAGGGTTCTTGCCTGTGTTACAAGGTGTGAAGTTGAGTAAGACTCAATGCCCGACCACTGCAGAAGATAGAGAGAATATGAAAGATGTTCCCTATGCATCAGTCATAGGATCTATCATGTATGCAATGCTGTGTACCAGACCTGATGTGTGCCTTGCTATAAGTTTAGCAGGGAGGTACCAAAGTAATCCAGGTGTGGATCACTGGACAGCGGTCAAGAACATCCTGAAATACCTGAAAAGTACTAAGGATATGTTTCTCGTATATGGAGGTGACAAAGAGCTCACCATAAAAGGTTACGTTGATGCAAGCTTTGACATTGATCCGGGCGATTCTAAATCGCAAACCGGATACATGTTTACATTAAACAGTGGAGCTGTCAGTTGGTGCAGTTCTAAACAAAGCGTCGTAGCGGGATCTAGATGTGAAGCGGAGTACATAGCTGCTTCAGAAGCAGCGAACGAAGGATTCTGGATGAAGGAGTTCATATCCGATCTAGGTGTCATACCTAGTGCATCGGGTCCAATGAAAATCTTTTGTGACAATACTGGTGCAATTGCCTTGGCAAAGGAATCCAGCTTTCACAAAAGGACCAAACACATCAAGAGACGCTTCAATTCCATCCGGGATCTAGTCCAGGTGGGAGACATAGAGATTTGCAAGATACATACAGATCTGAATGTTGCAGACCCGTTGACTAAGCCTCTTCCACGAACAAAACATGATCAGCACCAAGGCTCCATGGGTGTTAGAATCATTACAGTGTAATCTAGATTATTTGCTCTAGTGCAAGTGGGAGACTGAAGGAAATATGCCCTAGAGGCAATAATAAAGTTATTATTTATTTCCTTATATCATGATAAATGTTTATTATTCATGCTAGAATTGTATTAACCGGAAACATAATACATGTGTGAATACATAGACAAACAGAGTGTCACTAGTATGCCTCTACTAGACTAGCTCGTTAATCAAAGATGGTTATGTTTCCTAACCATAGACAAAGGAGTTGTTATTTGATTAACGAGGTCACATCATTAGTTGAATTATCTGATTGACATGACCCATCCCATTAGCTTAGCACCCGATCCTTTAGTATGTTGCTATTGCTTTTCTTCATGACTTATACATGTTCCTATGACTATGAGATTATGCAACTCCCGTTTACCGGAGGAACACTTTGGGTGCTACCAAACGTCACAACGTAACTGGGTGATTATAAAGGAGCATTACAGGTGTCTCCAAAGGTAGATGTTGGGTTGGCGTATTTCGAGATTAGGATTTGTCACTCCGATTGTCGGAGAGGTATCTCTGGGCCCTCTCGGTAATGCACATCACATAAGCCTTGCAAGCATTGCAACTAATGAGTTAGTTGCGAGATGATGTATTACAGAACGAGTAAAGAGACTTGCCGGTAACGATATTGAACTAGGTATTGGATACCGACGATCGAATCTCGGGCAAGTAACATACCGATGACAAAGGGAACAACGTATGTTGTTATGCGGTCTGACCGATAAAGATCTTTGTAGAATATGTAGGAGCCAATATGGGCATCCAGGTCCCGCTATTGGTTATTGACCGGAGACGTGTCTCGGTCATGTCTACATCATTCTCGAACCCGTAGGGTCCGCACGCTTAAGGTTACGATGACAGTGATATTATGAGTTTATGCATTTTGATGTACCGAAGGTTGTTCGGAGTCCCGGATGTGATCACGGACATGACGAGGAGTCTCGAAATGGTCGAGACGTAAAGATTGATATATTGGAAGCCTATATTTGGATATCGGAAGTGTTCCGGGTGAAATCCGGATTTTACCGGATTACCGGGAGGTTACCGGAACCCCCCGGGAGCCATATGGGCCTTATTGGGCTTTAGTGGAAAAGTGAAAGGGGATGCCCATGGTGGGCTGCGCGCCTCCCCCCCTCCCCTAGTCCAACTAGGACTAGGATAGGTGGCCGGCCACCTCTCTCTCTCTTTCCCCCTTGGGAATCCTATTTGGAATAGGATTGGGGGGAGTCCTACTCCCGGTAGGAGTAGGACTCCTCCTGCGCCTCCATAGGGCTGGCCGCACCCCTCCCCCTTGGCTCCTTTATATACGGAGTCAGGGGGCACCTCTAGACACACAAGTTGATCCACGTGATCTATTCCTTAGCCGTGTGCGGTGCCGCCTGCCACCATATTCCTTGATAATATTGTAGCAGAGTTTACGCGAAGCCCTGCTGCTGTAGTTCATCAAGATCGTCATCACGCCGTTGTGCTGACGGAACTCTTCCCCGACACTTTGCTGGATCAGAGTCTGGGGATCGTCATCGAGCTGAACATGTGCTCGAACTCGGAGGTGCCGTAGTTTCGGTGCTTGATCGGTTGGATCGTGAAGACGTACGACTACTTCCTCTACGTCGTGTCAGCGCTTCTGCAGTCGGTCCGCGTTGGGTACGTAGATAACACTCTCCCCTCTCATTGCTATGCATCACATGATCTTGCGTGTGCGTAGGAAATTTTTGAAATTACTATGAAACCCAACAGGAATATCCTTCGTTGACCGTGAGAGCTTGTGATGGGCTAAGTTGGGACACCCTTGCAGGTTTTGAACTTTCGAAAGCCATGCCTGTGGTTATGGGAAGATGGGAATTTGTTAATGTCCGATTGTAGAAAACCTGAAACATAACTCAATTAAAAAGCATCAACCGCGTGTGTAGCCGTGATGGTCTCTTCTTGGTGGGGTCCGGGAAGTGAACACGGTGTTGGAGTTATGCTTGAACGTAGGTTGTCGTAGGATCACTTCTTGATCATAGTTTCTTGACCGTGCCTTTGCCTTCTCTTCTCGCTCTCTTTTGCGTATGTTAGCCACCATATATGCTAGTCGCTTGCTGTAGCTCCACCTCACACCTTTTACCCTTCCTATAAGCTTAAATAGTCTTGATCGCGAGGGTGTGAGATTGCTGAGTCCCCGTGGCTCATAGATACTTCCAAAAACCAGTTTGCAGGTGCCGATGATACCGTGCAGGTGATGCAACCGATCTCAGGGAGGAGCTCTATGAAGATCTTGTTCATTGTGTCGTTTCGTTTCAGTTGATCAGTAGTGGAGCCCAATTGGGACGATCGGGGATCTGTAGCATTAGGGGTAGTCTTCTTTTATTTTGGTTCTGTAGTCGTACCTTGATTGTATCTGGTTGATGTAATGCTCTATTCATGTATTGTGTGAAGTGGCGATTGTAACCCAACTATGTATCCCTTTCCTTATTCATTACATGGGTTGCGTGAAGATTACGTCTCTTGCGAAATTGCTTACAATGCGGTTATCCCTCTAAGTCGTGCTTCGACACGTGGGAGATATAGCCGCATCGTGGGCGTTACAAGGTTTTAGTCCGTAGGACAACATACAATCATACCATAGGCTAGCTTCTAGGGTTTAGCCTCTCCGATATCATGGTAGATCAACTCTTGTACTACCCATATTATCATGAATAATCAAGCAGGACATAGGGTTTTACCTCCATCAAGAGGGCCCGAACCTAGGTAAAACATTGTGTCCCATGCCTCCTGTTACCATCCGCCTTAGACGCATAGTTCAGGACCCCCTACCGAGATCTGCCGGTTTTGACACCAACATTGGTGCTTTCATTGAGAGTTCCTCTGTGTCGTCATCATTAGGCTTGATGGCTCCTTCAATCATTGATAGCGATCCAGTTCAGGGTGAGACTTTTCTCCCCGGACAGATCTTTGTGTTCAGCGGCTTCGCACTGCGGGCCAACTCGCTTGGCCATCTGGAGCAGATCGAGAGTTACGCCCCTGGCCACCAGGTCAAGTTTGGAAGCTTAAACTACATGGACGATATCCGTGGAAACTTGATCTTCGACGGGTTCGAGCCCCTGCCTAGTGCGCCACACGGTCACGATGAGCATAATTTAGCTCTGTCATCGGACAGTGTTCAGGAGATCGCGCCGGCAACCGCACCGACCCTCAATTCGGAGCCAGTTGCGCCATCCATGGACGGGTGGATAGACCCCGCCACGGAGGCCGCACTCTCATCGGCGATCAAGCCGAGTATCGACCTTACCCTTCACGAGAGCCGTGACACCGAACTACCGGATTCTTCCTCGGCCATGGACTCCGAACTGCCTGCGCCCGTGCCTATCGAATCTGACTGGGCGCCGATCATGGAGTTTACCTCCGTGGATGTTTTTCAGCACTCGCCCTTTGGCGACATACTTAACTCATTAAGGTCTCTCTCCTTGTCAGGAGAGTCCTGGCCGAACTATGTCCAGCAGGATTGGGATGCGGATGACGAAGAAATTCGCCACCCACCCACCACCCACTTAGTAGCCACTGTCGATGATTTGACCGACATGCTTGACTTCGACTTCGAAGAAATTGACGGCATGGACGACAATGCAGGAGGCGAACAAGAACCACTGCCCACAGGGCAGTAGACAGCCACCTCATCATATGACATATATATGGTGGACACACCCAAAGAAGGCAATGGCGACGGGATAGCGGAGGATGACCCCTCCAAGAAGCAACCCAAGCGCCAACGTCAGCAACGCCGCTCTAAGTCTCGCCAAAGCAAAAGCGGTGACACCGACACATGAGATAATAGCACTCCGGACAGTGCTGAAGACGACAACAATCCCCTCCAGCAAGATTTAGGGCAGGAGGATGGAGAAGCCAGCCCTCCCGAGAGAGCGGCAGATGGAGATGCGGAGGATGATAATTACATGCCTCCCTCCGAAGACGAGGCAAGACTTGACGATGACGAATTCGTCGTGCCTGAGGATCCCGTCGAACAAGAGCGCTTCAAGCGCCGGCTTATAGCCACGACAAATAGCCTTAAGAAAAAGCAACAACAGCTTCAAGCTGATCAAGATTTGCTAGCTGACAGATGGACTGAAGTCCTTGTGGCCGAGGAATATAAACTCGAACGCCCCTCCAAGAGTTACCCAAAGCGCAGGTTGCTACCCCGACTGGAGGAGGAAGCACCAAAACCTACATCTCTAGCGTATGACGCGGCTGGTCGGCCACCTCGTGGCCGCGACAAAGAGGCATTCCAGCCAAAAGTTCAGCCCGCACCCCAATGTCACTCAAATAAAAATGTCAAGACATGGGGAAATATGCCAGACCTGCGAGACGTATTGGAGGACAAAGCAAAACACGTAAGATCGATCTACGGATCGCGAGGGCGCGCCATTATGCGACACGATAACCGTCATGCTGGATACAGCAAAAGTAAGTCCGGCCGGGCCGAACATAGTGGACAAGACTCATTTGAGCTGCGTCGCGATATAGCCCAGCACAGAGGCGCCGCACACCCCCTATGCTTCATAGAGGAAGTAATGGATCACCAAATCCCAGAGGGTTTCAAACCCGTAAATATCGAATCATACGATGGCACAACAGATCCTGCGGTATGGATCGAGGACTTCCTCTTGCACATCCACATGGCCCGTGGTGATGATCTACACGCCATCAAATACCTCCCACTCAATCTCAAAGGACCAGCTCGGCATTGGTTCAACAGCCTGCCAGCAGAATCCATTGGCTGTTGGGAAGATCTGGAAGCCGCATTCCTTGACAACAGGGCACTTATGTGCGACCACCAGATGCCGATGACTTGAGCCACATAATCCAGCAGCCAAAGGAATCGGCCACACAATTCTGGACACGGTTCCTAACAAGGAAAAATCAAATCATCGACTGTCCGAATGCAGAGGCCCTAGCAGCTTTTAAGCACAACATCCACGACGAGTGGCTCGCCCGGCACCTTGGCCAGGAAAAGCCGAAATCTATGGCAGCCCTCACGACACTCATGACCCGCTTTTGCGCGGCAGAAGACAGCTGGCTGGCTCGCAGCAATAACATATCAAAGAACCATGGTACTTCGGATACCAAGGATGGAAATGGCAGGCCACGTCGCAACAAACACAAGCGCTGCATTAACAGCGACAATACCGAGGATACGGCAGTCAATGCCGGATTCAAAGTCTCTAAACCCGCTCAGCGGAAAAAGCCATTCAAAAGAAGCACTCGGGTCCGTCCACTTTGGGCCGTATACTCGACCGCTCATGTCAAATACACGGCACCCCCGACAAGCCAGCCAACCACACCAACAGGGATTGTTGGGTGTTCAAGCAGGCCGGCAAGTTAAATGCCGAAAACAAAGATAAGGGGTCACATAGCGATGACGAGGAGGAGCCCCGGCAGCCGAACACCAGAGGACAGAAGAGGTTCCCCCCACAAGTGCCGATGGTGAACATGATATACGCAACCCACATCCCCAAGAGGGAGCGGAAGCGTGCGCTAAGGGACGTATATGCATTGGAGCCAGTCGCCCCAAAGTTCAACCCATGGTCCTCTTGTCCGATCACCTTCGATCGCAGGGACCACCCCACTAGTATCTGTCATGGCGGATTCGTCGCACTGGTCCTAGACCCAATCATTGACGGATTTCACCTAACTCGAGTCCTTATGGATGGCGGCAGCAGCCTGAACCTGCTTTATCATGACACAGTGTGCAAAATGGGTATAGACCCCTCAAGGATCAAACCCACAAAAACGACCTTCAAAGGCGTCATACCAGGTGTAGAGGCCCATAGCACAGGCTCAGTCACACTAGAAGTGGTCTTCGGATCCCCGGATAACTTCCGAAATGAGGAGTTAATCTTCGATATAGTCCCGTTCTGCAGCGGCTATCATGCACTGCTCGGGCAAACCGCATTTGCGAGATTCAATGTGGTACCGCATTATGCGTACCTCAAGCTCAAGATGCCAGGACCTCGGGGGGTCATCACAGTTAATGGAAGCACAGAGCGCTCTCTCTGCATGGAGGAGCACACTGCGGCCCTCACAGCAGAAGCGCAAAGCAGCCTCTTATGGCAATCCACCAGTTCCGCGATTAAAGACCCGGACACCTTCAAGAGCGCCCGGAGTAATCGACAACAAGACCGCCTGGCACGTTCCGAGATCGCATAGCAATGCGGCCCCCGCCCTAGTCCTAGCCAAGCGGCGAAATCCGTGCCATGCGTACACAATTACGCATTGAAAATACCATGGGTACAGGTGGGGAGGGGGGCACGACTACGGCAAGCCCCAAAACGTGGCTCAATCGCACTAGGGGCTTCCTGCTTTGTTATTTTTTCTCTCTTTCAGGACTTTAATCTCCGGAAACCCTGTCCGACAGTATGATTGGCAGACACATGATGCAGCAACCAAGGAGGCAGAAAGCTACATCGCACCACGGAACTCCCAGGTGGATTCCAATACCGAGTGAAATACCTGCTTTAAATACCATTCCTCAGCTTGCCCTTGGAGGGGACATGTCAAATAGTCCTACTTTTTGCTTATCGCACTACTTGTATCATTCTGCTTTAACGCACCTTTTTGAATAAACAATGCATAGCACTAGACTATTATCACATTCTCTATTCTTCTATATATATATATGTTCATTCATGACATCCAGCACCCGTACACTCCGGTATGGCCAATACTCTAGGGGCTTAAGCATACCCCATAATACGGTGTGAGAAGTCTGAACACTTTCGACAGTGCGGCACACCGAACTTATAGCATTATATGCCTCAGCTCCGAATCATATCTTGGGTCAATAGTAGGGTTTGCCCGGCTCCCATGTTTTGGTACCTTACGTTCCGCTATATCAAATAAGGTAGCACTGGGAGAACTACTGCGATTGTGGCCCGGTTCAGCTGGGCTAAGCACCTTAGTAGAGAAAGCTAAAACTAACTGTCATGATAAGGCGAGAGCTGGTCGCTGTTCGAGAGGTTTCGAGTCCCTAAAGACTTATGCCGCTTAGAGCGAGGAGTCAGTTTGTCCGGCTTAAGGCGTGTATAGCGCCCCGAATTCGGCCTTCCGAATACTAGGGGCTTCGCCAAAATTTAAAATTGTATAATTCTATGGCTAAGTGAGAGTGATAAAGCATTATAGTCTGGTTTCCTTGTTCCTTGTGCTGAGCACCTCCCTCGAAGGACCCAACAATGGGAAAAAGAGTGCTCAGGTTTATCCCGAACACCCCAGCACTCGTGGCATGGGGGCAGAAGCCGACGACTGGCCATCTCTCAGATTTGATAAACAGCCGCACAGAAGGTAATATTTTAAATTCAAACAAGCATTGCATAGCGCATATGAACAAGTTTTCATAAAACAGGATCACACAAGCAAGTTCATTCAAAAATTACATCCTTCGCACACTCGTACGCCACAAGACGGGCACCCTTCAGGACACCCTCATAATACATCTCGGGGTGGTGATACTCCTTGCCCTGCGGCGGCCCCTCCTTCACCAACTTCTCGGCGTCCATCTTGGCCCAGTGCACCTTCGCACGGGCAAATGCCCGGCATGCACCTTTGATGCAGACGGACCGCTTTATGGCCTCCAGCCGTGGGCAGGCATCTACAAGCCACCTCACCAGTCCAAAGTAGCTTTTGGGAAGGGAGTCGCCAGGCCACACCCGGACTATAAGGCCCCTCATGGCCTTTTCGGCCGCCTTGTGTAGCTCGACCAGTTGCTTCAGCTGGTCGCTCATAGGAATCGGGTGTTCGGTCCCAGTATACTGAGACCAGAATAGCTTCTCCGTCGAGCTTCCCTCCTCGGCCTGGTAAAATTTCGCGGCATCCGACACGCTACAGGGCAAATCTGCGAATGCTCCTGGAGAGCTCCGGACTCGGGTAAGTAACAAGTAATTTACTTTCACATGCTTGCTTTGCATATTGAAAGCCTTACCCGCCGCTATCCTCCTCATCGCCTCAATCTCCTGGAGGGCCTTTTGGGCTTCAGCCTTGGCATTCTTCGTGCTCTCAAGGGCCGCGGCAAGCTCGGACTCTCGCGTCTTCGAGTCAATCTCTAAAGCCTCGTGCTTCTTCACGAGAGCCTGGAGCTCTGGCCTCCTAGCTTGCCTTCCACGCCAAGGAATGTCCCATACGGACACGGGTGCAGCCTTCAGTCTTCGTATCTTCACAGCCCATCAGTCCGGCCCATGGCTAACAGGCCAGACGCCCAAGGACCCCTTAGTCCAGGACTCCCTCACTGACACTTGTCATTGAGAGAATCCCATCCTCCGAGGACTTTGAGGGAAAATCATCAAGTGAGGAATAACCCAAAAATCCCAAACCAAACACCTACAAACCCAAAGTGAATGAGCATCACTGAAGAGATTGTTCCTATGTGGAACCGACACTTGTTACCTTTGAAGACCACTACTAGGAAAAGGCCTACTAGTGGCGCACCTGTTTTCGCTACTAATGGTGCACTACAGGTGCGCCACTAGTATTTTTTACTACAGGTGCGCCACTAGTATTTTTTACTAATGGCGCACATGCCAGATACTAATGGCGCACCACAGGTGCGCCATTAGTATCCCACAGGTGCGCGCCATTAGTATCTGGTATACTAATGGCGCACCACATAGAAGTCCGCCATTAGTAACATTTTTTTATTTTTTTCAGAATTTTTTTAAAAAATTTTTAAATTTTTTTCATTTTTTTCTTAATCTCAGGTCACTATGGCTTAATCTCGGGTCAATATGCTTAATCTCAGGTCAAATCGCACTCTATGGTCAAACTTCCCTAAAGGTCACCCACCCTCACACTACTCCAGCCCGAGCCCCACTTAACTTCACAGTTCTATCCAGCCCTAGCACCAGCTCACTTCAAGGGCACTTGTTGATATATCTATCATATCAACCCTATTAAACCTTGTTGATGTCTAGGACTTTGTTCATGTTCATGAGTATGATGAAATTTTGAAAAAATATTTCAAACTTCCCGGTCATATTACGTATCATATTTTGAAAAAAAATCGATTTTTTTCGAAACCAATTTTTTTCTGTTACTAGTGGCGCACCTAGCAAACGGTGCGCCACTAGTAAGGTTGAATTTTTTCCATTTTTTCCCTCTAGATCTTAAAAGCCCCGTAACTTTTTTCTCTTAGGTTTTTGGGGATTTTGAAAATGTTTAACGGGGTTGCTCATAGGCATCGGGTGTTCGGTCCCAGTATACTGAGACCAGAACAGCTTCTCCGTCGAGCTTCCCTCCTTGGCCTGGTAAAATTTCGCGGCATCCGACACGCTGCGGGGCAAATTTGCGAAAGCTCCTGGAGAGCTCCGGACTTGGGTAAGTAACACGTAATTTACTTTCACATGCTTACTTTGCATATTGAATGCCTTACCCTCCGCTATCCTCCTCATCGCCTCAATCTCCAGGAGGGCCTTTTCGGATTGAGCCTTGGCATTCTTCGTGCTCTCGAGGGCCGCAGCAAGCTCGGACTCTCGCGTCTTCGAGTCAACCTCCAAAGCCTTGTGCTTCTTCACGAGAGCCTGGAGCTCTTGCTGCACCTCGCCCACCCGTGCCTCTTGCTTTTCCTGCTCGGTGCACTCCTTGGCCGCTTTGTCTTCGGCCTCGGACATCGCTTGCTTCAGGGTCGCCACTTCGGTAGTGGCCCCTGGCACATTCATGATGATCCTGTCATTTCGGAACCACATTTTCTTTTATATATAGACAAGGTATTACTTAACTTTGTTCTCCTCGAGCTGCCTCTTGGCAAGGCCGAGCTCTTTCTCGGACCCCTCGAGGTCCTGCTTTAGTGCGGCGACCTCCACAGTCAGTGCAGCAGAGGTCAGCACAGAAGCCTGCGTACGCATACATACATACTTATATTAGACTCCTGCAAATATTACTGATCCTCTATTTGGCTTTTCTTTGAACACCAAACATAGCATTAGGGGCTACTGTCTATGCGGTAATATTTTTCCTATATTTTAAATACTTACCTCAAAGCCTGTTAGAAGGCTGGTACAGGCTTCAGTTAGTCCGCTCTTGGCGGACTGAACCTTCTTGATCACTGCACTCATAATAGTGTGGTGCTCTTCGTCGATGGAAGCACCGCTAAGCGCTCCCAACAGTTCGTCTGGTGCCTCTGGATGGACAGTGGTCACCGGCGCAGATGGCTTGCCCCTCTAGGAAGAGGGCCGCATGCCCGAGTCCGGAACCACTGGAGGTTTCGGTGTAGTGTCCGGCTGCGGGCCGAACTTTGAGCCCTTGGGAGCCTTGCTGCCTTTGCTCCTGGAGTCCGGAAGGTCTCCTTGAGGCGCCTCCGGGACTGTCTCCCGCCGGCTCGATGCCCCTTGAGACAGTACCTCGGCATTGTCCGTAGGGCAAGGAGAGGTGGTGGTTGGAAGTGTATCACTATCCATGTCCGACGAGTCCAAGGAACCGTCCGACGATGATATGTCGATACGGGCTTGGGGCGGACTGCATAATCATATTCGACGTTAGGAGAAGCAGTGCAACAAAAGTATGCTATGAGTTACTCTGGTATCCGAATACTTACGACTTCGCCAGGGGCTTGGCCCAGAGCAGCCACTCGTCTTCGCCGTCGGCGGCGGTGGTGGAACAGTCCGGAAGGAGAGTCCTTCCCTTCTTGGACCCTTCAGCCTCCCGGTTGGGGCGGCCTTCCTCTTCTTGTCTTCCCCGGCTGGAGGGGGAGAGTCTTCGTCTTCCTTCTCCTTGTTTTCATGGGAGGAGTGCGTCTCGGAGTTATTAGACGATGAGTCCGATACCACCTGGCACCGGGAACACTTTCGGGTTCCCTTGGCATTCTTCTTGGTCTTATCCGGCACCTCATAAGGAGCCGGAGTCCGCATCTCTGTCAGGAGAGTGTCCGCAGGGTTTGCGGGCAGAAGGGCCGGATAGTTGATCTGCTCCGATGTCTCCACCCAGTCCTTTCAAAGGCATGGGAACTCAGACCCCGCACATAGTTAAGCTATGGGAAATAAACACCCTATCAGATGTACATAACTTACCGGATTCGTAGAACGCTTCGCGCTTAGCCCGCGGTCCTCGGTAAGAGAAGGAGGGACCTCAGCGCCCTTGAAGAACACCCTCCAGACGTCTTTATGCATCGTGTCGAAGAGCTTGCTTAGAGTCTGGTGCCGGGCTGGGTCGAACTCCCATAAGTTGAAATCCCGTTGTTGACACGGGAGGATCCGGCGGAAGACCATGGCCTGGACTATGTTGACAAACTTAAGTTTCTTGCTTGTCATGTTCCGGATACACTTCTAGAGTCCGTCCAGCTCCACCGATGAACCCTAGGACAGGCCCTTCTCCTTCCAGGAAGTGAGCCGCGTGGGGATTCCAGATCAAAACTCGGGGGCTGCCCCCCAGTTGGTGTCGCGCGGCTCGGTGATGTAGAACCACCCCGACTGCCACCCCTTTATGGTCTCCACGAAGGAGCCCTCAAGCCATATAACGTTGGGCAATTTTCCCACCATGGCTCCGACGCATTCCGCTTGTTGGCCGTCCACCACCTTCGGCTTAATATTGAAGGTCTTCAGCCACAGGCCGAAGTGGGGCTGGATGCGGAGGAAAGCCTCGCACACGACGATGAATGCCGAGATGTTGAGGATGAAATTCGGGGCCAGATCATGAAAGTCCAGCCTGAGGGAGTCCTGGATAAGGGGGTCTGTGGACAGCCGGATTATATTCTCTGGCCGGACTGTTCGACTATGAAGATACAAGATTGAAGACTTCGTCTCATGTTCGGGTGGGACTCTACTTGGCTTGGAAGGCAAGCTAGGCAATACGGATATGCATATCTCCTCCCATTGTAACCGACCTTGTGTAACCCTAGCCCCCTCCGGTGTCTATATAAACTGGAGGTTTTTAGTCCGTAGGACAACATACAATCAGACCATAGGCTAGCTTCTAGGGTTTAGCCTCTCCGATCTTGTGGTAGATGTACTCTTGTACTACCCATGTCATAAATATTAATCAAGCAGGACGTATGGTTTTACCTCCATCAAGAGGGCCTGAACCTGGGTAAAACATTGTGTCCCTTGTCTCCTGTTACCATCCGGCCTAGACGCACAGTTCGGGACCCCCTACCCGAGATCCGTCGGTTTTGACACCGACATTGGTGCTTTCATTGAGAGTTCCACTGTGCCGTCGCCATCAGGAAGGATGCCTCATCCCGTCTTTAAAGACGACACTTTTGCTAAGAGAGCTTTGGCTGTCGGCCAATCTCTCCGGCTAGGTGGTTTTCTTATGACCGCCTGTTCGGCCGCTGCGCCGACGATGACTTCTCGGGTCATCGAAAGCGACCTTCACGTCAACTCGAAACTTGCCGTGCAGTTAGATCCAATGGAGCTCTCTTCCCTAAACGAGCTCTTGGATCACATCACTGCCCTGGGAGTCGCTACAGACTACGATCAGATTGGGCCTAAACCCGATCTGAGAGAGATCAACTCTGCCTAGGTTACCCATCACATTGCAGTGGTGGAGGAACAATGCGGCAAACCCTCATCTATCTTAAGGACTAGCTATGTCCGGATTCCCGATCCCTCCAAGCCGGATACCCGCGGAGGGGAGGACGTCACTCAAGACATGAACCTAGAATCAGGCAGCAGGCTAGATTCATTGGAAAACATCCAAGAATCCAAACTTCTGAGTTCGGAAACTCCTTGGCCCCTGAGTCTCAGATTGGGTGAGGTTTCGGATTCAATTCCACCCACCGACCCAAACATAAGCGATCTATCCCTAATTAGGTAAGAGCCCGAAGAAACAGTACACCATTACTGGGCCAGATTCCTCCTAGTCATGAACAGGATAAAGGACTGCCGCGAGGAAGACGCAATTTCATTCTTCTGCAATAATTGCACGGACAAGGGAATCCTCAACGCCATAAGTCGCCGCGAAATTACACTCTTTGCCGACTTGGCGTCCATAGTACAAAAGTACTGTGCGATGGAAAGCGCCTGGAAAACCGAAATAAAATATTGGGATAATCCGGCCCTGAATACAAACCCAGTCCAAAATAAAAGGGCGCATTATCGCCAAACACCCGGGTTAAACACCAAAAAGCAAAAACCCTCTACAGGGCATGGAACCGTACTGGAGGGATGGCTCAATGGACCCTGTAAAATTCACAGTGCAGAGGGCGCCACACCAACTCATAGCCTTAGAGCATGTTGGATACTCCGGCAGGTGGCCAAAAGTGGCGAAGATCTTCTAACCCCAGAAGCCACAGAGCACCGGCCCAGGGATACCAGTACGGTATTAACAGTCTTCGAGACCTTGGCATCAAATAATATGCGAAAACGAACACTCCGCAGCCTTGCCGATTTCTACCACGTGGCAACAATAAACCCATGGAGTGATACGGCTATTACTTTTAATGCCAGTGACGAACGTAAATTCCAAACAGCCCGAGCACCAGCGCATTGGTCCTCAGTCCAATAGTAGACGGCTTTCGACTCACCAAGGTACTCATGGACGGTGGCAGCGGATTGAACCTCATTTATGAGGAAACCCTTCGAAAAATGGAAATAGACTGGAACCGCATCGAGCGAAGCAGCACAACCTTTAGAGGAATAATCCCCAGTCAGGAAGTGCGCTGTACAGGAAAAATCACACTAGATGTGGTGTTCGGCATGCCGGATAATTACAAGTCTGAAGAGGTCACGTTCCAAGTGGCCCCGTTAGGTAGCGGATACCATGCTCTATTAGGGAGGGAGGCGTTTACAATCTTCCAAGCCATACCCCATTACGGGTACATGAAGCTCAAAATGCCTGGGCTCAACGGAATCATCACTCTTGCTAGTGATCTAGACATAGCACTTCGCGCCGAAAATAAGATAGCCGCACTGGCCCTCGAGGCACTATCCGAAGCCCCACGGTGAACAGGGACGACGTGATACTCGATAAAAGATCCAAGTCCACCTCCTTTAAACCAGCGAATGAAATAGTCAAATTCCAAGTCCATCCAACGGACCCTACAAAAACAGCTTCCATCGGGGCACAATTAAACCCTGATGTTGACGCCGCACTACAAGAGTTCCTATGCAAGAACTGGGACATTTTTGCCTGGCACCCTTCAGACATGCCAGGAATCCCACGCAGGCTGGCCGAGCACAGCCTAAATATCCTAAAAGGATTCAAGCCAGTCAAGCAGGCTCTTCGGCGTTTCTCTGAACCTAAGAGACCAGCCATGGGAGAGGAACTAGCCAAGCTATTGGAGGCCGGATTCATCAGAGACATAAAACATCCGGACTGGCTAGCAAACCTGGTGATGGTACCAAAGAAGGACAAATCCTGGCGCTTGTGCGTCGATTTTAAGGACCTTAACAAGGCTTGCCCAAAGGATCCCTTCCCCCTCCCCCGCATCGATCAAATCATCGACGCTACCGCAGGACATGATACATTGTGTTTCCTCGACGCATACTCCAACTACCATCAAATTAAGATGGCAGAGCCAGACCAAGCCGGAATGGCATTCATCACACCGTACGGCCATTCTGCTTGAACACAATGCCCTTCGGGCTCAAAAACACCGGCGCAACATATCAGCGCATGATTCAGACTTGTCTAGCAAACCAGATCGGCAAAACAGTGGAGGCATACGTAGATGACGTGGTTGTCAAAACCAAGCACGTCGAATCTCTAGTAGATGACTTGAGGCTCACCTTTGATAACCTCCAAACATACGACATCAAGCTCAACCCGGAGAAATGCGTTTTCGGTGTACCAGCCGGAAAGCTCTTGGGCTTCATTGTATCTGGTAGAGGAATTGAACCAAATCCAGCCAAGATCCGAGCTCTGTCACAATTGGACATCCCAAAGGACCTCAAACAAATACAAAAATTGACCGGATGCGTGGCGGCTCTAAGCCGCTTTATCTCCCGCTTGGGAGAAAAGGCATTACCCCTTTATCGCCTCCTCCAGCGCACTGAACACTTCGAGTGGACGGATGCCGCCACGGCCGGACTCGACGAAATAAAAGCCATATTGGCAACAAACCGAGTCCTGACCGCACCAAACATTGGCGACCCAATGCTATTATACATTGCGACAACTCATCAAGTTGAAAGCGCGGTGCTCGTCGTCGAACAAGAAATGGACGGACACAAATTCCCCCTTCGAAAGCCGGTTTACTATGTGTCCACTATCCTTACTCCATGCAAGTCACGGTACCCGCATTATCAAAAGATAGCGTACGCGGTATTTATGGCATCCAGGAAGCTGCGACACTACTTTCAAGAGTGTTCGATAACGGTAGCCTTGGAAGTACCACTTAACGATATTATAAAAAACCGAGACGCGACGGGCCGGATTGCCAAATGGGCCATTGAGCTCCTTCCGTTTGACATAACTTAGAAGCCACGGCGAGCTATTAAGTCGCAAGTTTTGGCCGACTTCGTCGCCGAATGGACGGAAGCCAAACTCCCTAAAGAGTACGGCACATATTCCAACTGGATCATGCACTTCGACGGCTCCAAAATGTTGGCTGGTTTGGGGGCTGGCATTGTTTTGACGTCCCCAACAGGAGATACTGTTCAATACGTACTCCAGATAATGTA
Source organism: Triticum dicoccoides (assembly GCF_002162155.2). Taxonomy (NCBI): domain Eukaryota; kingdom Viridiplantae; phylum Streptophyta; class Magnoliopsida; order Poales; family Poaceae; genus Triticum; species Triticum dicoccoides. Next base: position 73,579,573 of record NC_041390.1, on the reverse strand, counting down.
TACGGACTCCAACAACGCAGCCGAATATGAGGCCCTTCTACATGGTCTCCGGATGGCAGTATCCATGGGCATTCAATGCCTAGAGGTGTGCGGGGATTCGAACCTCGTGATATCCCAAATAAATGGAGACTTTGATGCCAAGGATCCGAAAATGGTTGCTTATCGCAACGCCGTCCTAGAAATGTCAGCTTGGTTCGAGGGGCTCGAATTTCACCATATAGCCCGGGAAAACAATCAGGCAGCAGACGTCCTTGCATGCATCGGCGCAAAACGCGATGCCGTCCCTCCCAACATCTTCTTGGAGAGGCTGTTCAAGCCATCCGTAGTATGAGAAGGGGAACACGGAAATAACAGCCCAGACCCAACCGCACTGCCCGACACCGAACATTCTGACATAATTGGAGGCTCTGCCAACGAAATAACATCTTCAGCCCATGTAATAATGGTAGTCATCGCCCCGTGGACAAAACCATTCCTAGACTACCTAACTAAGCAGGAACTTCCCGCGGACCAAAACGAGGCACGCTGCATAGTGCGGCGATCTAAAGCCTATAAAGTCCATGAGGGAGAGCTTTATAAGAAAAGCACCACCGGGGTCCTTCAAAGGTGCATCTCCGAAGAGGAAGGGCGGAATCTTCTGGCTGAAATTCATGCCGCACTCGGTGGTCACCACGCGGCAGCCCGGGCCCTTGTAAGCAAGGCCTTCCGCATAGGCTTCTATTGGCCGACGGCCCTGGTAGATGCTCGAGACTTAGTCCAACGATGCGTTGGTTGCTAGCTTTTTGCTAACCAAAGCCATATGCCACCCATCGCCCTCCAAACTATCCCCATCACCTGGCCCTTCGCGGTCTGGGGGCTTGACATGGTTGGACCCCTTAAAGGAGGAACCCACAAGCAAAAATACTTACTGGTCATGGTGGATAAGTTCACCAAATGGATAGAAGCCAAGCCTGTTAAGACGGCTGAATCTGGACCAATGATGGACTTCATATCCGGGGTCGTACACCGTTACAATGTCCCCCACAACATCATCACTGATAACGACATGAACTTTACGGCCGACGAGGTAAAACTCTGGTGCAAAAACATGGGCATCAAACTTGATTATGCTTCAGTCTATCACCCACAAACTAACGGTCAGGTCGAGCGAGCAAATGGTCTTATCATGAGCGGCATCAAACCCAGATTAGTGTGATCCCTCAAGGAATCTAACACACATTGGGTAGAGGAGCTCGACTCTATACTCTGGGGGCTGCGGACCACGCCGAATCGTACTATCGGATACACACCATTCTTTATGGTATACGGTGCAGAGGCGGTTCTGCCCTGCGACATTATTCATGACTCTCCTCGAGTGCGCATGTATGAAGAAAGAGAAGCCGAGCTCGATCGGCAGGACAGTTTGGACGCCTTGGAGGAGGAGCGTGACGTGGCAAAAGCCCGTTCCGCATTCTATCAACAGCAGGCTCGAAGATACCAAAGAAGAGAAGTACGGGCCAAAACTTACAATGTTGGCGAGTTAGTTCTACGCCTGACGGATAAGAAAAAGGACAAACTCAAGCCCAAATGGGAAGGTTCCTTCATCATTGACCAAGTCCTGACTGGTGGAGCATACCGTCTGTAGGATGCATCGGATAATCGACTCGAGCCGAACCCATGGAACGCAGCCCGACTCCGAAGATTCTACGCCTAACACCGGACTCTGTGTTTGTCTCCTTCCTTTGTCCATTTTTATACACTATCTGTCTTATATTTTTCTCCTTCTCCTTTTATTTTCTCTCACAGCCTTTAGGGGCCCATTCGTGCCTTGTTTGCACACAACTAACGCGCTATCCGCGCTCATTATACCTCGGGGCTTCTTCAACAGAAGCTTATTCATACGGGCTTTATGCCCAACACATGTGTTATCATTTCGCATGTACCCTTTATTCACCATTATATGCATCGATATGACTTAAGTTTTGGCCAAGCTGGGTTGCCTGGCCCTTGTATTTATGCCCTACATTCCCGTTAATTTGGCTAGGGCATAAGGGGAGCACCTCTGCGATTGTTACTGCCGGGTCAGCCGGATGTGTACCTCAGACTGGGTGAAGCCGAAAGCTAGCTTTCTTAAGGGAATATTCGGTCAGTGAACTAAAGATGATTTTTCACTTATTTACTTATGCGCGCCCAGAGGTTTTTCTGCATCTCTTCTCGCAGTCCGGACATGCACTTTAGGGCATGCCTCCTAGGGAAAGGAACTCCTAACGGAACTATTCTCCCTGGAAGATGTTTCTTACTAACCATGTAATATAACATAACTAGTTGGGCACTTGTCTGTTCAAGCACTAATGACCCCTACGCCTGGTCTCCACGCATGCCTCGGTTCTTACATAACCGAGAGGGTATTCGGATACACTCCGGACCGTCAGGTCCCAAGGTTGAAGCGAAAAGTTCCACCATGACAAACGATCTACAATCCGGCTAGAAGGCATTATACATGTCACTTTAAATTACATAGTCAATTTGACTGGTTGAATTCCTCTTCAATACCATCGAATAGGCTGTCTAGTCTACAGTCCTGTTGGGAATACTTTGCGGCCAATTCTACTTGGCCGTACACTAAGCTCACAGGGATCTCCTTCCCATCGGGCCCCACAGGTCCAACCTCGGCCATGTGGTTTGGGTCAACCTTCGTATACCGCGTCTGCACCATTGCCCAAGCTTCCCTGGCGCCCTGACAGTAGGCCGATATCTTCCATAATCGGAAGCGCCGTCGTGCTCCCTTCAGCTTCTCTGCAAGCTCTCCAAGGCCTTCGGGCATGGAGACGGATGGCCACAAGGCCTGGCCGACGCCTTGCATCACCTGCCGAACTCGTTCGTGCAGTTGTGAGAGCTCGGGAAGAAGGTCACCCGTAGAACCGGGCATTTCCTCTGCAGGACGACTTGTTAGCATACCTACAGACATAACTTTATCAGCCAACTTCCTCGCTGAACTCTTTTTCAAAGTTCGTTCAAGCACTTACTAAATATGCCGCGTCGAAGCTGCCGATTCTCCTTAACGGAGTCCGACAGTTGGGCACGAGCATCCTTTAGTTCCACACCCAGCTTGGTGTTGGCATCTAGGAGATCATTCTTCTCCTGCCTCACCCTCGTAAGCAGGCTCTCACCGGCATTCAGCTGGCGTAGGAGCTGTTGCTTATCCGGATTTACTCCAGCATCATCTGCAATTTTATCGTCAGATCTGCATATACGCCACACTTTATATGATACTTATCATTCAAAGGATATATTACCAGAGGGGGTCTCTTTGGGCTCCCCTACTGCGGCCAGTGCGACCTGAAGTTGGGCTTTGCACTCTTCCAGTAACTGGGACAGTTGGGTATTCTTTTCTATAAGAACCTGCATAACAAATGATCCTTAAATCAGTTATTCTAACTATTTCAAGTCTCAGGGGCTACTGATATATATAATCACCAAATTTTCTCACCCGTATGTCTTTTACACACTGCTCCGTGGCTCTGGCTAGACCATTTTGAGCGGCACGGAGGTACGCATCTCCCGAGTTGAAGGCATCCAATGCCTCTTGGGAGAAACAAGCGTCACGAAGAACAGTCCGGCGACGCCTGTGGTTCATGGCACTTTCCACCTCGGAATTGGTGGCGGACAGTCTATCCACAACCTCTGTCGGAGGAGCGCCCGGCGCACGCCTCGTGTTCGTTCCCGCCTCCGAATCTGGCCTTGGAGCCTAGCTGGTGGAGGCGCGATTAGTAGCCTCTCCGGGTATAGTTCGGCGAGCGCTCTTTTTCCTAAAAAGAAGGCATGGCGTTAGTATGCTTCTGAGAATAATGTCTTGGAATAAATACGACGCGCCGTACCGCTGCGCCGGTGTCTCAATCCGAACTGCATGTCTTTTCAGCCTGCCTGGCCTCGCGGCCCCTTGTTGGCTAGTCGCCGCAGGCTCGGCCTTCCGCCTCAAGGACCTCCCCTGCAAAACACGGTTGTTATACGGTAATCAAAAACACGCAAGGACGGATCCCTTTTCAAAGTACTGGGACTTCGGTCTCAGTTACCTGTGAGGCTGGAAGTAGCCCAGGGTAATCGGACGTAATGGCCACCAAGGCGTTGTCATTGCTCAATTGGTAAAATACCCCATCGATCAGCTCCACAGATATGTCCGGATCCTCTTGGGAGGCCGGGTCAAGGGACAGTTCCGGGTCCTCGGGTTGTGGAGGGGGGTTGTTTATCTCCCTTACAGCTTAGCGCAGCTCCTGCATTGAAATCCCTAGACTGAATACTTAACTATGGGAATATGAAATAGATGGGCGAGAAACAGATGGGCTCGGCCTTACCCAGCTCAGAGGATTGTACATAGAAAATCCGCCTTGCGGATTGACGTGGAGGAATTCCTCCTCTTCTCCCTTGTACAAAGCAGATAAGATCTTTATTAGATCAGCAACCGATTCCGGCCCTTTACTGCCGTCGCGGGTGGCATTATCCTCCCCATTGAAATCCCACATGGGGTGGCCCCTATACTGAAGCGGCTGCACCCCCCGGATAATACATGTGGCCACGACCTCGATCATGGTCAATCCGGATTGAGCTAAGAAACTTATCCGACTCATCACGTAAAGAATGTCCCTGCCATCTTCCTCCAGTGGGCTCCATGGACGCCAGCTCCGGCGCTTCTTCAAAGGAGCGTTGTCGAACTCAGGGAGGCCAATTCGAATAGGGTCCGGGAGGGGGACATCTTCTATATAAAACCATTCTGAAGGCCAGTCTTCGGACGTTTTCTTTGGGGTTCCGGATAGATATCCCGTCCCGGCAATACGCCACACTTCGGCTCCGCCCACTTGATATATTGACCCCTTCTGTGAACGGGGCACAAGGCAGAACAACTTCTTCCACAGCGCGAAATGAGCCTCACAGCCCAAAAACAGCTCGCAAAGGGCTACGAAGCCCACGAGATGCAATATGGAGGCAGGCGTAAGGTTGTGCAACTGGAGGCCGTAGAACTCCAGGAGCCCCCGGAGAAACGGATGAATTGGAAATCCGAGCCCTCTTACCAAATGAGGGACAAGGCATACCCGCTCTCCCTTGGAGGGATTGGGAAGGCTCTCCGCTTGCTCTCCGCCATTATAGGTGGCGAGCCCGGCTCGAACCGGGACCATGTACGTTGGGGGAAGAAATCCCTTGGTCTGAAGCATGACCAATTTGCTGTGTGGGACGGAACATCTCTCCCAATCTCCAGGCTTGGGGCTAGGGGAGCGAGAGAAGGAGCTGCGTCGACCGGCCATGATGGAATGGATCTCTGTCGGATGCGCTCCGATGAAGGCTCGCCAAGGGAGGATGGTGTGATTTGGATCTGAATCCTCGTCTTTTTAATAGGCAGCCCCTTCACACAGCTAGGGGGGTAAATGTAAAATCACCCTGGCTCTTCACATTCGCTCGACACGTGGAAAGTGGCCATTATTGGGCGTGGAAGCCAAGGAGCGCAACATTCACAAGAGGCCGGACACTATTTCAACAGGTACACGGAATTTGGAGAGGAACCCGCCTTGCAATGCCGAAGACAATTTGCGCGCCGGACTCATCGTCATTGAAGCCTGGTTCGGGGGCTACTGAGGGAGTCCTGTATTAGGGGATCTCCGGACAGCCGGATTATATTCTTTGGCCGGACTGTTGGACTATGAACATAGAAGATTGAAGACTTCGTCTCTTGTCCGGGTGGGACTCTACTTGGCGTGGAAGGCAAGCTAGGCAATACGGATATGCATATCTCCTCCCATTGTAACCGACCTTGTGTAACCCTAGCCCCCTCCGTTGTCTCTATAAACCGGAGGGTTTTAGTCCGTAGGACAACATACAATCAGACCATAGGCTAGCTTCTAGGGTTTAGCCTCTCCGATCTCGTGGTCGATCTACTCTTGTACTACCCATATCATCAATATTAATCAAGCAGGACGTAGGGTTTTACCTCCATCAAGAGGGCCCAAACCTGGGTAAAACATTGTGTCCCTTGTCTCCTGTTACCATCCGGCCTAGACGCACAGTTCGGGACCCCCTACCCGAGATCCGCCGGTTTTTACACCGACACAGCCCATAATAGAGCATGAGGCCACGGACGAATGGATGGAGGGGAAACCCCAGTCCGCGGACAAAGTGGGGGAGGAAAACCACCCTTTCGTGAGGTTTCGAGGTCGGGACGACCTGCCCCGCGGCTGGCAGCCGGTGCGCGATATCCGCAGCTAAGTATCCGGCTCCACATAGCTTTTTGATGTGCCCCTCCGTGACGGAGGAGGCCATCCACTTGCCTCCCGCTCCGGACATATTTGGAGAGAGTTGAGGAGAAGGATGTGAACTTGGGCATTGGAGCTCGAGTGCGTGAGAATGGATGAGCAAGGAGGAAGAAGGCGTGGGTAGAAAAAGGTGAGATCTTATCCCTTTATAAGGGCGGACTAAACTATGTGCCCCCACTAGCCTGGTAAAACTCGCTTATCCCCCAAGCACCGTAATTGATGGCGCGGTTGGGTTACCCACGTCCATATTGATGAGAATCCCGTAATAAGGGGAACACGATCTCTGCTTTGACAAGACGTGCAAGAAACCGCCTCGCGTTATGTGCGGGGCTGGTTAAAGAAAAATGGTTCAAATAATTACCGGGCCATGGCGTGATGTCATGATGCCAAAACGTGTCAGCAGATTAGATTTGTGCAAATATTAGTCTCTCTACGGGGGTATGTGGAACTTATTTTGCAGGGTCGGACACTATCCTTGTATTCAAACTCTTCTGTTGTGTATTCGGAGGTGGAACCCGCCTTGCAATGCCGAAGACAACACTGCGTGCCAGACTCGTGGCCATTGAAGCCTGGTTCAGGGGCTACTGAGGGAGTCCTGGATTAGGGGGTCCCCGGACAGCCGGACAATATCCTTGGCCGGACTGTTGGACTATGAAGATATGAGATTGAATACTTCGTCCCGTGTCCGGATGGGACTCTACTTGGCGTGGAAGGCAAGCTAGGAAATACGGATAGGGATATCTCCTCCTTTGTAACCGACCTTGCGTAACCCTAGCCCCTTCCGGTGTCTATATAAACCGGAGTCTTTTAGTCCATAGAACAACATACAATCATACCATAGGCTAGCTTCTAGGGTTTAGCCTCTCCGATCTCGTGGTAGATCAACTCTTGTACTACCCATATTATCAAGAACAATCAAGCAGGACGTAGGGTTTTACCTACATCAAGAGGGCCCGAACCTGGGTAAAACATCGTGTCCCCTGCCTCCTGTTACCATCCGCCTTAGACGCATAGTTCGGGACCCCCTACCCGAGATCTGCCGGTTTTGACACCGACAACGAGTATTACAAGAGTTGATCAAGCTCGAGATCGTAATGGCTTAACCCTAAAGGTCTAGTTTGTATGGCTATGGTAATGAGCATTCGGCCTATCTACAGACCTAGCCCTCTGGTTTATATTGACACGGGAGGGATCTAGGGTTACACAAGGTCAGTTACAAAGAAAGGAATCTACATAGTTGGCCGCCTAGCTAATATTTTAAATTCAAACAAGCATTGCATAGCGCATATGAACAAGTTTTCATAATACAGGATCACCCGAGCAAGTTCATTCAAAAATTACATCCTTCGCACACTCGTCGGCCACAAGATGGGCACCCTTCAGGACACCCTCATAATACATCTCGGGGAGGCGATGCTCCTTGCCCTGCGGCGGCCCCTCCTTCACCAGCTTCTCGGCGTCCATCTTGGCCTAGTGCACCTTCGCACGGGCAAAGCCCCAGCATGCACCTTCGATGCAGACGGACTGCTTTATGGCCTCCAGCCGTGGGTAGGCATCTACAAGCCGCCTCACCAGGCCAAAGTAGCTGTTGGGAAGGGAGTCGCCAGGCCACATCCGGACTATAAGGCCCCTCATGGCCTGTTCGGCCGCCTTGTGCAGCTCAACCAGTTCCTTCAGCTGGTCGCTCATAGGCATCGGGTGTTCTGTCGCAGTATACTGAGACCAGAACAGCCTCTCCGTCGAGCTTCCCTCCTCGGCCTGGTAAAATTTCACGGCATCCGACACGCTGCGGGGCAAATCTGCGAATGCTCCTGGAGAGCTCCGGACTCGGGTAAGTAACAAGTAATTTACTTTCACGTGCTTGCTTTGCATATTGAATGCCTTACCCGCCGCTATCCTCCTCATCACCTCAATCTCCTCGTGGGCCTTTTGGGCTTCAGCCTTGGCATTCTTCATGCTCTCGAGGGCCACGGCAAGCTCAGACTCTCGCGTCTTCGAGTCAAGCTCCAAAGCCTCGTGCTTCTTCACGAGAGCCTGGAGCTCTGGCCGCCTAGCTTACCTTCCACGCCAAGGAATGTCCCATATGGACATGGGTGCAGTCTTCGGTCTTCGTATCTTCATAGCCCATCAGTCTGGCCCATGGCTAACAGGCTAGACGCCCAAGGACCCCTTAGTCCAGGACTCCCTCATTGACACTTGTCATTGAGAGCATCCCATCCTCCGAGGACTTTGAGGGAAAATCATCAAGTGAGGAATAACCCAAAAATCCCAAACCAAACACCTACAAACACAAAGTGAATGAGCATCACTAAAGAGATTGTTCCTATGTCGAACCGACACTTGTTACCTTTGAAGACCACTACTTGGAAAAGGCCTACTAGTGGCGCACCTGTTTTCGCTACTAATGGCGCACTACAGGTGCGCCACTTGTACCACGCCATTAGTATTTTTTACTAATGGCGCACCACAGGTGCGCCATTAGTATCCCACATGTGCGCCATTAGTATCCACTACTAGGGAAAACCCTAGCAGTAGCGCTGGTTTTGTGCTCACTAGTAGCGCGGGTAGGCGCGCTACTAATAAGGCGCTATAGCTATTGCTTAGCAGTAACGCGTGCCGCACGCGCTACTGCTAGGACAAACAGTTGCAGTGCTTGTTCACTCCCATGCTACTGCTAATGTAACTATTGGCAGCGTGTTTTCTTTCCATCGCTACTAGTATTGTTTTTTTATTTTTTATTTTTTTATTTTTAGTGTATTTATGCGCCATCGTACAAATATTGGTACAATACCAGTTATGAGGTTTACATCATTATGTCCATAATAGTGTGTCAAATGAAGGTGGATTAGGTTCAAGTGGAGGCAATATGTGGTGCATGTCAAAAGTATACTACTAATCCAAACTTGATCTAGTTTGGACTAGTAGTACTTTCGATGTGTACCACATGTTGCCTCCACTTGAATCTAATCCGCCAGCACAAGCTATTTAATCATCATTATAATCATTAGCACCAACAATATTTATTTAATCACCACTAACACTAGCTAATAATAATCATCAGTCATTACCACCAACACTAGCTATTTTATCATCATAGTAATAGTGTAGCACATCATCATCCTCAAACTCATTTCTAGCTAATCACTCTTGCTGCTCTCTCTTAGGTAAAACAACATAAAACATGTGTAGCTCTCCTCCTTGATCAAGTTGCAGCATGCAGATGAACCTGTCTCCTAATTTTTGGTAGCACATCTGTTTGCTGCCCCCTAGTACTTGTCTGCGCTCCCCCATCACATATCTGGTCCAGTCTTGCACTATTAAGCATTCATCGCTGATCTTGAATGCACTAAAGTAACATGTAGGATATCTTGGCCGTAAGCTAATAATACTCATGGTACCTTTAGTCTCGATCCCATAAGGCACAACATTCATCGGGAGTCCCTGTTGAAGAACATCGTATGGTCACATACTTAGCAATGAAGTTCAGCTTCACAAATAATGTATGGAAAAGATGCACTGAGAACAAATACTAAAAATCTTACCATCCTTCCTAAATAGATGTGACCGTAGTTCATGACGAACACCATTGGTCGCACGTTTTCAGTACTAAGATTTCTAAGTCCAGGAAGAAAATTTGTCTTGACGGTATCAAGATCCTCAAGCCATGAAACATAATGACTTAGCTCCTCGCAGTTTAGTTCAGCCCCGGGATAGTAGTAGGTCCTGTCTACCAAGCGCTGGACATGTTTGCTTGCACCGAAATAAGCTGACAATACAAAGTAGTTGTCAACTATTTTTGAATAAAAAATATCAAAGACATAAATATGGTTGAGAAACTTACATTTTGGTGTAACTGGAGGCGTCTGCACATCGACCCAGATGTCGGTATTACCTTCAATATCATCTTCCAGACGAATATCAAAGGTGATAACCATATCAGGCTCAAATGCATAAGTCTTGCATAGTGCTCGCCATGTTTTGCATCCAAAATAGGTGTAGTCGTCTGAATTGTATAATTTTGCGTGGAAAATATAACCATGCTCGGTCTTCAAATAAACTTTCTTTACCTCCATAGTATGACTGAAACCTATCTTATCCAATACAAAAACTCTTGCATGGCAGGGGATACGCTAGTAGAATAGTAAAAAAATATAAGTTGAAGCAAATGAAGCAGATGTCATGCTTAATTACGAAAAAAGACTTGTCGTTGTAACTTACTGTATCCACTTCGAAGTTCTCGTCCAGCTTGATGTTGAAGCGCCTATCATCATCTAGGAAGATTCCGTCGCACAGGCCGCGCTCGTCTTCACAGTATTTGCAAATACCGAAATCCTTTTTGTCATCAGACATTTCCTATGTTCATAGTTAAAACATTAATTGAAAATCGATACAAGACAACTACCAGGATACTCAACACACAAATCCGGGGCACTCGATATTTCCTACATATTCTGGCAAAAGTCATGCCAAAATTCACGGAAAAATCCGGCATGACCTTTGCTAAAATAGGATATATCGAGCGCCTGAAATTTGCCAAAACGGAAATGAATCAACACTCTGGCAAAACATAGGGCACTCGGAGGTGTAACCTGCAAACATGACCGACCACATGGATATTGAGAAACACAAGATATACATTTCAAAATATCTTATAAGACTCAAATTAGCATGCATTCAATAAGCAAAAGTAAATCATCTCATGCGTCCGTACATCGTCGAATATTATCACTAATACATCCCGAATAGTGTCATACATATAACATCACTAGTACAACTAAAACCCTAGCACACGATGGGTATCGGCGCGGGCGGTGCACACCCACAGAGAAGGAACCATCACGGGATCATAGCTCTAGTGAGATCCCTGGAGAACCTGCCAGGTATTGGAGAACATGTGCTCCAATGCAAACAAGTAGCGACGGACGTGCGCGTCCTCCTCACTGACACGGTGATGCACCACCTCCACGGAGTCCTCGAGCCTCTGGACCATCACTGGCCCACGCGACCGCCACCAAAGAAGGTTCGGGTCAACGACAGGCCGGCTCCTCACCAACCTGCGCCCCCCGGTAGGTAGCTCCTCCCAGTACCACCCCGACGGAGCCCAGTCCCGGACATGGCCCATCTGGTCAAGCAGGTGTCATCCTCCGCCGACTCGACGACGAGGATGCGGGATAGGCATCGTCCACGTCGATGCGGGAAAATTTCTTTAACTAAAAAAATAGCAAAAATTTCTTACTAACTAGTTCTATTAATTCAACTAGTTCTTACTAAAAATAAACTTACTATAAATAAAAATATTCTAGTACCTAATTAGTACCTAGTTCTTACTAACTAATTAGTACCTAAGAACTACTGCCCTAATTACCATCTAATTTGATGAACCTATAGGGGTGGAAAGTGGTAGAAACCCTAACTAATTTGATGGAGGTAGAAACCCTAGGCAGAGGTAGGGGAGAGGGAGGAGCAGGCGTGCTCACCTCGGGTGCCTGCGACGAGGGAGGGGCAGGCGGC
>NC_041390.1:73566298-73567629 GCF_002162155.2 Triticum dicoccoides | reverse complement strand
GGGGCGGCGTTGAGGTTGGGGTCGGGGGCGGCGTCTCGGGCGGCGTTGAGGTTGGGGGCGGGGCCGGCGTTGAATCTGGGGTCGGGGCGGCGTGGGGAGAGCGCGCGGCGGCCGAGCGGCGACGGCGGCGGCGAGAGTGGAGTTGATTTGGGGGATGAAGTGGCCGTGGGGAAGGACGAACCGCCTAGTTAAGTCAGAAGTACCAGCGGTGCGTTCCAGAAAGGGCGCTACTACTACGTTAGCTACAACGCGTTCTGGAATACACGCTGCAGCTAAGGAGATTAGCAGTAGCGCTGGGCCATTATACGCGCTACTACTAGGTTGGGCTAGCCATGTGCGCCCAGTTCAAATGTAGCAGCAGCGCTTTTCGCTAGTACGCGCTACTGCTAAAGTCATAGCAGTAGCGCGGTTTATTTACGCGCGCTGCTAAGCAGCAGCGCTTGATTTTGTACAGCACTACTGGTAAAATTCTGTGTATAGGCTTTTCCCTAGTAGTGATCTGGTATACTAATGGCGCACCACATAGAAGTGTGCCATTAGTAACATTTTTTATTTTTTTCAGAATTTTTTTTAATTTTTCTTTTTAATTTTTTTAATTTTTTTTAATTTTTTTAATTTTTTTCGTTTTTTCTTAATCTCAACTCACTATGGCTTAATCTCGGGTCAATATACTTAACCTTAAGTCAAATCGCACTCTATGGTCAAACTTCCTGAAAGGTCACCCATCCTCATGCTACTCCAGCCCGAGCACGCTTAACTTCGCAGTTTTATCCAACCCAGCACCAGCTCACTTCACAGGCACTTGTTGATATATCTATCATATCAATCCTATTAAACCTTGTTGATGTCGAGGACTTTGTTCATGTTCATGAGTATGATGAAATTTTGAAAAAATGTTTCAAACTTCCCGGTCATATTACGTATCATATTTTGAAAAAAAAATTGATTTTTTTAAACCAATTTTTTTTCTGTTACTAGTGGCGCACCTAGCAAACGGTGCGCCACTAGTAAGGTTGAATATTTTTCCATTTTCCCCCTCAAGATCTTAAAAGCCCCGTAACTTTTTCCTGTTAGTTTTTTGGGGATTTTAAAAATTTTAACGGGGTCCCTGTTAAATTTGGATGTAACTTTTCGAGTAGATGATTTTTCATATAAAAAACTTTTTAATCCGAGTTCGTATGCAAAAGTTATGCCCATTTTACAAATTCCAGAGAGATTTTGCAAATAAAATAGAAATTCATATTTGTAAATTTTCCCAACAAGGAGACCACATATCACATGGGAAACTTATTTTATTTTATTTTTTGACATTTCCATCATTTTCTTTTATT
>NC_041390.1:73559886-73565964 GCF_002162155.2 Triticum dicoccoides | reverse complement strand
CACCCACGGTGCGCCATTACTAGTTTTGAAAAAAAAAACTGATTTTTTGAAAAAAACTTACTAATGGCGCACTGTCCAGTGGTGCACCATTACTAACAAATTGTTTTTATTTTTTTCAAAACTACTAATGGCGCACGGTGGGTGTGGTGCGCCATTACTATGTCAACTAGTAATGTCACACTATCCCATGGTGCGCCATTAGTAACATTTTTTTATTTTTTTAAACTACTAATGGCGCACCACACACCAGGTGCGCCATTAGTAATATATTACTAATGGCGCACCTGTATGTGGTGCGCCATTGCTATATAGCAATGGCGCACCACATACATGGTGCACCATTAGTGTTCATATTATCTATAGCCCTTTTCCTAGTAGTGGACTGTGCATCTTCCAAACGGTTAGGCGTCATGGTTTAGAGCATCCAAGAGGAAATTGTGGATCGCCGAGTGACCGAGTCTGTGAAGGTTTGGAAGTCACCTGAAGACTTATCATGAGTGATTGGGCGAGGTCTGTGTGACCGTAGCTCAAAGAGAATATGGTGAGGACTGTGTGTCCGAGACTGTGTGTCCTCAGGTTTAAATACCTAGCCGCTCCAACCAGACGCACGACTGTCACAGCAGTTGGAACTGGTCTACCAAATCATTTTCTTCACCGAGCTAACTAGTTCTATTTCATCAACCCTTTCATTTCCTCAACCCTCTCACCACAATTGACAATGATCTCTGGTATGTAGTGGAAAATGGTGTTCCCTCTATCACTCCTACCATCAATGTTGCTGATGTGAAGAGATTCAAGAAACTCGATTCTCAAGCGAAGAACATCATATGTGGCCATCTGAGAAAAGGCAATATGGCAGAGTAAGTGCTTTGGAGACTGCTAAGCTTATCTGGGATAGGTTGTCCAAGGTCAATGAAGGAGTCTCAACACAGTGTGACTCTCGAGTTGATGTTCTTCACAATCTCTTCAACCGCTTCAAATGAATCAACAATGAAAATGTTCAGCCAACCTTCGATCGCCTCACTAGCATTTCAAATGAGCTTCAAGCACTTGGTGCCACTAACATCACCGACCTTGAGGTGGTGAAGAAATTGCTAAGATCGCTTGATTCCTCATTTGACACTCTGGCACTGATGATACAAGAATGTGGAAATTACAAGTCACTTGATCCCTCTGATATCCTCGAGAGGCTAAACACTCACGAGTTCCAACTTGCTGAGAAGAGATATCTTTATGGACCAAGCTATGGTAGATCACGCGCTCTAAAGGCCAAAGCAGTCTCTGAATCTGAAGATGAGGATTCTGGTAGCAGTCTTGGTGATCCTGAAGAACTGAGCCAGGAGCTAGCAATGCTCGTGAGGAAATTCCAGAAGTTCTCAAGACGTGGTCATTTTGGAAAGTCCTCAAGAGGTGATGACATAAGATCAGATTCCTCATCCCGTGAATACAAGAAAAGAACTTGCCACAAATGCAAGAAACCTGGTCACTACATTCAAGATTATCCTCAATGGGAGAAGGAATCAAAGAAGAAGAAATACAAGTGTCATGGAATTGTCACGATAGATGTCCTAGGGTGAGGACTTAGTCGTGGAGCCATCGCACTAGGTTAGCTTAGAGGGGTTAAACGGGACAAAGGACACATGAGTTTATAGTAGTTCGGCCCCTTGCGGTGAAGGTAAAGCCCTAATCCAGTTTGAGGTGGTATTGCTTACGTCTCGATCACCAGGGAGCGAATACGCTTGACCTAGTTTTCGATCTCTTATTTCTTGCCCTAATTCGCCGTCGGGTCATCCCTTTATATACACATGTTGACGCCTAGCGGTTTACAAAGTCCCGACCGGCTCATAAACAATGTGTCTGGCTCGGTGACTAACTACACATGCCTTATGATACAAGTTACATATATATGGCGGTTTACACTTGTTTGGGCCTTAAGTCGCCCGTGGGCTTCAGGGCCCTGATGAATCTGCGTAATGAACCATCGTCCTAAGTATCTTCATGGGCTTTGTCTTGATAAACTGCCAGGGACTTAACCCGGCCCCTCCCGGGTGGTTAACCCAATAGTTATATCCCCAACTTTAGGCCCCAGGTTGATTTGAACGTGCTCACATCAATCTTCAACACTTAGATAAAATTCTTTCCTCATTACCTTTGCAAAATCATGTAACTCGCCGTGACGTCGTCTTCTAGGTTCTTGATAACCCGCCGTGACGTCATTGGTCACATTCATTTTATGGCCTCCTCGATTCCCGCACCTATCACTTATCCATCTGCCTTATAAATAGGCCAGGGGTCCCTTTTGCTTTCCCCCCTTGCCTCTTCATCTCCGTATTCTTCCTCGCGACGCCCGAACCCTCCACTACTAGGGAAAAGCCTAGCAGCAGCGCGGGTTTTCGCCCTTTTAGTAGCGCGGGGGCCGGCGCTACTAATAAGGCACTACAGCTAACGTATAGCAGTAGCGCTGGTCCACACGCGCTACTGCTACACAAGTGTTGCAGCAGCGCGCTTAAAGGAACCTCGCTGCTGCTAATAGCTATAGCGCGCTTCCCCTGTGCACGCTACTGCTACAACTGCGATGCTGCTAACTTTTCTCCACTCGCTACTGCTAATTTTAGTAGTTTTTTGTTTTTTTCGGCATATTTTTTTTGTATTTGGACAAGCTTTATAGAAGAATCTTTAGCACATACAAATGTCATCATGATACACATACAAATGCCTGCGAGACCACAAATGTAATCATAGCATATACATACAAATAGTCTTGTCATAATCATCATCCAACACAAAGTGGTATCTTGTCATCATCTCGAAAATAGCGATACATGCAAGTCTCGAATACTTGCAACTACAACGTCATCCATCTAAACAAAGGTATACGCGAGAAGAGCTATCACTATGAGTGAGAGCGGAACTATGCAGTACATGAGATGGCGGTTACGAGTCCTCTCTCGCGCTAGCGTGAACCTCGAGTAACTAGCTTCTCCTTCTTGTCTGCTTTTGAAGCCTTTATGGCTGGCTTCCGAGAACCCATTCACTTGCGCCTGACACTCATGCCACTCGTTGTACACCCCCGGAACCTTCCCTTTGTACACGACATAGCAGTTCCATCTCGCCATCAAGAAACTAGGTACCTGTTAGAGATGCATGTTCATGAAGAGGATGTACAATCATATATATGCAACAAAATATACTAGAGAACACCGAAAAAGAAAGGGTTAGCAACTAGATGCAACATACAGTATGCAAATTAATTAACTAGAGGTACGCAGGTCATCGTACGCAAACTAACAAAGTAGCATTATGCAAGTTCGGCAGGAATTGTGGACATCACAAAGTTGCATCGCTACAAATAGTATACAAGTTCAACCGACACATATCATCATCATCGGCATCATAAATCACTAGAAGTTCCATCCTTCCATATCATCGAGGATGGACCCTAGCTTCTTGAACAGCGTGAGGTCTAGACGTTGCATGCCTATGCGAGTTCGAACGTTAGCTCGCGATATAGGGCCGTGGTGGAACATCCCCTTCTCATCGACGACTTCTTTCATGATGATCGTCGCAATGTCACTTTGGATGCGAAAGAAGTCATCTCTAAGTTTATAATCCGCTTCTCCATGAGATTCTAGCCACTTGTGGATATGATCATCATTTCTGCTTCTCACGCAAAGCTTTTGGTGATCCGTGTTGAACTGAATCATGAGATGGAGGATGTACAATACATCCTTCTTGCTTGGTTTTGGGACTTGGATGCAGGAGAAGTTAGTTTTATGTGCGAAACCCATCTTCTTGTTCCTTTGTTTCCTGATCTGCATGTGGCCACCTCTAAAGCTGAAGCCTTGGAGAGCATCATCTAGAATATTCATTATGTGGGTGTAGTCTTTTTTCTCGTAGTCTCTGGAAGGGTCAAAATACACGGCGTGGGAGACTTGCGGATAAACAACGATAAGGACGGCGCGCCCGTTGCTGCGGTGAAAAGACACCTCAAATTATTCCCCATAGAGAGAGAAGGAATGATTTAAATGTATGAAAGGGTTGTTCGAAACTGACTTACTTTGGATGATAAGGCACGAGGACAATTTACTGGTCCTTATTCTGTACCATGAAGTTTTGGAGGTAGTCCCTAGCAGTTTCACGCTCAAAGTCGCCGAGAGTCAAGGAAGACTTGTGCATGTAGTACGGATCCGCCACACAGATTTGCGAGACTTCTTCACTGTTCATGACAGAGCTCATATGTAGCGCAAAAAGGCGGACGATTGTAAAATCGAGCCGCCTTGTCAGAAACATCTCAAAGATATGGTCAAACCGCAGGAAGAACACCTCCATGGGTCGTGTCTCAACGTAGCACTTCCCCTCAGGCATACGAGCCGCGTATGTCGGATATCCTGGATCCTTTGAGGCTAGTAGGCTTTTCTCAGTCGATAGCACATGGTCGTGCAGTCTCCTGAGATCCCCTGATAGTTCCTCCAGTGGTTTCGGCGATAGCATCGGCTCGCCTCTGAGATGGAACATGGCCGCACCTTTCATGGGTACACGCTCTTCAGAATGCATCGTTTGGCTGCTATGTGCTCTGGCTTGTTTGGAGGCAGCTATCTTCCCCGATTTCTTTCTCTCCTTTTTCTTGGGCACACCTTCTAGACCCTTCCTTAACCCCTGCCCCAGTGTTCCTGGGCTAAGTACTGTACGACCCTCGTGCTGGGATAGTTGAGCATGTGTTGAGGCGGCATCTTCAGGCGTGTCCTGTGAGGATTTCATGAAGAGAGACTTTTTGCAATCCCTGCTACGACCTTCCTGCCTGGGCATATCATCCATATCATCATTAGCAAGCTGATAGCCCGATTCGTCATATGGTTGACTCATCAATTCTATGTCACAGTCATACGCGTTTTTATTGAGGAAATCCTTTGCTGAAGGCTCTTGAATTTCGCAGCCTTAGCCTTGGCGTCCTCGATAGCGCAAGTGTCCTTGAACATTTCGAACTCCTCTTCCGTAAGTGTCGGATTTTCCTCCAGAATCTTGGACAGGGGTTCCTCAGCCTCAATAGCTCGTTTCACCCTCGATTTCCAGGCGGCCAAATCATTGTTGAACATGCCCATGGCGTGATTGTTAATCTTTTTCATCTTCAGATCATCCCACGGTTGTTCTATGTTATCATCCTGATCGGGGAACTTGAATCTCTTGTGCAACTTCGTTAGGAGCAACTGCGTCAAATGTTCTTTACTCCTTAAGTCATCGTCATTGATGCTCGCGCATTCCCGTAGGATGCATCCTACTTGGTTCCCATAGCACTTGCGAGGTTCTTCCGGCTCTAACGGCTCAAACTTGCTAGGTGCCATCTTTGTGATCACAAGTCGTCCAATCCCTAGTTTGTTAGGTTTTCGTATCCTCTGCTTCTTATGCCTCTTTTCGATACCGGCATCAGCGCCGGTATCTTCCCCAGCGGTACCTTCCCCACTGGTGTCGGCGCCGCCATCGGTGTCGGCGCCGTCGGTGTCGGTGTCGGTGTCAGTACCATCATCGAGGCGGACCTGCAAACCTTTCTTAGCAGTCAAAAAGTCGAGGTAGTCTTGTTCACCCTCATAATCCATCTCGTCTGCATCTTGGTCAGAAGGCCCAGTTTCTTCGTTGTTCGACATGTTTCCTATGATTAAGTGTCCTCATTTATTTCTAAAAGTATGAATAAATGAGAAATGAGATAAAAAAAGAAATCTATGTGCCAGCACTCGATACGCCAACTATGTAGCACAAATCATGCCTTTATTCATGGGAAATTTCGGCATGACCTTTGCTAAAAAATGGACATATCGAGCGCCTGAATTAACATAACTAAATTTTGAAACCTATCTAAATTCATAACTAAATAGATAACCTAATTAACATAACTAAAACCTAAGTAAATTAACCCTAGCTAACAGAGAGAGAGGGGGGGTGGTTTACAGAGGGTGCAGGGCGAGGAGGCAGGCCCGACGACGGCTGAGGTTGGGAGGAGAGGAAGCAGAGGAGGGAGGCGAGGGCCGACGGGTCGAGGGCGAGCGCCGGCGCCGTGGGCGAGCGCGCCTGGGTTGGGGGCGGCGG
>NC_041390.1:73535960-73559197 GCF_002162155.2 Triticum dicoccoides | reverse complement strand
GAGCGCGGCGGGGTCGGGCGCGACGGGGTCGGGGGTGAGCGCGCCGGGGTCGGGGGCGAGCGCGCCGAGGTCGGGGGCGGGCGCAGCGGTGCGGTGCGACAGGGCCGGGGAAGAGAGAGTGGGAATTTGGGGGAAAAGAGGCGGGATGAAGCAGGGAGAGGGAGAATTTTGGGTTAAGTGGACGTAGCAGTAGCGTGTTTACACGAAACGCGCTACTACTATTACGAGCAGCTATAGCGATTTTCTGCAGAAACCGCTACTGCTACCTTGACTAGCTGTAGCTCTTTTTCACTAAAGCGCTACTACTATAATCAGTTTCCCTTTTTTCTTTTCCGCAGCATAATAGGAACATATATATTACATCATTGGACCCTTGCATAATAATGGCTAAGTGTGTATACAAAATAGGAACATATATATATATTACATCATTGGACCCATGCATAATAATGGCTAATTAAGTGTGTATACAAAATAGGAACATATATTTCAATTTTGCAAAAGCATGAAATATTAATCACACCTCTATCTCGAGATCGAGCACACGATGGAGATGATGATGTAGGGAGGTCAAAAGTGCACAAAGCTCTTCTTGACAAAGAAAGATCTAGTTAGGGGGCAAATAGGTCACTTAACTAAATGCTACATCTACCTAGCTAGCTAATTTGGGAGGAGACAACTTCAACTAGTGGAGGGGGGAGGAAAAAGAGAAAGGAGATGAATTAATGGAGGTGGTGTAGTTATAGCTAGGAGTAATGAAGAGAGAGAAAGGTAGGTAGAAGAGGGAGAGTAATGGGGGGAGAAGTATTGAGGAAAAAGAAGAGTGAGAGAAGGAGGATGTGGGAGGTAGGGGAAAGGGAGGAGAGGAGATGGGGAGGGGAGGTGGAAAAGGTGGTGGGTGCTGCGTCTTAGCAGTAGCGCGGGAGAGAAAGCGCACTGCTGCTAAGAGCGTAGCAACAGCGCGCTTTCCTGTCATGCGCTATTGCTAAACGGGCCAACCCTGTGCACAATTTCAAAATTAGCGGCAGCGAGGTGACAAAAAAGTGCGCTGCTACTATGGCATTAGCAGCAGCGCGCTCCCTAGCGCCGCGCTACTGGTAAACTTATGTCGTTGTGTACTGTCGGTGGATTTTTGTAGCAGCGCGGTTTAAGAGTCATGCGCTACTGCTAAGTTTGCACCAGTAGCGAGCTTTCCATAGCCGCGCTGCTACTACTTAGCAGCAACGCCTGTTTTTATGCCGCGCTGCTGCTAAGATTCTGTGTATAAGGTTTTCCCTAGTAGTGCTCGAGCTCCATTGTGACCGTTGACCTTCGCTTCTGCCTGGACAACGGCCGCCGCATCAACCTGACCTTGTCCAGATTTCGACCGCGCACCTCCGCTGTGCATCAGCCCCGGTACATCTTCCTTTCCTCCTTTCTTATAGATCTCATTAGGGTTTTTCGACATTCATCGAGGTTCATCCTCGTTCTTGGCTATAACCCTCCTTTTTGATTTGAACCTGGTGCTCCCTGTATGCCGTAGCATATGTAGCAATCCTTTTTATTATTTAGAATATCGCCTCTATATTAGAAAACCAATCAGGATCATGAACTGCTCAAGCACTGATATTTTAGGTCTGTATACTTTTGTATTTAGCTGAAATGCGATAGATCCAAAATCGTAGCATCAATCTGCGAAACCTGTTTTTCTCAGCACTTAGATTTTTCATCCCCAGATATGTTCTTTCAATATTTGTATGGGCGGCTTAACTCAGAAATAGTAACCCTCCAGGTATCATTAGTCCCCTTTTAAGCGCCAATGGTTCATAGTAACTCTGCAATGTCAATCTCCGGCTTAACGCCTATATATGCTTCTTTATTGTATTCCTGTTAACCATAAGCCGGCTTAACCATGTAATATTGAACCAATATAACCTTTCTTTCAGATCATTGATAACATGGCTAAGACATATACGTCTTGCAATTGGGTCAAATCCTGGGTTACCGAAGAAGATTCGAACAACTATGTTGCTACTCGTGCTTTAGCCAAAAAAGAGATCATCCATTGGAGAGTTCCTGGTGGGGAAATTACTCCTCAACCCAAAGATGGTGAAATAATTGTTTTTGCTGACCACTTGGGTCGAGGATATAGTCCACCTAGCTCAATTTTTTTTCATGATGTGCTGCATTTCCTTCAACTTCACGCTCAAGATATTGGACCCAACTCCGTGTCCAACATCTACAACTTCCAAGTATTTTGCGAAGCTTATCTTCAAGAGGAGCCTACAATTGACTTATTCTGGGAATTCTATTACTTGAACCGACAAACAGAGTTCGTCGATGGGCCATGTCAAGAACTTGGTGGAGTCTCCATTCAGAAGAGGAAGGACATCAGCTTTCCCCATGCTAAACTGCATAGTGATGTAGGGTAGAGACCCTAATCGCCCGATCTTTCACGAAAGGAGCAGATCCCGGGGAAAACACGAAGAACACGGGGAAGAACGGAAGGAAAACACAAGAGGAAATCACTAAACCGACATGAATAAGTCACACATGGGCTAGATCCTTGAGTACATAGAACGATACATGAATCCACAGACAACTAGGGACGATACATGGTAGCCGGTTCTTCTCCATGAGGAGGTCTTGAATCCACAAGGGGATCTTCCCGTGAGGGGTCTTGAATCCAAGGTGGATCTTCTCCGTAGAGGGGCCGCGGTCTCTCTCGTGGAGTAGATCCGATATGGATGAGCAATGCTCTATCTCTAAAATGAGCTAAACCAATGCTAACCCTAGCTAGGATGAATGGGGGGTTTATTTATAGTCTAAGTGCAAATGGGGGCGAAGTAAAGGGGTACAAGGGCCTCGGGCCCGAACACCGTGTGCAGATAGGTACCGACGTCCGCTGGGGACCGGTCGTCCGGTGTCTCAGGAGCTGCCGGACATCCGGTGTCCTTCGGTCGTCCGCTGGTTCCGTTTTGTGATGGGGATGCCGGACGTCCGGTAGCTCCAGACTTCCGCTGATGTTGGCTCGGGTGCTGGGGTGCCGGTCGTCCGGTCTGGACCGGACGTCCGCTCGTTTGCTTAGGGTGCAGGGGCACCGGTCGTCGGGTCTAGACCGGACGTCTGCTCGCTGGGTTCGGCTGAGGCTTCAGGTGCCGGACGTCCGGTCCCGGCCGGTCGTCCGGTGGCTGGGACTTTTCCTTCAGCCCTCCTTCTTCTCCGTCTTCTCATCCATCTTCCTCTTCTTCTTGTACTTGCTCCTTAGCTTCTCCATGGTACCTGAGTATGCACAAAGTATCTATATGAGGTAGTAGCCATGCGTCATGTGCGTCGAAGTGGAATTGTGAGAGGAGAGATGTCACCTCGGTTTCAAGAGATCTTGCACGTGATCGAGTCATGGGTCCACTAGGCACTTGATGAGAAGATGGTAGGTCCATGGGGATGACCTTGGGATGCTCCGCATCATCTCCCCTCGCTTGGGGAAGATCCGACCTCGGATCGAAATCCTCATCACCATGGTATGGGGAGAGATCTTTGACGTTGAAGATGTCACTCATGGAGTACTTGTCACGTGGGATGTCGATCTTGTATGTGTTGTTGTTGTAGCGGGCAAGAACCTTGAATGGTCCATCGGCTCGTGGTAGTAGCTTGGACTTGCATTCGTTGGGGAAGCGTTCCTTGCGAAGGTGTAGCCACACAAGATCTCCAATGTTGAATATCATGTGATTCTTGTTGACGTTGAGCTTGGTCGTGAGTCGTTGTACTTGGAGCTCAATGGTGTGCCTTGTATCTTCATGCATCTTCTTGAGGTGGTTGGCTCGGTCACTCGCGTCCATGTTTGTGCGCTCATGGAGTGGTAGAGGTAGGATGTCCAATGGGGACAACGGGTTGAAGCCGTAGACAACCTTGAAGGGGGACTTGCCGGTAGTCGAATGTCTTGCGCAGTTGTAGGCGTACTCGGCGATGGGTAAGCACTCCTCCCACTCCTTGATGTTCTTCTTGATTAGCACGCGAAGAAGGGTGGAGAGTGTGCGGTTTGTCACCTCCGTTTGGCCGTCGGTTTGTGGATGATAGGCCGTGGAGAATAGAAGCTTGATTCCGAGCTTGGCGCATAAGGTCTTCCAGAAGTAACTCAAGAACTTGACGTTGCGGTCCGAGACGATAGTCTTTGGAACACCATGTAGACGCAATATTTCCCTACAAAAGAGATTAGTAACATGTGAAGCATCGTCTATCTTGTTACAAGGAATAAAATGTGCCATTTTTAAGAAACGGTCCACAACGACAAATATAGAATCTTTCCCATTGCGAGTCCTAGGCAAACCAAGTACGAAGTCCATGCTAATGTCTTCCCATGGTTGGTATGGAATCGGTAGAGGCATATAGAGGCCATGAGATTGAGCTTTGGACTTAGCTTTGTGGCATGTCGAACATCGGTTGGTGAAGCGATTGACGTCCCAAAACATCTTTGGCCAAAAGTAGCTCTTGGAGAGCATGGCAAACGTCTTGTCGTGTCCGCAATGTCCCATTAAGCCTCCTCCATGTGATTCTTGCAAAAGCAACAAACGAAGGGACGACTTTGGGATGCAAAGTTTGTTAGCTCTCATAAGATAGCCGTCTTTGATGTAATAGCGTTCCCAAGATGTATTCGACAAACACTTGGCATAAGGAGTGGCAAAAGTGTCATCATGCTCATACAATTCTTTGATATGCTCGAAGCCAATAACATCTAACACAAGTTGCGTAACTAGCATGCATATGCGGTTAAGAGCATCCGCTACGATGTTTTCTCTACCCTTGATGTACTTGATGACATAGGGAAAAACTCAATGAATTCACTCCATTTAGTATGACGCTCGTTCAACTTAGTTTGACCCTTAAGATACTTGAGAGTCTCGTGATCGGTATGAATGATAAACTCATGGGGACGAAGGTAGTTTCTCACTAAAGTAAGCTATGGGGCGCTTCTCTTGCGTTAACACACCTCCTATGACATTACCGCTAGCATTGCAATGAATCTCAAAAGGCTTGTCGAAGTTGGGTAAAGCAAGCACGGGAGCATGAGTAAGCAAATTCTTAAGCTCATTGAATGTGGTATCTTGGGATGGTCCCCAAACAAAAGGCGCATTCTTCTTGCTCAAAGCATGTAAAGGCGAAGCAATGGTGCTAAAATCCTTCACAAAGCAACGATAGAAACCCGCAAGACCAAGGAAACCACGCACTTGATGCAAGTTGGTTGGTTGCGGCCAAGTCTTAATAGCATTGATCTTGGACTCATCTACATGAACACCCATAGAAGAGACAATAAAACCCAAGAAAACGAGCTTATCAACACCAAAAAGGCATTTCTCCATATTATCATAAAGATGCTCTTTCCTAAGCGTTTGCAAAACGGTGCGGACATGGGTGACATGCTCTTTGATAGATTTGCTAAACACAAGAATGTTATCGAAGTAAACCACGACAAATATACCAATGTAAGGGCGAAAGACATGATTCATAAGGCGCATAAAAGTGCCCGGTGCTTCCGAAAGACCCATAGGCATGACTAACCACTCAGACAAACCAAACTTGGTTTTGAAGGCGGTTTTCCATTAGTCGCCCTCTTGTATGCGGATTTGATAGTAACCACTCTTAAGATCAATTTTGGAAAATATAGTGGCACCACTAAGCTCATCTAGCATATCATCTAGGCGTGGAATGGGATACCTATAACAAACGGTGATAGCATTGATAGGTCTACAGTCGGAGCACATGGGAAAACTACCATCACGTTTTGGCACAAGAATGACTGGTACGGCACAAGGGCTCAAACTTTCACGCACATGTCCATGGTCTATGAGATGCTTTACTTTCCTTTGAATTTATTTGGTTTCTTCGGGGTTGACGCGGTAGGGAGCATTGTTCAGAAGTGGTGCTCCGGGGATGAGGTCGATGCGGTGCTCAATGCCTCGTAGAGCAGGTAGTCCCGGAGGTAGCTCATCGTGGAAAACATCTTGAAATTCCGGCAAAAGAGAAGACAACACTAGAGGAAGAGTGTGAGAAGTGTTAGTTTGTGGTGCATTGTCCTTGCACACGAGGACGTAGTGTATGACACTAGATGGGTTCTCACACACTTCTCTCATCTCACGTTTGGTGGCAAATAGAACTAGGTTCTTGTTTTCTCTCATCGTGGAGGCACTCAATTTGGGTTTGTGGCGCTCACTCTCTTTTTGGTGGCTCACACTCTCACCATTCTCTCCACGATGGGTGGCTTGCTTATCGGCGATCACTTGGATTGGAGACATAGGTCGTAACACAAACTCCTTTCCTTGCATCTTGAAGCTATAGTGGTTTGTACGCCCATTGTGGATGACTCCCCTATCGAATTGCCATGGCCGTCCAAGGAGAAGATGACAAACGGTCATTGGGATGACGTCACACTCTAAGGTGTCTTCGTAGGCGCCGATATTGTAGGAGACTTGCACTCGGTGCTCGACTTGGATGGTACCGGAGTGACTAAGCCATTGCACTTTGTATGGATGTGGATGCTTTGTCTTGGGCAATTGGAGCTTGGAGAAAAGTTCTTCACTTGCGAGATTGTGACAACTCCCTCCATCTATGATGACCTTGACAGATCGTCCATTGATGCCGGCCTTGGTGTGGAATATGTGGCATCGTTGGTCTTCTTCTTAGTGATGTTGGAGAGTCAAGACTTTGGAGACAACAAGTGCGGGACTTGAGTCTTCATCACAAAAACTTGTTCGTCTTCATTGTTCACTTGGCGATGCATGGCGACTTGCTCAAGGGCTTCCATTTCTCCTTCGCTCATGGACTCATAAGTGCCGTCATCGTTGAAGATCATTGTGCACTTGTTGGTGCACTCATGGGACTTGTGGCCTCGGCCGCCGCAAGTGAAACACTTGAGGGAACTCGTCTTGACGGTCTCATTGGTAGGGGTTGATGATGATGAAGCTCTCGGCTTGAAGTTGCTCGTATTAGGATTTCTTGTAGTTGGCGAAGCATTCTTGGAAGTCGACTTGTCGATGTTGGAAGTAGAGGGTCTTGTAGTCGGTGTTGGAGTCGTTGAAGCTTGGTTATTGGCGAAGCCGTAGGACTTGGATGAGAACTTGGCATACTTGAAATCATCTTGCACTTGGCGTTCCGCTTTGGTAGCTTGGTGCACTAGCTCGATGAGATTTGAGTATGGTTGGAAGTCGGCGATCTTCTTGATAGGATGATTGAGTCCATTCAAGAAACGTGCCATTGTTTGCTCATCATCTTCCGTCACATTGGCTCTTATCATTGCAATCTCCATCTCCTTGTAGTATTCTTCAACGCTCTTGGTTCCTTGCTTGACTTGTTAGAGTTTCTTGAAGAGGTCGCGGTTGTAGTAGGTAGGCACGAAGCGTGCTCTCATGACATTCTTCATTTGTGCCCAAGTAGTGATTTGTGGTTCACCTCTTGCCTCGCGGCGCTCTATGATTTGTTCCCACCAAATGAGGACATAGCCTTGGAACTCAAGGGATGCCATCACGATCTTCTTCTCTTCTTCATAATTGTGCAAACGGAAGATCTTGTCAACTTTCAATGCCCATGAAAGGTATTCTTCAGGATCGTTGCTTCCATTGAACTTGGGCATGGTGAACTTGAGCTTGCCGTAGCGTTGCTCTTCATTGTGTTGGGGTCGGGGATGATGACGCCCATGTTGTAGATGATTGTTCAACTCGTGGTGCTCTTGACGCGGAGGGTTGTCAACCTCGTGTTGCTCTTGTCGCGGAGGATTCCGATTGTCGTCATGCTCTTGATGAACTTGATGGTCTTGGCGAGCTTGTGGAGGAGCGCGTTGAGATCGAGGAGGAACTAGACGATGCATTCGAGCTTGAAATCGTCGTTCTTGAATTTCTTCGACAGTGCTTCCTCTTGTTCATGGGCTTGTCGGCCTCGGTCGGCAATGGCTCGACTCGCATCGCGTAGAGCTTGTTGCGTCTCAAGTGCTTGAGCGTCACGGAGTTGTTGTTCTTGACGTTGAGCCTCGGCATCTTGTGCATTTTGGTGTAGACACGTGCGTTCTTCCTCTTCATGTTGGCGCTGTTGTTCCCGTTCTCGAGCTAGCGCAAAGGCTTCTTCGGCTTGATGTCGTTGATGTTCTTGCGAGTCGGTGTCTCGAAGTGGATTGAAATTTGCTTGACACTCGTTGCGCGTGGCACATCAAAGAGTGTTTGAAGACGGTGTACTTGAGCCGGAGAGGGTAAAGTTGGAATGGCGACTAGAACGACTCCTTCTTGAAGTGGAAGAAGAGCGGTTGAGCAACAAAGTGTGAATCTCGTCCATCCTTGCGTCATTCTCTTGCTTGTGATCGTCGATCTTGTGGTCGAAGTAGTCCCTTGTACGTTGCTCGGAAAGTCGCAAGTCAGCGGCAAGGTTGTCGATGCATTCACTCATAGCTTGTTGCTCTTGATGCAAAGCACGTTGTTTACCAAAGAGGTGACTCTTGGTGATGAAGGAGTTCATGTCGTCGTCTTGCTCCATGAAGAGTGGGTTGGTAGAAGTACTTGGACTATCCATCATTCCAAGACAAATGTGAGTGGTAGAAAGAGAAGAACGAGTACCAAGTGTACCTTGACCGAAGTTGAAAGTGAATCAATGATCACTCCAATGTAGGACAAGGAAATAGCCCAATTGGTACGAATTCTTGTCGGTTTCTCACACCTACACAAGTAAAAGCTTATGGTGGAGCTTGGTTAGGATGGTGGCACAATTTTTAATGTGAATGTAAGCAAGATTCAATAATGTTGGAAAAGATTCGCAAGATGCAATGTAACAAGTAGACCAAGCATATAAGGTACATGGAAACACACGCGCAAAAAGATAAGTGGGGTTGTGCAACCAAGGGTGAGCCAAAATGTGGAATCCACAAAAATGCTCTTGTTGCACAACACTAGAGAAACGCTAGCACGATTGCACGATAGGCGGACACAAGAACTTGTGCACAACCTACTTAGCAAAAATGCAACGACTTCTATCCCAAATATGTTCTATGCAAGGTGTTGCTATGATATGATCCAAGATGATCGAGTATGAAAATCTTAATGTTGTATGATGCTATGGTTCTTGCTTAAAAGTTATTTGCTTATCTTTCCTCTTTGCTTAAAAGCTTGGTTGGCTCTTTGATATTTGAGCTCTTTTCTCATGCAATGCTTGACGAACCAAGATAGCAAGTGAGTATGCGATGATAACTTTGTGACACAAGAGATGATACCAATATAGGCAACAATGATGTATGTATGTATGCTATGGGAAGTATGATCACTAATGTGCACAAGTCTCGTTGCCGGCAATACTCAATGGCTAGTCTCGATGGGTAAGCAACGCAAAGGTGTAAGGCTATGATGGCTATCAATTTCATGGCAAGAGTGGTATGTCCCAAAACCAAGATGAGGTTACCGGTCTTGCTTCCGGTATGGTGTAAAAATGGTGGCACGTATACCAAGTCGTAGTCGAGGTGGTCGTTGTTGATGACGCGTCCATGGCGAAAATGAGCGGCGGTGATGTTGATGTCAAATCGTACCTAAATAGCCGAAACTCAAATCCTCAAAACCAAGTGTGACCAAAAGCGTCGGAGTAGGTAGCGGATAAATGGTGGTGTGGGATGGGATATTGGGAATGTTTGCAGAAGTCGGTGGTGGTGTAGCGGATGATGTGGTGGAAGCTGAAACAAAATTTGAGCGAGATCGGTTTTTAGAGTAGCGGTCGTCCGGAAAGGGCGGATGTCCGGTCGCCGGACGTACGGAAGGGTTGGAAATCCGCTAATTTCAGATCGCTGTAGAGGTTCCGGTCATCCGGAAAGGTCGGACGTCCGGTGCTTCCTGGGTCGCCGGACGTCCGGTAAGTTGCGGTCGTCCGGTGGGTCGGGGTCAAAAATGATATGATTTCGTGGATTTTGGATGGATTTCGAGGTGGAGATGGTGGGGGAAGGCTAGATCCACTTGCAACACAACAAATTCATGGATCAAAACCAACAAAACATCATCAAAACTCACAAAACAGAAGAAAAAATTTTGGGGCTATTTTGTGGGGATTTTCAGATTATTACGAAAAAACAACAAAATCAAGCTAGAAAACAAAGAGGGGGCTCTGAAATCGTGATCAACCTTGCTCTAGATACCAAAATGATGTAGGGTAGAGACCCTAATCGCCCGATCTTTCACGAAAGGAGCGGATCCCAGGGAAAACACAAAGAACACGGGGAAGAACAAATGGAAAACACAAGAGGAAATCACTAAACCGACATGAATAAGTCACACATGGGCTAGATCCTCGAGTACATAGAACGATACACCAATCCATGAACAACTAGGGATGATACATGGTAGCCTGTTCTTCTCCGTGAGGAGGTCTTGAATCCACAAGGGGATCTTCCCATGAGGGGCCTTGAATCCAAGGTGGATCTTCTCCGTAGAGGGGCCGCAGTCTCTCTCATGGAGTAGATCCGATATGGATGAGCAATGCTCTATCTCTAAAATGAGCTAAACCAATGCTAACCCTAGCTAGGATGAATGGGGGGTCTATTTATAGTCTAAGTGCAAATGGGGGTGACGTAAAGGGGTACAAGGACCTCGGGCCCGAAAACTGTGCGCAGACAGGTACCGGACGTCCGCTGGGGACCGGTCGTCCGGTGTCTCAGGAGCTGTCGGACGTCCGGTGTCCTCCGGTCATCCGCTGGTTTCGTTCTGTGATGGGGGTGCCGGACGTCCGGTAGCTCCGGACTTCCGCTAATGTTGGCTCGGGTGCTGGGGCGCCGGTCGTCCGGTCCGGACCGGACGTCCGCTCGTTTGCTTCGGGTGCAGGGGCACCAGTCGTCCGGTCTAGACCGGACATCCGGTCGCTGGGGTTCGGCTAAGGCTTCAAGCGCCGGATGTCTGGTCCCGGCCGGTCATCCGCTGGCTGGGACTTTTCCTTCAGCCCTCCTTCTTCTCCGTCTTCTCGTCCTTCTTCCTCTTCTTCTTGTACTTGCTCCTTAGCTTCTCCATGGTACCTGAGTATGCACAAAGTATCTATATGAGGTAATAGCCATGCTTAATGTGCATTGAAGTGGAATTGTGAAAGGAGAGATGTCACCTCGGTTTCAAGAGCTCTTGCACGTGATCGAGTCATGGGTCCACTAGGCACTTGATGAGACGATGGTAGGTCCATGGGGATGACCTTGGGATGCTCCGCATCACATAGTCACCCCAAAGACTGGAACTAAACTTGGTTTTATTATCAAGATACATCTCCAGATGGTGAGAATCCTCTGCCGGGTTATCGTGAACACCAACTTAGCAACACACATCCGCTCCCCCAACGGCTCAACTCGAGGGAAAGGGCCAAATACTCACCAACCTTTTCAAAGCTTAGAGCCTTTATGGCAAATGGCTTAACTGGCGTCGACTTTTCCCGGTGCTGGATATCTTGGAGTATCTTGCCATTAAGCCACCACCCGGCTTAATGTGTGAATATACTGGTGACGTAAACCATCCTCAACGCCATTGTAACATTCTGCTGTCTGATGCGGAAGTCACTGAAGCAACCAAGAAGCTGCTGAATGAATTTGTGAAGGAGTGCAGTAGAACCGGACTTAGTTTGTTCTGTTCTTTCAACCAGCTGCCAGCTTTAAAATTTTCCCCTCTTATGCTTAATCCATATTTTGATATCTACTTATTATCTTCTCAATCTTCACAGGCTGATGATCCATTTTGGAAGAGGAGAACACAGGATAAACCGGCAAAATCGACTCGCGTGAAAACCAAGGCTCATAAGAAGCCCACCAAGAAGAAGAGTACCGAGTCCGCCGATTTAAACATTGATGATGATGATGACAATGATCATGAGTCCGAGGTAGAACTTGATTCTATTGTCTCCTTTTTTATACATCTCATTGACAATGATTGTTGCCAGGACGATGCAGAAGCTAGCTATGCCGGTCATGCAGAGGTAATTATTCTTCCTTTCGGCTCAGAACATCTGCCAACACAAAAAACCTGACAAGCAAGCCGGAGAGTAATCTTTTCTCACCCTCTAGCTCACTTGGATCCGAACTTTCTTTTGGAGAAACAGCAACATGAAGCTCGCCGCACGACCCAGCATAGCAGCAATTGTTGGGGAACGTAGCAGAAATTCAAAATTTTCTATGCATCACCAAGATCAATCTATGGAGTAATCTAGCAACGAGGGGAAGGAGAGTGCATCTACATACCCTTGTAGATCGCTAAGCGGACGCGTTCAAGTGAACGGGGTTGATGGAGTCGTACTCGTCGTGATCCAAATCATCGATGATTCTAGTGCCGAACGGACGGCACCTCCGTGTTCAACACACGTACAGCCCGGTGACATCTCCTATGCCTTGATGCAGCAAGGGGAGAAGGAGAGGTTGGGGAAGACTCCATCCAGCAGCAGCACGATGGCGTGGTGGTGGTGGAGGAGCGTGGTACTCCAGCAGGGCTTCGCCAAGCACCGCAAGAGACAAGGAGGGAGAGGGGTAGGGCTGCGCCAAGAAGGAGATGTTCTCGTGTGTATGGCAGCCCAAAACCCCCACTATATATAGGGGAAAGAGAGGGGCTGCTCCCCCACCTAGTTTTCCACCCCTAGGGGTGGCGGCCAGCCCTAGATCCCATCTAGGGGGCGGCCAAGGGGGAGAGAGGGGGGGCGCACCACTAGGTGGGCCTTAGGCCCATCTGAGCCTAGGGTTTCCCCCTTTTCCCTTCTCTCTTTGCCTTGGGCCCTGGTGGGGGGCGCACCAGCCCACCTCGGGCTGGTCCCCTCCCACACTTGGCCCATGCAGCCCTCCGGGGCTGGTGGCCCCACTTGGTGGACCACCGGGACCCTCCCGGTGGTCCCGGTACATTACCGATAGCACCCGAAACTTTTCTGGTGACCAAAACAGGACTTCCCATATATAAATCATTACCTCCGGACCATTCTGGAACTCCTCGTGATGTCCGGGATCTCATCCGGGACTCCGAACAACATTCAGTAAACACATATATATATTCCCTATAACCCTAGCGTCATCAAACCTTAAGTGTGTAGACCCTACGGGTTCGGGAACCATGCAGACATGACCGAGACAACTCTCCGGCCAATAACCAATAGAGGGATCTGGATACCCATGTTGGCTCCCACATGTTCCACGATGATCTCATCGGATGAACCACGATGTCAAGGATTCAATCAATCCCGTATACAATTCCCTTTGTCTAGCGGTACGATACTTGCCCGAGATTCGATCGTCGGTATCCCAATACCTTGTTTAATCTCGTTACCGGCAAGTCTCTTTACTTGTTCCATAACACATCATCCCGTGATCAACTCCTTGATCACATTGTGCACATTATGATGATTTCCTACCGAGTGGGCCCAGAGATACCTCTCCATTTACAAGGAGTGAGAAATCCCAGTCTCGATTCGTGCCAACCCAACAGACACTTTCGGAGATACCTGTAGTGTACCTTTATAGCCACCCAGTTACGTTGTGACGTTTGGCACACCCAAAGCACTCCTACGGTATCCGGGAGTTGCATAATCTCATGGTCTAAGGAAATGAAACTTGACATTAGAAAAGCTTTAGCAAACGAACTACACGATCTTTGTGCTAGGCTTAGGATTGGGTCTTGTCCATCACATCATTCTCCTAATGATGTGATCCCGTTATCAATGACATCCAGTGTCCATGGTTAGGAAACCGTAACCATCTATTGATCAACGAGCTAGTCAACTAGAGGCTTACTAGGGACATGGTGTTGTCTATGTATCCACACATGTATCTGAGTTTCCTATCAATACAATTCTAGCATGGATAATAAACGATTATCATGAACAAGGAAATATAATAATAACCAATTTATTGTTGCCTCTAGGGCATATTTCCAACAGTCTCCCACTTGCACTAGAGTCAATAATCTAGTTCACGTCGCCATGTGATTAACACTCACAGGTCACATCGCCATGTGACCAACATCCAAGAGTCTACTAGACTCAATGATCTAGTTCACATCACTATGTGATTAACACTCAAAGAGTTCTGGGTTTGATCATGTTATGCTTGTGAGAGAGGTTGTAGTCAACGGGTCTTGCCATATTCATATCCCTATGTATTTCGCAAAACTTTATGTCATATCATAGATGCTGCTACCACGTTCCACTTGGAGCTATTCCAAATTGTTGCTCCATTATACGTATTCGGTATCTCTACTCAGAGCTATCGGATAGGTGTTAAGCTTGCATCGACGTAACTCTTTATGTCGAACTCTTTATCACCTCCATAACCGAGAACATTTCCTTATTCCTCTAACGATAATTTTGACCGCCATCTGGTGATCTACTCCTAGATCACCTTTGTACCCTCTTGCCAGACATGTGGCAAGGCACACATCAGGTGCGGTACTCAGCATGGCATACCGTATAGACCCTATGACAAGAGCATAGGGGACGACCTTCGTCCTTCCCCTTTTTTCTGCCGTGGTTAATCTTTGAGTCTTACTCAACTTCACACCTTACAACTCAGGTGAGAACCCCTTCTTTGACTGATCTATTTTGAACTCTTTCAAAAACATGTCAAGGTGTGTGTTCTTTGAAAGTATCATCAGGCATCTTGATCTATTTCTATAGATCTTGATGCCCAATATGTAAGTAGCTTTATCCAGGTCTTCCTTTGAAAATCACTCTTCAAACAACCGTTTATGCTTTCCAGAAATTCTACATTATTTCATATCAACAATATGTCATCCACATATAGTTATCAGAAATGTTGTAGTGCTCCCACTCACTTTCTTGTAAATACAAGTTTCTAGCAAACATTGTATAAACCTAAAAGCTTTGATCACTCCATCAAAGCATATATTCCGATTCCGAGATGCTTGCTCTAGTCCATAGAAGGATCGCTGCAGCCAGCATGCCTTTTAGCATCCTTAGGATCGACAAAACCTTTTATTGTATCACATACAACTTTTCTTATGAAAACTGGTAAGAAAACTTGTTTTGACATCCATCTGTAAGATTTCATAATCGAAAAATACAGCTAATGCTAACATGATTCCGACGGACTTAAGCATCGCTACGGGTGAGAAATTCTCATCGTAGTCAACTCCTTGAACTTGTGAAAAGACTCTCTCCCACAAGTCAAGCTTCATAGACGGCAACATTACCGCCCAGGTCCGTCTTCTTCTTAAAGATCCATTTATCTCAATGGCTTGCCGATCATCGGGCAAGTCCACCAAAGTCCATACTTTGTTCTGATATATGGATCCTATTTCAGATTTCATGGCTTCTAACCATTTTTCGGAATACGGGCCCACCATCGCTTCTCCATAGCTCGTAGGTTCATTGTTGTCTAACAACATGATATCTAAGACAGGATTACCGTACCACTTAGGAGTAGTACACATCCTTGTTGACCTACGAGGTTCGATAGCAACTTGATCCGAAGCTTCATGATCACTATCATTAACTTCCTATTCAACAGACGTAGGCGCCACAGAAAACATCTTTCTGTGTTGCATCACTCTCTGGTTGAAGTAAAGGTTCGACAACCTCATCAAGTTCTATCTTCCTCCCACTCAATTCTTTCGAGAGAAACTCCTTCTCGAGAAAGGACCCGTTCTTAGCGACAAAAAATTTGCTCTCGGATCTAAGATAGAAGGTATACCCAACTGTCACCCTTGGGTATCCTATGAAGATGTGTTTGTCCGCTTTGGGTTCGAGCTTCTCCTGCTGAAGCCCCAAGCATCGCATCCCCAAACGTTAAGAAACGACAACTTTGATTTCTTGCCAAACCAATGTTCTTATGACGTCATCTCAACGGACTTAGATGGTGTCCTATCTAAAGTGAATGCAGTTGTCTCTAACGCATAACCTCAAAATGAAAATGGTAGATTGGTAAGAGACATCATAGATCGCACCATATCTCATAAGGTTC
This sequence comes from Triticum dicoccoides, assembly GCF_002162155.2. Classification (NCBI taxonomy): domain Eukaryota; kingdom Viridiplantae; phylum Streptophyta; class Magnoliopsida; order Poales; family Poaceae; genus Triticum; species Triticum dicoccoides. The sequence continues at coordinate 73,543,281 of NC_041390.1, read as the reverse complement.
GATTACGACATCCGGACACACCATAACCCAGTGGTGTTCCAGGTGGCTTCAACTGTGAAACAATTCCACAATGTATTAAGTGATTGCCAAACTCATAACTCAGAAAATCCCCTTTTGATCAGATCGTAGGAACATGATCTTATTGTAATGATGATTCTTAACTTCACTCTGAAATTGCTTGAACTTTTCAAACGTTTCAGACTTGTGCTTCATTAAGTAGATATACCTATATGTACTCAAATCGTCAGTGAAGATGAGAAAATAGCGATATCCACTGCACGCTTCAATTCTCATTGGATCACACGCATCAGCATGCATGATCTCCAACAAGTCACTTGCCCATTTCATTGTACCTGAAAACGGGGTCTTAGTCATCCTGCCCATGAGGCATGGCTCGCATGTGTCAAGCGATTCAAAATCAAGTGACTCCAAACATCCATCGACATGGAGTTTCTTCATGCATCTTACGCCAATATGACTTAAGCGGCAGTGCCACGAGAAAGTGGTACTATCATTATTAACTCTACATCTTTTGGCGTGAACATGTGTATTACCACGACCGAGATTCGATGAACCATTCATATAGGGTGCATGACCATGAAAGGTATCATTCATGTAAATAGAATAACCATTATTCTCTAACTTAAATGAATGACCGTATTGCAATGAACATGATCTAATCATATTCATGCTCAATGTAGACACCTGATAACATTTATCTAGGTTCAATACTAATCCCAAAGGCAGATGGAGCGTGCGATGGTGATCTCATCAACTTTGGAAATACTTCCAACACACATCGTCACGTCGCCCTTAGCCAGTCTCCGTTTAGTCCGTAGCTTTTGCTTCAAGTCACCAGTAATAGCAACTGAACCGGTATCCAATACCCAGGTGCTACCAGGAGTACTAGCGAGGTACACATTAATAACACGTATATACTTTGTTGAAGTTGCCAGCCTTCTTATCTACCATGCATTTGGGGTAATTCTGCTACTAGTGACCGTCCCCTTTATAATAGAAGCACTTAGTCTCGGGTTTGGGTTCAACCTTGGGTTCCTTTACTGGAGCGGCAACTAGTTTGCCATCCATGAAGTTTACCTTCTAGTCCTTGCCCTTCTTGAAACCAGTGGTCTTATTAAACCATCAACACTTGATGCTCCTTCTTGATTTCTACCTTTTGCGGTCTTAAGCACCGCGAACAGCTCCGGGATCAACTCCATCCCTTGCATGTCATAGTTCATCACGAAGATCTAGTAGCTTAGTGATAGTGGCTAGAGAACTCTATCAATCACTATCTTATCTGGAAGTTTAACTCCCACTTGATTTAAGTGATTGTAGCACCCAGACATTCTAAGCACATGCTCACTAGCTGAGCTATTCTCCTCCATCTTGTTGGCAAAAGAACTTGTCAGAGGTCTCACACCTCTCAACACGGGCATGAGCCCGAAATCCCAATTTCAGCTCTTGGAACATCTCATATGTTCTGTGGTGTTCAAAACGTCATTGGAATCCCGATTCTAAGCCGTAAAGTATGGTGCACTAAACTATCAAGTAGTCATCAGGATGTGTCTGTCAGGTGTTCACAACATCCAGAGACGACATTGTAGGGGTTTACACATCGAGCGGTGCATCAAAGACGTAAGCCTTCTGTGTAGCAGTGAGGACACTCCTTGGACTACGGACCTAGTCCGCATCATTGCTTACAATATCTTTCAAATTGGTCTTTCTCTAGGAACGTATTGAAACAGGGAGCTACAATGTGAGCTATTTATCTACAACATATTTGCAAAGACAATTTAGACTATGTTCATGATAATTGAGTTCATTTAATGAACTCCCACTCAGATAGACATCCCTCTAGTCATCTAAGTGAAACATGATCCGAGTCAACTAGGCCGTGTCCGATCATCACGTGAGACGGACCAGTCAACATCGGTGAACATCTTCATGTTGATTGTATCTTCTATACGACTCATGCTTGACCTTTCGGTCTTCCGTGTTCCGAGGCCATGTCTGTACATGCTAGGCTTGTCAAGTCAACCTAAGTGTTTTTGCTGTGTAAATCTGGCTTACACCCGTTGTACTCGAACGTTAGAATCTATCACACCCGATCATCATGTGGTGCTTCGAAACGACGAACCTTCGCAACGGTGCATAGTTAGGGGGAACACCTTTCTTGAAATTTTAGTGAGGGATCATCTTATTTAAGCTACCGTCGTTCTAAGCAAATAAGATGTAAAACATGATAAACATCACATGCAATCAAATAGTGACATGATATGGCCAATATCATTTTGCTCCTTTTGATCTCCATCTTCGGGGCTCCATGATCATCGTTGTCACCGGCATGACACCATGATCTCCATCATCATGATCTCCATCATCGTGTCTTCTTGAAGTTGGCTCGTCATCTATTACTTCTACTACTATGGCTAACACTTTAGCAATAAAGTAAAGTAATTACATGATGTTTATGTTGACATGCAGGTCATAAATAGATAAAGACAACTCTTATGGCTCCTGCCGGTTGTCATACTCATCGACATGCAAGTCGTGATTCCTATTACAAGAACATGATAAATCTCATACATCACATATATCATTCATCACATCCTTTTGGCCATATCACATCACAAGGCATATGCTGCAAAAACAAGTTAGACGTCCTCTAATTCTTGTTGCAAGTTTTTACGTGGCTGCTATAGGTTTCTAACAAGAACGTTTCTTACCTACGCAAAAACCACAACGTGATATGCCAATTTCTATTTACCCTTCATAAGGACCCTTTTCATCGAATCCGATCTGACTAAAGTGGGAGAGACAGACACCCTCTAGCCACCTTATGCAACTTGTGCATGTCAATCGGTGGAACCAGTCTCACGTAAGAGTACGTGTAAGGTCGGTCCGGGCCGCTTCATCCCATGATGCCGCCGAATCAAGATAAGACTAGTAACGGCAAGAAAATTGACAAAATCGACACCCACAACAACTTGTGTTCTACTCGTGCATAGAAACTACGCATAGACCTAGCTCATGATGCCACTGTTGGGGAACATAGCAGAAATTCAAAATTTTCTACGCATCACCAAGATCAATCTATGGAGTAATCTAGCAACGAGGGGAAGGAGAGTGCATCTACATACCCTTGTAGATCGCTAAGCGGAAGTGTTCAAGTGAACGGGGTTGATGGAGTCGTACTCGTTGTGATCCAAATCACCGATGATTCTAGTGCCGAACGGACGGCACCTCCGTGTTCAACACACGTACAGCCCGGTGACGTCTCCTACGCCTTGATCCAGCAAGGGGAGAAGGAGAGGTTGGGGAAGACTCCATCCAGCAGCAGCACGACGGCGTGGTGGTGGTGGAGGAGCGTGGTACTCCAGCAGGGCTTTGCCAAGCACCGCAAGAGACGAGGAGGGAGAGGGGTAGGGCTGCGCCAAGAAGAAGATGTTATCATATGTATGGCAGCCCCAAACCCCCACTATATATAGGGGAAAGGGAGGGGCTGCGCCCCCACCTAGGTTTCCACCCCTAGGGGTGGCGGCCAGCCCTAGATCCCATCTAGGGGGCGGCCAAGGGGGGAGAGAGGGGGGCGCACCACTAGGTGGGCCTTAGGCCCATCTAAGCCTAGAGTTTCCCCCTTTTCCCTTCTCTCTTCGCCTTGGGCCCTGGTGGGGGGGCGCACCAGCCCACCTGGGGCTGGTCTCCTCCCACACTTGGCCCATGCAGCCCTCCGGGGCTGGTGGCCCCACTTGGTGGACCACCGGGACCCTCCCGGTGGTCCCGGTACATTACCGATAGCACCCGAAACTTTTCCGGTGACCAAAACAGGACTTCCCATATATAAATCTTTAACTCCGGACCATTCCGGAACTCCTCGTGATGTCCGGGATCTCATCCGGGACTCCGAACAACATTCAGTAACCACGTATATCTATTCCCTATAACCCTAGCGTCATCGAACCTTAAGTGTGTAGACCCTACGGGTTCGGGAACCATGAAGACATGACTGAGACAACTCTTCGGCCAATAACCAATAGAGGGATCTGGATACCCATGTTGGCTCCCACATGTTCCATGAGGATCTCATCGGATGAACCACGATGTCAAGGATTCAATCAATCCCGTATACAATTCCCTTTGTCTAGCTGTGACGCCCCCGATTCAATCGTACACTAATCATGCACGCAAATGTGTACGATCAAGATCAAGGACTCACGGGAAGATATCACAACACAACTCTAAAACATAAATAAGTCATACAAGCATCATAATACAAGCCAGGGGCCTCGAGGACTCGAATACAAGTGCTCAAACATAGACGAGTCAGCGGAAGCAACAATATCTGAGTACAGACATAAGTTAAACAAGTTTGCCTTAAGAAGGCTAGCACAAACTGGGATACAGATCGAAAGAGGCGCAGGCCTCCTGCCTGGGATCCTCCTAAACTACTCATGGTCGTCGTCAGCAGCCTGCACGTAGTAGTAGGCACCTCCAGCGTAGTAGGAGTCGTCGTCGAGGGTGGCGTCTGGCTCCTGGACTCCAGCATCTGGTTGCGACAACCAGAAAGAAAGGAAAGAGGGAAAATGGGGGGAGAAAGCAACCGTGAGTACTCATCCAAAGTACTCGCAAGCAAGGAACTACACTACATATGCATGGGTATATGTGTAAGGAGGCCATATCGGTGGACTGAACTGCAGAATGCCAGAATAAGAGGGGGATAGCTAGTCTTATCGAAGACTACGCTTTTGGCAGCCTCCGTCTTGCAGCATGTAGAAGAGAGTAGATTGAAGTCCTCCAAGTAGCATCTCCAAGTAGCATCTCCAAGTAGCATCTCCAAGTAGCATCGCATAGCATAATCCTACCCGGCGATCCAAGCGATCACCGGGTTGTCTGTGGAACTTGGAAGGGTGTGTTTTATTAAGTATCCGATTCTAGTTGTCATAAGGTCAAGGTACAACTCCAAGTCGTCCTGTTACCGAAGATCACGGCTATTCGAATAGATTAACTTCCCTGCAGGGGTGCACCAACTTACCCAACACGCTTGATCCCATTTGGCTGGACACACTTTCCTGGGTCATGCCCGGCCGCGGAAGATCAACACGTCGCAGCCCCACCTAGGCACAACAGAGAGGTCAGCACGCCGGTCTAAACCTAGGCGCCCAGGGGTCTGGGCCCATCACCCTGAACACACCTGCACGTTGCGAGGGCGGCCGAAAGCAGACCTAGCCTAGTGGCGTTCCAGTCCAATTCGGCGCGCGCCGCTCAGTCGCTGACGTCACGAAGTGCTTCAGCTGATACCACGATGCCGAGTGCCCATATCTTTCCCACGTAGTTGGTTAGTGCGTATAGGCTCGTAGCCAACTCAGATCAAATACCAAGATCTCGTTAAGCGTGCTAAATATCCGCGAACGCTGAACAGGGCCAGGCCCACCTCTCTCCTAGGCGGTCTCAACCTGCCCTGTCGCTCCGCCACAAAGATCCACTCGCGGGTGCTCCACCAGCCGACCCGACTTTAGTCTCCACATGTATCATGTATAAAGTATATAGTATATACCTGTGATCACCTCCCGAGTGATCACGGCCCGATAGTATAGCACGGCAGACGGACAAGAATGTAGGGCCACAGATGAATATACTAGCATCCTATACTAAGCATATAGGATTACAGGTAAAGGTAACAACAGTAGTAACAAGGCCAGGCTATGCATCAGAATAGGTATAACAGAAAGCAGTAACATGCTACACTACTCTAATGCAAGTAGTATAGAGTAGAATAGGTGATATCTGGTGATCAAGGGGGGGGGGGGCTTGCCTGGTTGCTCTGGCAAGAGAGAGGGGTCGTCAACTCCGTAGTCTAACTGGGCAGCAGCAGCGTCGGTCTCGTAGTCTACCGGAGAGAAGAGGGGGAAGAAACAATGAATACCATGTAAACAGATGCATATCGATGCATGACATGACAAGTAACGATGCTAAGCGTGCCCTAATGTGGTATGAGGTGATGCCGGTTAAGGGGGGGAACATCCGGGAAAATATCCCCGGGGTTTCATGTTTTCGGGCAGCGGAGCCGGAGGGGGAAAGTTGCGAGTTTGATAGGTTAGGGGTGTGCGGCGGACGAACGGACTGCGTATCCGGATTCGTCTCGTCGTTCTGAGCAACTTTCATGTTGAAAATATTTTAATCCGAGTTACGGATTAAAAGATATGATTTTCTAAAGATTTTATTAATTTCGGGAATTTAATTAATTAATTAATTAATTCGAAAAAATGGATTTATGACGTCAGCATGATGTCATGCTAACATCAGCAGTCAACAGAGTTGACTTGGTCAACCTGACATGTGGGTCCGGGGGGACCCACCTGTCATCCTCTAATTAGGTTAATTAGGGTTTAGGTTAATCTAATTACAGTTTAATTAAACTTAACTAGTTAATTAAATTAATTAAACCGGATTAATTAACTTAATTAATTCATTAGTTAATTAATAAATTAATAATTAATTTTATTAATCATTTTTATTTTTATTTAATAATTTTATTTTTAATTCTCTTTTTTTTAATCGTTCTGGGGTGTGGGCCCCCGTTGTCATAGGGCCACTAGGCCTTAGCGGATCGGGTGCGCCCGATCGGGCGGTGCGGGCGAAGGGGCACCCACACGCAAGGCCACCAGGGGCGAGGCGGGGCGCCAGAATCCGGCGGGGTAGGGGGAAGGGCCGGCCAGCTCCAGCGAGCGGCGGGAACGGGCAGCAGGGGGCTCGGCGGCAGCAGACGGCGCCGGCATGGGCGCACGGGGCGCAGGGGGCGCGGCCATGGACGGGGCGAGACCAGCGCGGGTGCGCGGACGCGTGCGCGCGCATGGCCAGGGCGCGGCCGTCGACGCGATGAGCGCAGGGACGGGGCTTCGGGTGAGGACGAGCGCGGAGCGAGCTCCGGCCATGGCGACCGAGCGCGGGGACGACCTCAACGGCGACAGAGCGAAGCAGGAGGGAGGAGAGGGGCGATGCTCATGGTGGGGGGCGCGTAGGGTCTAGGCAGAGGGCTCGGGGACGGTCGGGGAGGACCGGTGAGGAGGAGGTCGAGGCGGCGGAGCTCGTGGAGGGGGCCGGGGACGACGACAACGCAGGGGAAGCAGGCCGGCGGGGAGGCGAACGGCGACGAGGTCGGAGAGGGGCAGCCCGGCGAGTGGCGCGGGTCGGTGACGGGGCCGGGGCGGCAAGCAACGGCGTCGGCAGTGGTAGCGACGTAGGGCGGCGAGGCACCGGGGCGATGGCGTCGGGGTCGCCGGGTTCGATCCCCCCCTTCCCGATCCAGATCAGGCCAGGG
>NC_041390.1:73512604-73535615 GCF_002162155.2 Triticum dicoccoides | reverse complement strand
AGAGCGTAGCGGGGAGGGGCGAGTGGGGATCGTGGGATGGGGCGACGGGATCGGGGGCGAGCCCGATCCAGCTCGTGGGGGCGACGGGGGGGACTGTGCGGTTAGGGTTTCGGGGATGGGGGTTATGGGGAGGCCGGTTGGGCCAAGGGGGAGCTGGGCCGGCCTGGCAGGTCGTGACCCAGTTGGGCCGGTGGCCTGCTGGGCCGGAGCCCCGGGGGTTTCTCTTCCTTTTTTTTGTTTCTTTTTTTTTCATTATCTCTTATTATTTGTTTTCTGTTTAATTCATTTAAAAGTATTTAGGCATTTTATAAAAATGTGTTTTATGCACTATAATTACCTATGCCATTTTTGGCACAGCCCGAACATTTTAGTTTAATATTTTGAAAACGTTTGTCGTTTGATTGATTTAGGATTTAAATTTGAAACTGTTTCGAATTAACCCGAGATTAATTACAGTGACAGAGGTGATGTGTCATCATTAGTAGGGGATTACTGTAGCTTGATTATCCGGGCATCACACTAGCGGTACGATACTTGCCTGAGATTCGATCGTCGGTATCCCAATACCTTGTTCAATCTCGTTACCGGCAAGTCTCTTTACTCGTTCCGTAACACATCATCCTGTGATCAACTCCTTGATCACATTGTGCACATTATGTTGATGTCCTACCGAGTGGGCCCAGAGATACCTCTCCGTTTACACGGAGTGACAAATCCCAGTCTCGATTCGTGCCAACCCAACAGACACTTTCAGAGATACCTGTAGTGTACCTTTATAGCTACCCAGTTACGTTGTGACGTTTGGCACACCCAAAGCACTCCTACGGTATCCGGGAGTTGCACAATCTCATGGTCTAAGGAAATGATACTTGACATTAGAAAAGCTTTAGCAAACGAACTACACGATCTTTGTGCTAGGCTTAGGATTGGTCTTGTCCATCACATCATTCTCCTAATGATGTGATCCCGTTATCAATGACATCCAATGTCCATGGTTAGGAAATCGTAACCATCTATTGATCAACGAGCTAGTCAACTAGAGGCTTACTAGGGACATGGTGTTGTCTATGTATCCACACATGTATCTGAGATTCCTATCAATACAATTCTAGCATGGATAATAAATGATTATCATGAACAAGTAAATATAATAATAACCAATTTATTATTGCCTCTAGGGCATATTTCCAACAGCAATGTGATTACTTCTGCCGGCTTACCAAACACTCAGCTTCGCAAACCCCGTCCAGAGGTCTTACATATTTCTGACATACTTTACCCCAAGGTGGGTTATTTTCGATAATCTCTTAATCCGTCTAATTCAAACTACCAAGGGACTTGTCATTCCTCCTCTGGTGAGTCAACAGGAACACAAATTCCAGCTTTCAAGATTGTACCTGGGTAAGATCATTTTCAATTATTCCAAATTTTATGCTTGATCATCACCTTGACTTCCTTTTACTTCTTATTTTTCACGGGCCAAGGTAAGCCCAGCAAGAAGGCCAGGCTAGCTAAGAAGGCTGGCGATCTTAATCTGTATGAATCGGAGAAGCAACCAGAGTCTCCCCATCCTCAACAAACTGCAGAAGCCACCATTGACAACTCACCTCCGGAAGATCGTGAAGCTTCCATGGACCATGTGGATGTTGAACCGACTACCTCTAAGCCGCCAAGCCCAATCAAACCTTCCTAGGAGAAGATTGATGATGCTGTTGTCACCGGCTTTGGATTCACAGCTCCGGTTCAACCTAACGTCTTATCCAAGCACAACGCTAAGGAGGAAATTTCTGCTGAAGACAAAGGCAAGTGGAAAACAGGCTTGGAGAGCTATACTCATTTCAGCGCCCAAGATCTCTGTTCTGGCTTTTTAAATTGCCTGTACACCAACCGTGACTTTGAAGCCGGCTTAGTAAACCTGATGAAGGAGCACTATGAGGTAAACACTACAGTCCCTTGTTACATGAATATCCTTCCCCTTAGCCACCAAGTTTATTGAACATGATAGAATAACATGTGCTCTAAACTTCAATAGGTGCATAGAGCAACTCCTTGTAGCCCCCAAGGACCGGCTTAATAAATATGTTGAGCCGGAACTTCTTAACCAAGCAAGAATTAACATTGCATCCGTAGACCCCAAGGGTCGGCTTAACAAATATGTTAAGTTGAGACTAATCATCTTCCAGAAATCCAGCAAGAGTTAACTTTGTCGTCCGTAGCCCCCAAGGGTCGGCTTAACAAATATGGTAAGTCGAGACTAATCATCTTCTAGAAATCCATAATTCCAGTCATAGCTTTCGTAAGCCGGATCATCCCCATTTATCCGGGTCAGCAAATAAAGCCATGTTTGAAGAGCAATATGCATTAGCCCACAAGTACCAAGTGTAATACTTGTATTGTACTTGGGACTTCACAATGTTTGAAGAAGCAATAGACATTAGCCCCCAAGTGCCAAGTATAATACTTGTATTGTGCTTGGGAGACTTCAAATAAATTCATTGCCATCCTATTTACTGTTTACTTTTTGCAGACTGAGCTTAACAGTAAAGAATCCCAAGTCGCCGACCTTCAAGAGAACATCAAGTCTAAGCAAGCAGCAACCACCAAAGCCAAGGATGGGCTGACTGGTGCCTTAGCCGCCATGGAAAAAATGAAGGAAAACTTCAAGGCTGAACAAGCGGGTTGGGAGATAGAGAAAGCAGCCCTGCTGAAAAGGGCTAAAGATGCTGAAGCGGCTCTTAAGCCGGTATCTTCGGAGTTTGCCAGTTTAAAATAGCAAATCAATGCCATGACCACTTCTGTTTTTGGTAAAATAGCTTCCTCTTAACCTTTGAACATATGTTATCTGATGTTCTCTTGGCTTGCAAATGTCCTTAATGATATAGGATCTCGGGTTACCCATCTTGGCTCAGACATGCGAAAAAGGGTGAAGGCTGCTTATACTCATAGAACAACTATACTCTGGCGCACTGCGGGTCATCTGCGCAGCTGCTCACAAAAAACCGGCTCTAACCCTTATCAAGGATGCGTTGGACAAATTATCTTTGTCGCCTGAACGAATTGAGGAGTTGAAAAAATCAGCTGCCAGAGTCGGTGCCCTTACTGCACTAACTCGGGCCAAAGCATGGCTAGCTGAACTTGACCCGGTTGACTTGGCGAACGGCTGCCCGGGCATAAAAGAAGATGGGTCACCCTTTCCTGCAGATGACTTCACTGCTCTTACAAGGGAAATGCGTGTTTTGGCTAGCAAACTGGCCGAAGAAACTAATCTTACACATTACCAAGTAGTTTATGATGCCAACAATAAGAAGGTGAAGGCGCCAACTCATGATGCTCTGGACCTGACTCCTCCGATTCGTAAGCACACTTATGCGCCTGATGTTGATCCATCCACACTTATAAGTGATGAAGCTGTATTCAGAGCATTAATGGGGATCGACTGGTCGACCACTAACTCCCAGCCATTGGGTGAAGAGGAGGTAGATGAACCGGGGCTGGACGAGCCGCAACCTTCAACACAACAAGGCCAAGAGTCGTAAGCCGCAGGCCAGCTTAGCATCTGCTTTCTGTGAAACTACTAAGACAATTACCCCTGTGGGGCATTCGATGCCTTTGTAATAGGCTTTAATTAAAGGGACAATTGCATTTTTGCCCCTAGTTGGTTCCTACCCACGGGTTTTGCCCTTAATTTTTGAGCTTGCTTAGTTTTGCCCTTACTTTTTTCGTCATGGTCCCTCGAATGCCCTTTTACCGTTTGACCAAAACTTTGAAAATTCATAACTAATTCATATGAACTCCGAAAAATGCAAATAAGATATCAAAATGTTTAGATAAACATTACCTTTACGTGCATATCATTTGCATTCAGGACAAAAGCACCCTTTAAACTACCTGAGGCAATTAATGTTATTAACATTATTAAAAATAAAAAGGTATAAACAATATTTTTTTCATGAATAAAAATTACATGCAAATGTAGGTGATGTTTTGTGAACATGCAGATATCTTATTTGCATCTTTCTGACTTCGTGTCATCTTGTTATGAATGTTGTAATGACTTTGACCATTATTTGGAAACTTCATAACAAATTGATACGAACTCAGAAAAATGCAAATAAGATATCAGGATGTTCAAGAAACATCACCTACATTTGCATGTTATTTTTATTCATGAAAAAAATATTGTTTATACCTTTTTATTTTTAATAATGTTAATAACATTAATTACCTCAGGTAGTTTAAAGGGTGCTTTTGTCCTGAATGCAAATGATATGCACATAAAGGTAATGTTTATCTGAACATTTTGATATCTTATTTGCATTTTTTTTGAGTTCATATGAATTAGTTATGAATTTTCAAAGTTTTGGTCAAACGGTCAAAGGTTCGAGGGACCTCGACGGAAAAAGTAAGGGCAAAACCGAGCAAGCTGGAAAAGTAAGGGCAAAACCCGTGGGTAGGAACCAACTAGGGGCAAAACTGCAATTGTCCCATAATTAAACCCTTGATCTGCCATACCATCGTGCATGTGTTGTTCTGCATGATACTATTGATCTGTCAAGTTGAAGATCTGGCACGCATGTTTTATAATTTCATCAACTGTGTGTATCAGATTTATTTATTGTACCTGCACACAAACACATGACAATGATCTTGGCGGTTTACCGCAGGACGGGTCATACCATCATATCAAAAACCATTGATGGCTAAAGATAGTCCATAACCATGGCTAGTTTAATCATGACCTTTAATAAAAATATCATACCTATGATATCCTACCGACTTAATTTACCAGTGGAAAAAGGGTGACAACCCAAAAAATTTGAGCATACAAAGCTCGGTGCCAGTTGACACGTACCGCCGGCTTAATACGCCATATGCAGCCAGGGGTAATATCCCAAAACTTAGAGCGTAGCACTTCCAAGCATATAAAATCATTATATCCTGGCGACTTATAGACTTAAAGCCAGGCCGGGTTAATAAACACCGGGTAATTTCATGTATAACTCAGAAGGCATAGCCCTCCTTCGTTTTTAACCATGTATCAAGAAGTGTTCAAATCAAAAGTCCAAAAATCAAGGCTATCATAGGCGGCCAGCCCTAAAAAATCAAGTGTGTTCAAGGGCTGCACAGCCACTGAGTTAAACCTTCATACAGACCTTATAAACCGGACCTCACATAACCAATCGTCGTTTTAACTTTTGACAAATTCAGGGTCTGTATAAGATTGACTTGTCAAAGTACGGCGGGTCGTTCCAGGATTACCTGGGTGGAGTGGCAGACTTAAAAAGGCAGGATAACTCGGGTTTTTAGGTGAATACACCTGGTGTCCAAGCCTGGCTTTTAAGTTTGTTAAAAGGGTCACAAAAACTCTTGTTCGTTAAACAAAGAGCCCCCAAGTAACATTATATTCTTGCATGTAAGCGGATCAACAAGGGTAGTCATAGCCATGCTCGATGAACAGGAAGCCCCCAAGTGATATATTTATGAGATGTGCTTGCTAGGTACCTATGTTTGAGCCGTGCTATGCAACAGACTCTCTTTGGTCCTTATTATTTGACATCAAGCCTTTAAGTGATCATATAAAACAAAGACTCAATTTCTTAGAAATGAAAACGACAGAGGCCCTGATTTCTCAGGGATGCCGGCTTTATTATATTAATCATTATATATATTGTCAAAATATCTACATCAAGTGAGCCGGTGGCTCAGGTATAGTAAGGCCGAAGATGAGCAATATTCCACGGCTAGCGGGTTTCCTCCTCGGACGTGCATGAGTCCTTGTGGTCCCGAACATCGATAATGTAGTATGACCCATTGTTCAGACTTTTGCTGACCACAAAGGGCCCTTCCCAAGGTGGGGATAGCTTATGCATATCAGATTGATCCTAGATAAGCCGGAGCACCAAGTCACCTTCTTGAAAAGTTCTGGTTTTAACCCGGCGGCTGTGATAACAGCGTAGATCCTGCTAGTAAATCACCGAATGAGCCACTGCAAGGTCACGCTCCTCAAATAACAGGTGGGCATCCTGGCGTGCTTTTTCATTGTCAGCTTCAACATAAGCCTCCACGCGGGGCGAGTCGTGACATATGTCACTAGGGAGAACTGCCTCTGCTCCGTAAACCATGAAGAAAGGCGTGTAACCTATAGATCTGTTGGGTGTGGTATTGATACTCCATAACACGGAAGGTAATTCCTCCACCCAAAAACCCGGCATCCTTTGTAAAGGAACCATAAGCCGGGGCTTGATGCCTCTTAGGATCTCTTGATTGGCTCTCTCAGCTTGACCATTGGACAGGGGGTGAGCCATTGATGATACATGCAAGTCGGATATGCTCACGTTGACAAAATGCTTCCATATCACCCTTGGATAGATTAGTGCCATTATCAGTTAATACTATGGGGAAATCCGAAACGGAAAATCACCTTTTTGATGAATTGAACCACTGTCGCTGCATCACATTTGCTAACTGGCTCTGCCTCAACCCACTTTGTAAATTTGTCAACCACCACCAGGAGGTGTGTCTTTTTATCTTTGGATCTCTTGAGCCCAACCATATCAAGCCCCCAGACCGCAAACAGCCAAGTGATTGGAATCATCCTTAATTCTTGAGCTGGCACGTGCGATCGACGTGAAAACTTCTGACACCCATCACATTTACTGACCAGATCCTCAGCATCGGCGTGAGCCGTCAGCCAATAAAACCCATGACGGAAAGCCTTTCCTACAAGAGACTTAGAGGCGACATGATGACCACAATCTCCTTCATGAATCTCTCGCAGAATCTCATGACCTTCTTCAGGAGAAACACAACGTTGAAACTCCCCTGTAACACTGCGACGATGCAACTCTTCATTGACAATAGTCATTGACTTAGACCACTGGGTTATCTCCCTGGCCAAAGTTTCATCCTCAGGTAAGTCGCCCCAAGTCATGTAAGCCAAATATGGAACTGTCTAATCAAGAATAGCATGAAGAGCCTCCAGTAGTTGTGCTTCTGGGTCAGGAATAGCAAGATCCTCCTATATGGGCAATTTAACAAAAGGGTTATGCAGAATATCCAGGGAAGTATTAGACGGTACCGACTTACGCTGAGACCCTAACCGGCTTAAAGCATCAGCCGCCTCATTTTCCCTGTGATCAACATGCTCAACCTAATAACCCTTAAAGTGACCTCCAATAGCATCAACCTCTCGATGATAAGCTGCCATGAGTGGATCCTTAGAGTCTCAAGTGCCAGAAACTTGTGAGCTACCAGATCTGAGTCACCGAAACACCTCACCCGGCTTAAGCTCATCTCCTTAGCCATCCGAAGACCATGGAACAAGGCCTCATACTCAGGTGCATTGTTAGTACAAGGGAACATCAACCGAAGAACATAAGAAAACTTATCACCTCGTGGGGAAGTTAACACAACTCCTGCCCCGAGCCTTCCAATTGCATGGACCCATCAAAATGGATAGTCCAATATGTGTTATCCGTCTTCTCCTCAGGCATCTGCAATTTTGTCCAATCATTGATAAAGTCCACAAGTGCTTGAGACATGATGGCTGTACGGGGCACATACATTAAACCATGAGGTCCAAGCTCAATGGCCCACTTGGCTACTCGACCTGTGGCTTCTCTGTTTTGAATGATATCTGCTACCTCTTGAGCACTACGTTGGATTTACCCGAAGAGGAAGCGATGATGCAGCAAAGTAGCGTAAGTATTTCCCTCAGTTTTTGAGAACCAAGGTATCAATCCAGTAGGAGGCTACGCTTGAGTCCCTCGTACCTACACAAAAACAATAGCTCACGCAACCAACGCGCTTAGGGGTTATCAGTCCCTTCACGGTCACTTACGAAAGTGAGATCTGATAGAGATGATAAATAATATTTTTGGTATAGAAATGCAAAGTAAAAAGTAAAAGCAAAGTAAAAGCAAAGCAATAATAATGTGATGGAGATTGATATGATGAGAAAGAGACCCGGGGGGCATAGGTTTCACTAGTGGCCTCTCTCAAGAGCATACGTATTATACGGTGGGTGAACAAATTACTGTTGAGCAATTGACAGAATTGAGCATAGTTATGAGAATATCTATGTATGATCATGTATATAGGCATCACGTTCGATACAAGTAGACCGAAACGATTCTGCATCTACTACTATTACTCCACTCCCCGACCGCTATCCAGCATGCATCTAGAGTATTAAGTTAAAAATAGAGTACCGCCTTAAGCAAGATGACATGATGTAGAGGGATAGTTTCATGCAATATGATAAAAACCCCATCTTGTTATCCTCGATGGCAACAATACAATACGTGCCTTTCTGCCCCTTCTGTCACTGGGAAAGGACACCGCAAGATTGAACCCAAAGCTAAGCACTTCTCCCATGGCAAGAAAAACCAATCTAGTAGGCCAAACCAAACTGATAATTCGAAGAGACTTGCAAAGATAACCAATCATACATAAAAGAATTCAGAGAAGATTCAAATATTATTCATAGATAGACTTGATCATAAACCCACAATTCATCGGTCTCAACAAACACACTTCAAAAAGAAGATTACATCGAATAGATCTCCACGAGAGAGGGGGAGAACATTGTATTGAGATCCAAAAAGAGATAAGAAGCCATATAGCTACTAGCTATGGACCCGTAGGTCTGAAGTAAACTACTCACACTTCATCGGAGGGGCTTGGATGATGATGTAGAAGCTCTCCGTGATCGATGCCCCCTCCGGTGGAGCTCCGGAACAGGCCCCAAGATGGGATCTCGTGGATACAGAAAGTTGCAGCGGTGGAATTAGGTTTTTGGCTCCGTCCCCGATCGTTTAGGGGTACATGGATATATATATAGGAGGAAGAAGTACATCGGTGGAGCTTCGAGGGGCCCACGAGGCAGGGGGCGCGCCCTAGGGGGGCTTCCCTACCCTCGTGACCACCTCGTGGCTTTCTTGACGGAGGGTCCAAGTCTCCTGGATCTTATCTGATAAGAAAATCACGTTTCTGAAGGTTTCATTTCGTTTGGACTCCGTTTGATATTCCTTTTCTTCGAAACCCTAAAACAGGCAAAAAACAACAATTCTGGGCTGGGCCTCCGGTTAATAGGTTAGTCCCAAAAATAATATAAAAGTGGAAAATAAAGCCCAATAATGTCTAAAACAGTAGATAATATAGCATGGAGCAATCAAAAATTATAGATACGTTGGAGACGTATCAAGCATCCCCAAGCTTAATTCCTACTCATCCTCGATTAGGTAAATGATAAAAACAGAATTTTTGATGCGGAGTGCTACTTGGCATAATTTTAATGTAATTCTTCTTAATTGTGGTATGAATATTCAGATCCGAAAGATTCAAGACAAAAGTTCATATTGACATAAAAATTATAATACTTCAAGCATACTAACTAAGCAACTATGTCTTCTCAAAATAACATGGCCAAAGAAAGTTCATCCCTACAAAATCATATGGTTCAGTCATGTTTCATTTTCGTCACACAAGAATGCTATCATCATGCACAACCCCGATGACAAGCCAAGCAATTGTTTCATACTTTAGTAATCTCAAACCTATAAACTTTCACGCAATATATGAGCGTGAGCCATGGACATAGCACTATGGGTGGAATAGAATATAATGGAGGGGGGTTATGTGGAGAAGACAAAAAAGGAGAAAGTCTCACATTAACGAGGCTAATCAATGGGCTATGGAGATGCCCACCGATTGATGTTAATGCAAGGAGTAGGGATTGCCATGCAACGGATGCACTAGAGCTATAAATGTATGAAACCTCAACAATAGAAACTAGTAGGTGTGCATCAAACTTGCTTGCTCATGAAGACCTAGGGCATTTGATGAGGCCCATTGTTGGAATATACAAGCCAAGTTCTATAATGAAAAATTCCCACTAGTATATGAAAGTGATAACATGAGAGACTCTCTACTATGAAGATCATCGTGCTACTTTGAAGCAAAAGTGTGGTAAAAGGACAGTGACATTGTCCCTTCTCTCTTTTTCTCTCATTTTTTGGGCCTTCTCCCTTTTTATGGCCTTTTTTATACCTCACTTGGGACAATGCTCTAATAATGATGATCATCACACTTCTATTTATTTACAACTCAATGATTACAACTCGATACTAGAACAAAGATGACTCTATATGAATGCCTCCGGCGGTGTACCGGGATATGCAATGAACCAAGAGTGACATGTATGAAAGAATTATGAACAGTGGCTTTGCCACAAATACTATGTCAGCTACATGATCATGCTAAGCAACATGACAATGATGAATGTGTCATGATGAATGGAATGGTGGAAAGTTGCATGGCAATATATCTCGGAATGGCTATGGAAATGCCATAATAGGTAGGTATGGTGGCTGTTTTGAGGAAGATATAAGGAGGTTTATGTGTGAAATAGCATATCATATCACGGGGTTTGGATGCACCGGGGAAGTTTGCGCCAACTCTCAATGTGAGAAAGGGCAATGCACGGTACCGAAGAGGCTAGCAAGGATGGAAGGGTGAGAGTGTGTATAATCCATGGACTCAACATTAGTCATAAAGAACTCACATACTTATTGCAAAAATCTACAAGTCATCAAAAACCTCAGCACTACACGCATGCTCCTAGGGGGATAGATTGGTAGGAAAAGACCATCGCTCGTCCCCGACCGCCACTCATAAGGAAGACAATCAAATAACATCTCATGTTTCAAATTTGTTGCATAACATTTACCATACGTGCATGCTACAGGACTTGCAAACCTCAACACAAGTATTTCTCAATTTCACAACTACTCAACTAGCATGACTTTGATATTATTACCTACATATCTCAAAACAATCATCAAGCATCAAACTTTTCTTAGTATTCAACACACTCATAAGAAAGTTTTATTATTAATCTAGCATACCAAGCATATTAGGATTTTAAGAAAATTACCATGCTATTAAGACTCTAAAAATAATCTAAGTGAAGCATGAGAGATCAATAGTTTCTATAAAACAAATCCACCACCGTTCTCTAAAAGATATAAGTGAAGCACTAGAGCAAAATTATGAAGCTCAAAAGATATAAGTGAAGCACAAAGAGTATTCTATCAAATTCCGAATCATGTATGGATCTCTCAAAAGGTGTGTACAGCAAGGATGATTGTGTAGACTAAAAAGCAAAGACTCAAATCATAAGAGACGCTCCAAGCAAAACACATATCATGTGGTGAATAAAAATATAGCTCCAAGTAAAGTTACCGATAGAAGTAGACGAAAGAGGGGATGCCTTCCGGGGCATCCCCAAGCTTTGGCTTTTAGGTGTCCTTAGATTATCTTGGGGGTGCCATGGCATCCCCAAGCTTAGACTCTTTCCACTTCTTGTTCCATAATCTATCAAATCTTTACCCAAAACTTGAAAACTTCACAACACAAAACTTAAACTAGAAAATCTCGTGAGCTCCATTAGCGAAAGAAAACAAAAGAACAATTCAAGGTACTGTAATGAAATCATTATTTATTTATATGGGTGTTATACCTACTGTATTACAACTTATCTATGGATTATAAACTATTTTACTAGCCATAGATTCATCAAAATAATCAAACAACACACGAAAAACAGAATCTGTCAAAAACAGAATAGTCTGTAGTAATCTGTAGCTAGCGCAAGATCTGGAACCCCAAAAATTCTAAAATAAATTGCTGGACGTGAGGAATTTATCTATTAATCATCTTAAAAACGAATTAACTAAATAGCACTTCCCAAATAAAAATGACAGTAGTTCTCGTGAGCAATAAAGTTTCTGTTTTTACAGCAAGCTCAACAAGACTTTCCCAAATCTTCCCAACGGTTCTACTTGGCACAAACACTAATTAAACACACAAAACACACAACCAAAACATAGGCTAAATAGTTTATTTATTACTTAACAGGAGCAAAAATAAAGGAATAAAAATAAAATTAGGTTACCTCCCAACAAGCGCTATCGTTTAACGCCCCTAGCTAGGCATAACAAGCAAGAAAAGATCTAGGTATTGCCATCTTTGGTAGGCAATACATAAGTGACTCTAATGATAGATTCATATGGTAATTTTATTTTATTTCTAGGAAAGTGTTCCATGCCCTTTTTTAATGGAAATTGGAATCTAATATTCCCTTCCTTCATATTAATAATTGCACCAACCGTTCTAAGGAAAGGTCTACCAAGAATAATAGGGCAAGAAGGATTGCAATCTATATCAAGAACGATAAAATCTACGGGAACATAATTCCTCTTTGCAACAATAAGAACATCATTAATTCTTCCCATAGGTTTCTTAATAGTGGAATCCGCAAGATGCAAGTTTAGAGAGCAATCATCAAAATCACGAAAATCTAGCAAATCACACAAAGTTTTGGGAATAGTAGAGACACTAGCACCCAAATCACACAAAGCATAAAACTCATAATTTTAATAGTAGGTTCCCACTCATCATAAAGTTTTCTAGGGATAGAAACTTCCAATTCAAGTTTTCTTCATAAGATTGCATCAAGGCATCAACGATATGTTTAGTAAACGCTTTATTTTGACTATAAGCTTGAGGAGATTTTAGCACGGATTGCAACAAGGAAATACAATCAATTAAAGAGCAATTTTCATAATTAAATTCCTTGAAATCCATAATAGTGGGTTTAGCAACATCTAGGGTTTTAATTTTTTCAATCCCACTTTTATCAAATTTAGCATCAAGATCAACAAATTCCGAATTCTTAGAACGCCTTCTAGGTAAAGGTGGATCATATTCAGTCCCATCATTATCAAGATTCATATTGCAAAACAAAGATTTAATAGGGGACACATCAATAACTTTTAGATCTTCATCATTATTTTCATAGGAACTAGAAGAACACGCTTTTATAAAGGCATCTTTCTTAGCATGCATCATAGCGGTTCTTTCTTTGCACTCGTCAATGGAATTCTCATGGCTTTGAGAGACTCATTGATATCATGCTTAGGTGGAATAGATCCAAGTTTCAAAGAATCAACATCAAGAGCAATTCTATCAACGTTCCTAGCCAAATCATCAATCTTAAGCAATTTTTCTTCAATCACAACATTAAAATTCTTTTGCAAAGAAATAAATTCTTTAATATTAGATTCAAAATCAGAGGGCATATTATTATAATTTCCATAAGAATTGTTGTAGCAATTACCATAGTTATTAGAGGGATTACTAGGATAAGGCCTAGGATTGAAATTTCCTCTATACGCGTTGTTACCAAAATTGTTCCTACCAACAAAATTCACATCCATAGATTCATTATTATTCTCAATTAAAGTAGACAAGGGCATATCATTAGGATCAAAAGAAACACTCTTATTAGCAAATAATTTCATAAGTTCATCCATCTTTCCACTCAAAAATTAATTTCTTCTATCACATGCACCTTTTTAGTAGATCTTTCAGTATGCCATTGACAATAATTAACCATAATATTGTCTAGGAGTTTAGTAGCTTCTCCTTAAGTGATTTCCATAAAAGTGCCTCCTGCGGCCGAATCTAAAAGATTTCTAGAAGCAAAATTCAATCCGGCATAAATTTTTTGTATAATCATCCACAAATTCAAACCATGAGTAGGGCAATTACGTATCATTAATTTCATTCTCTCCCAAGCTTGTGCAACATGTTCATGATCAAGTTGCTTAAAATTCATAATATCGTTTCTAAGAGAGATGATCTTAGTGGGAGGAAAATACTTAGAGATAAAAGCATCTTTGCACTTGTTCCATGAATCAATAATATTTTTAGGCAAAGATGAAAACCAAGCTTTAGCACGATCTCTAAGCGAAAATGGAAATAGCTTCAATTTAACAATATCATTATTGACATCTTTCTTCTTTTTCATGTCACACAAATCAAGAAGCTATTAAGATGGGTAGCGGCATCTTCACTAGGAAGGCCGGAGAACGGATCTTTCATGATAAGATTCAACAAAGCAGTATTAATTTCACAAGATTCAGCATCGGTAAGAGGAGAAATCGGAGTGTTAAGGAAATCATTATTGTTGGTATTGGTGAAGTCACACAATTTAGTATTATCTTGAACCACCATGACAAACAAGCAAACTAACACACAAGCAAACAAAAGGAAAACGGGTAAAAAGGCAAACGGAGAAAGAGAGGGAGGATAGAGAGAGAGAGGGCGAATAAAAGGGCAAGGGTGAATTGGGGGGAGAGGAAAACGAGAGGAAAATGGCAAATAATGTAATGCGGGAGATAGGGATTGTTATCGGTACTTGGTATGTTGACTTTTGCGCAGACTCCCCGGCAACGGTGCCAGAAATTCTTCTTGCTACCTCTTGAGCACTGCGTTGGATTTCCCCGAAGAGGAAGGGATGATGCAGCAAAGTAGCGTAAGTATTTCCCTCAGTTTTTGAGAACCAAGGTATAAATCCAATAGGAGGCTATGCTCGAGTCCCTCGTACGTACACAAAAACAATAGCTCAATGCAACCAACGCGCTTAGGGGTTGTCAGTCCCTTCACGGTCACTTACGAAAGTGAGGTCTGATAGAGATGATAAATAATATTTTTGGTATTTTTGGAATAGAGATGCAAAGTAAAAAGTAAAAGCAAAGTAAAAGCAAAGCAATAATAAAGTGATGGAGATTGATATGATGAGAAAGAGACCCGGGGGCCATAGGTTTCACTAGTGGCTTCTCTCAAGAGCATAAGTATTCTACGGTGGGTGAACAAATTACTTTTGAGCAATTGACAGAATTGAGCATAGTTATGAGAATATCTATGTATGATCATGTATATAGGCATCACGTCTGAGACAAGTAGACCGAAAAGATTCTGCATCTACTACTATTACTCCACTCATCGACCACTATCCAGCATGCATCTAGAGTATTAAGTTAAAAACAGAGTAACACCTTAAGCAAGATGACATGATGTAGAGGGATAGTTTCATGCAATATGATAAAAAACCGATCTTGTTATCCTCGATGGCAACAATACAATACGTGTCTTGCTGCCCCTTCTGTCACTGGGAAAGGACACCGCAAGATTGAACCCAAAGCTAAGCACTTCTCCCATGGCAAGAAAAACAAATCTAGTAGGCCAAACCAAACTGATAATTCAAAGAGACTTGCAAAGATAACCAATCATACATAAAAGAGTTCAGAGAAGATTCAAATATTATTCATAGATAGACTTCATCATAAACCCACAATTCATCAATCTCAACAAACACACCGCTAAAAGAAGATTACATCGAATAGATCTCCACGAGAGAGGGGGAGAACATTGTATTGAGATCCAAAAAGAGAGAAGAAGCCATCTACCTACTAGCTATGGACCCGCAGGTCTGAAGTAAACTACTCACACTTCATCGGAGGGGCTTGGATGATGATATAGAAGCCCTCCGTAATCGATGCCCCCTCCGGCGGAGCTCCAAAACAGGCCCCAAGATGGGATCTCATGGATACAGAAAGTTGCGGCAGTGGAATTAGGTTTTTGGCTCCGTCCCCGATCGTTTGGGGGTACGTGGATATATATAGGAGGAAGAAGTATGTCGGTGGAGCTTCGAGGGGCCCACGAGGCAGGGGGGCGCCACCTACCCTCGTGACCACCTCTTGGCTTTCTTGACAGAGGGTCCAAGTCTCCTGGATCTTATCTGATGAGAACATCACGTTTCTGAAGGTTTCATTCCGTTTGGACTCCGTTTGATATTCATTTTCTTCGAAACCCTAGAACAGGCAAAAAACAACAATTCTGGGTTGGGCCTCCGGTTAATAGGTTAGTCCCAAAAATAATATAAAAGTGGAAAATAAAGCCCAATAATGTCTAAAATAGTAGATAATATAGCATGGAGCAATAAAAAATTATAGATACGTTGGAGACGTATCAATATCCCCTAAGGTGGCAGAACTAACCATAGTGATACGATGACCTAGAAAATACTGCTTAAGCTTCCTGCCAGCCATAAAGACCTCATACATAAGCTTCTGCCAATGTGGATACCTCTGTTTGGACTCAATAAGGACCTCATTGATATAGTAAACTGGCCATTGAACCGGATATTCTTTGCATGTTTCCTTCCTTTCCACCACAATAGCAACACTAACACCTCAGCTATTAGCAGCCACATATAACAGCAAAGGCTCTTTATCAATGGGAGCAGCGAGAACGGGCGGTTCAGCCAACTGTCTCTTCAAATCCTCAAATGCTTGATTAGTAGCATCACTCCAGACAAAGTGATCTTCCTTCTTCATCATCTGGTAAAGAGGGATAGCCTTCTCACCTAACCGTCTTATGAACCGGCTTAAGGCCGCAATATGACCCGCCAAACACTAAACATCATTAATACATGCCGGCTTAGCTAGAGATGTGATGGCTTTATTTTCTCTGGGTTAGCTTCAATACCTCGTTTAGAAACCAGGAAACCCAAAAGCTTACCGGCTGGTACTCCAAAGATACACTTGGCTGGGTTAAGCATCATCTTATAAACCCGGAGATTATCAAAGGTATCCCTCAAATCATCAATCAGGGTTTGCTTCTTTTTGGATTTTACCACAATATCATCCACATAAGCATGAACATTACGCCCGATTTGTCTATGATGGCAATTCTGCACACACCGCTGGTAAGTCGCCTGGGCGCTCTTGAGCCCAAAAGGCATAGACACATAGCAGAAGGCTCCAAATGGAGTGATGAAAGCCGTCTTCTCCTTGTCCTTAACTGCCATCCTGATCTTACGATAACCAAAGTAAGCATCCAAAAAACTTAAATGCTCACAACCCGTCGTAGCATCAATAATTTGATCAATATGAGGGAGAGGAAAATGATCAGCCAGACAAGCTTTGTTTAAGTCTGTGTAATCCACACACATACGCCAAGTGCCATTCTTCTTAAGCACCAACACCGGGTTAGCCAACCACTCAGGATGAAAAACTTCAATAATAAACCCAGCCGCCAAGAGCCGGGCTACCTCTTCACCAATGGCCTTACGCCTCTCTTCATTGAAACGATGAAGACATTGCTTGACCGGTTTAAACTTTGGATCAATATTAAGAGTGTGCTCAGTGAGTTCCCTTGGTACACCTGGCATGTCAGACGGTTTCCATGCAAAGATGTCCTGGTTCTCATGGATGAACTCGATGAGCGTGCTTTCCTATTTTGGATCCAGATTAGCATTGTTGTTTGGATGAATCGCCGGGAACGAAATCAACTAGCTTGGTGTCATGTGCCGACTTAAACTTCAAGGCCGGATCATGTTCCGTAGTTGGCTTTTTCAATGATGTCATGTCTGCCGGGTCAACATTGTCTTTATAAAACTCCAACTCCTCTGTTGTGCAGACAGATTCAGCGTAAGCAGCATCACCTTCTTCACACGCCAAGGCTATCTTGTGACTCCCATGTACTGTTATGGTGCCCTTGTGACCCAGCATCTTCAGCTGCAAATAAATATAATAAGGCCTTGCCATGACCTTAGCATAAGTGGCCGCCCAAACCACTTCAAAGGTTAATATTTCAGATCTGGAATCATAGTCATCTCCAAAAGCAACCTCCAAAGATATTTTACCAATTGGATATGCCGACTTACGAGGCACTACACCGTGAAAAATAGTATTCGATGGCTTAAGGTTTTTGTCAGTCAATCCCATGCGGCGGAAAGTTTCATAATAAAGGATATTGATGCTGCTGCCTCCATCCATGAGTACCTTGGTGAATTTCTATACTGCCACCTGAGGCGCCACCACCAAAGCCAAATGACCCGGATTATCAACCAAGGGTGGGTGATCCTCACGACTCCATACGATGGGTTGCTCAGACCATCGTAGGTAACGAGGAACCGCCGGCTCAACAACATTTACTGCCCTTTTATGGGCTTCCGATCCCGCTTGCATAAACTTGTGGTAGAAACATGGTACTATCCACTATTCAGCTGCTTTGAGTTACTCTGATAACCAGACTGCTGCTTCTGATTCCCCTGATTGTTCTGTTGGCTCTAACTACCTTGATTGCCTTGGCTTTGAAAACCGGAATTAGAATCTCCACCACCATAACCTAGGCCATGAGAGCTGGAACCTGGGCCGCCACCCGTCCGATGATTGTTTCGAAAAAGATTGGAATTTCTGTACTCCTTCATAATGAAGCAATCCTTCCAGAGGTGAGTGGATGGCCTCTCCCAGGTACCATACCTTGGGCAGGGCATGTTTAGCTGCCGCTCAATATCAAAACTTGACCCTCCGATCCATGGAGGCGGCTTTCCCTTACGTTGTTGTCCATTATTCTGTGTATTGGTGTTAGCCACAAAATCTAGACTATTACCAGCTTTGCGCTTACCGTTGCCTCCCTGATTCGCCGGGTTATGCTGCTGCCCTATGTTACCGCCGCTCTTCTTTCCCTTTCCTGGCTTTTCCCCAGACTCGAGGTCCTTGGTACCATCAGAGTTGGCATACTTAACTAGCGCTGCCATCAGCTCCCCCATGTCATTGCAGTGATGCTTGAGCTGCCCTAACTTTTGCTTAAGGGGCATAAACCATAGTTCTTCTCTACCATCAAGACTGTTGAGCCAGCATTAATGTTATCGGACGAATGCAGGATAGTCGAGACCCAGCGCACCCAATGGGTTGTTGAATCACCTTCTTATTGGATACAGGAATCTAAATCCACAATCGACATAGGCTACTTGCATGTATCCTTAAAATTCTGGATGAACCGGGCTTTTAACTCGGCCCACGGTCCAATGGAGTTAGCAGGTAGCCCTTTCAACCAATTGCGGGCCATCCCCTCTAACATCATTGTGAAGTACTTAGCGCATGTAGCATCATCAACATCCAACAGCTCCATTGCCATCTCATAACTCTCAACACATGCTTCAAGGGGTAAGTCGGCTATGTAGTTGGGCACCTTACGAGGACCTTTGAAATCCTTGGGCAAGCGTACGTTGCATAAAGGCGGCACCAAACATGGCACTCCCAAGGTTCTGGAGGTTACCCCCATCTCCATCGAAGTTGTCGGATAAACCAGGGAACGTTGATGAACCCCTTGCTGAGCCGCGAGCTTAGCTTACCGGCGCGCTCTGCCCTGATCTACCAAATCCTGAGCATTAGCACCACCGCGCGTTGGGTCGTTTCCATGGGGCGGGTTATGATGTCTCTCACTACTTGAAACGGCCAGCGAGTTAATGTGTCTACAATAACTCCGGCTTAGGCGACGGGTTGAATGAATCCTCTCCCGACTGTAAGAATAAGCCTCCTGTTGTACCAATGCTGTCTGAAGAAGCTCACTAGCCCTCCGGGTTTCAACCGCAGCTAGAGACTCGCCTTCCACTGGGAGAGCCGCCAATCGCGACGTCGCGGCGATCATATTATCCAAAGGTTTAGAATAATGACACGATGGTGTTGGAACATATATACTGCGGCGGAACATTGTTCAGACGAGGCGGATCCGTCACGCGTGGCTGAGTTGGCGCTCCAGCCCTAGGCGTGGTTACTGCCCAGTTTACCTCTAGCGGGTCACTGGTCCCTACACCAGGTGTGTTGAAGAGGTTCCACGCCTCGTAGACCGGAGGTAGATGACTCCAGTGCCTTCTCCTCATGACGTCATTTGAAGCGTTCTGATCCAACGGGAGCTTCAGATGCCTTCCAGGGTTTCCGGGTTTCGTCGTGTGATTTGTTTGGTTTGTTGCATTTCACCTTTGCATCATGTGCATTGCATCATGTCATCATGCCATCATCTCATAAATCTTTTGCAACTCAAATAAATAAACCGTATGAATTTTCAGTCCATTTAAACCGAGGGAATTCACATGGTGATTCTCTCTATAACATACCCTCCCAATATTTAGGGAGCTATATAAAATATTCCATTAGTTTGGAATTTACCGCAACACACGTGCATATTAAATCCCTTCCTTTCCTGCTTCAAGTTTGGACTCTCTAACTTTGCCAAATTCTTTTCCCATCTATCGAGGCTCTTTTCATTAATCTCAACATTTTTTGAGCACTTCTAAAACCTAGCCCCAATTCAAACCCATTTGAATGCTATTCAAATGAGTTCGAATTTAAATCTTGCATTCGCGCCAACTTCTATCTTCTTGGTTCCAGCTCAGTTTTGTGGGTCCGGAAATTTATACGCGTGTCCTACTTCTTCCCCAATACCTCCTTTCTTCTCCTTTACCTTCTTTGTTTTTTCTGTTTTTAGAAATCAAGAGAGGGAGAGAAGGGAGCCCAGCAGGCCATTTAGGCCCAGCTGCACCTCGCACGCCGGCCCAACCTCCCTTGCCCACTCCCTCCTAAACCCAACCCTCTGGCCGATCCTCTCTTCCCTCCTCCTCGTTTTCCTAGCGCCGCCGCAAGAGAGGAGCAGTGTCCCATCTCTCCCCCGATCTCTCCCGCTCGCCGGATCCATCACCTCGCCCTCTCCCTCGTCCTGTGCACAGCCACCCTTCCCCTTCGACACCCTCTCCCTCTCGTCCTCCCACACCGCCGCCAAGTTCACCCGGAGCCCCGCTGGACCCCATGCCCGCCTCCCGCCGTCTTCCATGCATAGCTCGCCCCTATCGTCTTGGCCGAAGCTCGCTGGAGCCCCAGCACCGGTCATCGCTGGACCTTCTCGGCTCCACTCTGCCGGCTCATGGCGCCGCCGACCTCGCTCTGCCGAGCGCCGCCGGGCTTCTCCTCCTATAGCCGGTCCCTCCATCCTCGCGCCTCCCTCTCCATCGCTGGCTCGCCCCACCTCTGCATCTGGCCGCCACCAGCGAGCAGCTCCGCCGGAGCCATGCCTACCTCACCAGACAGCCTCTGCCATGGCCTTCCTCCATCGCCGAGTTGCTGCCCCTCCTCCATGCCACGACCACGCGTGAACCTTGCCTGTGATTTATCTGCGCCGGCGACCTCCATCGCGCCTCCCTGCTTCGTCCGGCCGCCGTGTCGCGATGCTCCAGCGCCGCTTCGAG
Source organism: Triticum dicoccoides (assembly GCF_002162155.2). NCBI lineage: Eukaryota > Viridiplantae > Streptophyta > Magnoliopsida > Poales > Poaceae > Triticum > Triticum dicoccoides. The sequence continues at coordinate 73,514,680 of NC_041390.1, read as the reverse complement.
CTCGTCATCCCCGACCTCCTCCATGTGGGATATCATCGTTCCTCGTCGCCCCGTCGCCGGAGTTCATGCCCAAGGCCTGCTGCAACCTCACCATCGGCCATGCGTTTGCCTTCCTGTACTGTTGTCGCTGGACACCAAGACCACCGCGACACGTAAACATCGCGCCATTGTTCTCTGCCCGCCTCCCGTCATTTTCGCCAAGACCCTGTGTTGGGCCCTTTGAACAACCATAGAACCTGTGACCGGGATTTTTTTCGCCAAGCCCCTCTCCGACTAGTGTACCACTACCGTCGACGAAGACATGTGCATCGCAAGCGTCAAGTTCATCTACCGTCGACCGCGAAGGGCTCGGGGTCAGCAAGTACCTCTCCGAACGAACAGGAACGATTACCGTCGCAAAGATCGAGAGTACCTTTACGAAAAATGCCAAGTACCCCTTCATGTCGGCAAGACCCGCAAGTCGGACCCCGAACGATCGACGACTTATGGACCATGTACAACTACCGTCGCCTTGGGTTTCGTCAAGTTGTTCGCCATGACTATGAACGTCTATGAACCGTGGACGTCAAGTTCCTTGTTTTGACCCCGAACACCTACGAAGTGTGAACATCTACGAAGCGAGAACGATTACTTCCACTACCGCCGCCACGAGAACGCCTAATTCCCTCTATGAACTTGATCCATTCCGATAATGCACGCTTCGAAAGGTATAACCATCGAGACAACCGCCCATGAACGAATGCATGCGATGTATGAGATGAACTCCGTGTTTGCACCGTGCTCGTTTGTTTCTTGCACGTCCCCGTTTTCCATGTCGTCGACCCATGGGAACACGGTAATCAGGATCACCCCACCATCTTTTGCACGCTCCCGCCACACTTCCTTTGCACTGGTATCTCCATGAGCTACCAGAACCGTTATGTTACCATGGCAACATTTTCGAATTCGTTCCCATGGCCCTTTTTCCTTCCGCCATGGCGATAAATGCTCCATATCATGTTCATATCAACATTTTCATAAAATTGCTTAAAACTTGCTCATGTCATCCGCATCATGTTAACATCAATTAAAATATTTAAAACTGTTGTTGCATTAAATTACTAAGGCATATGGGGTTTACCGGATTCGTTATTTGTTATATCCGGCCCCATTTAAATTGTTTAGATGGTGTAGTTTTGTTATGCCTCACCTCTTGCCATGCTCAACAACATTTAATATTGTTGGGTACATAAACGAGATCGAATTAAATTACTTGAATGTGGTGTTTTATCAATATGCAACGGAGTTGCATATTGAGCTCCACTTAACTTGTAGTTTTGTTTGTGCCCTTTGCCATGCCATGCTTCATTAAACCGGACATGCATCATACTTGGTTGTGCATCATGCCATGTTTATGTGGTGGTTGTTTACTATGTTGTTTGCTTCTTTCCGGTGTGCTTCTTCGGGTTGGTTCTGATAACGTCGTGTGGTGAGGATTCGTTTGACTACGTCCATTTGTCTTCTTCATGGACTCGTTCTTCTTCCTTGCGGGATTTCAGGCAAGATGACCATACCTTCAGAATCACTTCTATCTTTGCTTGCTAGTTGCTCGCTCTTTTGCTATGCCTATGCTGCGATACCTACCACTTGCTTATCATGCCTCCCATATTGTTAAGCCAAGCCTCTAACCCACCTTGTCCTAGCAAACCATTGTTTGGCTATGTTACCGCTTTGCTCAGCCCCTCTTATAGCGTTGTTAGTTGCACGTGAAGATTGGAGTTTGTTCCATGTTGGAACATGGATATTCTGTTGGGATATCACAATATCTCTTATTTAATTAATGCATCTATATACTTGGTAAAGGGTGAAAGGCTCGTCCTTATACCTGGTGTTTTGTTCCACTCTTGCCGCCCTAGTCTTCCATCATATCGGTGTTATGTTCCCGGATTTTGCGTTCCTTACGCGGTTGGGTTATAATGGGAACCCCTTGACAGTTCGCTTTGAATAAAACTCCTCCAGCAAGGCCCAACCTTGGTTTTACCATTCGCCACCTAGCCTTTTTCCCTTGGGAGTCGCGCATCCCAAGGGTCATCTTTA
>NC_041390.1:73457431-73512110 GCF_002162155.2 Triticum dicoccoides | reverse complement strand
TTGTCTAAGTGTTGGTCCGAACTAGAGCCACTTGCGGCGCCACCTCGGGGAAACTTGAGGGCTGGTTTTAGCTGTACGCAGTGTTCATCCGGTGTTGCCCTGAGAACGAGATATGTGCAGCTCCTATCAGGATGTCGGCGCATCGGGCGGTCTTGCTGGACTTGTTTTACCATTGTCGAGGATGTCTTGTAACCGGGATGCCGAGTCTGATCGGATTGTCTTGGGAGAAGGAATATCCTTCGTTGACCGTGAGAGCTTGTGATGGGCTAAGTTGGGACACCCATGCAGGATTTTGAACTTTTGAAAGCCGTGCCCGCGGTTATGGGCAAATGGGAATTTGTTAATGTCCGGTTGTAGAAAACCTAAAGTTGACCTTAATTAAAATGCATCAACCGCGTGTGTTACCGTGATGGTCTCTTCTCAGCGGAGTCCGGGAAGTGAACACGGTGTTGGAGTAATGCTTGACGTAGGTTGTTCTAGGATCACTTCTTGATCTTAGTTGTTCGACCATGCTTTTGCCTTCTCTTCTCGCTCTCATTTGCGTATGTTAGCCACCATATATGCTAGTCGCTTGCTGCAGATCCATATCATACCTTTTACCCTTCCTATAAGCTTAAATAGTCTTGGTCACGCGGGTGTGAGATTGCTGAGTCCCTATGACTCAGAGATACTTCCGAAACCAGTTTGCAGGTGCCGATGTTACGAGCAGGTGACGCAACCAAGCTCAGGAGGAGCTCACTGAAGATCTTTTCCTTGGTGTTGTTTCGTTCCAGTTGATCAATAGTGGAGCCCAGTTGGGACGATCGGGGATCTGTGTAGCATTTAGGGTAGTCTTCTTTCATTTTGGTTCCGTAGTCGGACCTTGATTGTATCTGGTTGATGTAATGCTTTATTCATGTATTGTGTGAAGTGGCGATTGTAAGCCAACTATGTAACTCTTTCCCTTATGTATTACATGGGTTGTGTGAAGATTACCTCACTTGCGACATTGCTTTCAATGCGGTTATGCCTCTAAGTCGTGCTTCGACACGTGAGAGATATAGCCGCATCGAGGGCGTTACAAGTTGGTAATCAGAGCCTTCCCCGACCTTAGGAGACCCTTGCTTGATCGAATCGTTGGTGTTGTTGAGTCTAGAAAAAATTTTTGAGTCTTTTAGGATTATATATATTGGAGAGTAGGATTCTTTTTACTCCTCAGTCCCTTCGTCGCTCTGGTGAGGCATCCTGGCGTAGAGTTTTGACTCTTCTTTTCTGAAATTATTTTTAGGATCACACGGGTATCTTGGAATCGTTCCAATGGTTTTGTGACGAGAACATTCTTCTTGGAGCCTCCTGACATTTAGGGGTTGTGGCAGTGTCCCGGGGAGTTGAGCTCCGAGGTGTTGTCGTCACAATTTTATCGTTGCAGTTCTGGAATACCTGAGTTTAGTTTTGCCGACATCGAAAATCTCTTTTATGCAGTTGTTGGTGAGATAACCTCGATGCCACCCAGTACTGGGGCGGGAGTTTGGGAGTATTGCCATAACTCGTATAACAGTTGCTTTTCGAAGGTTGAGGTAAACGATTTCCGAAGGTTTCTTGGTTATGTGTTGAAGGATGGATACAGCTGGATGTAGGATTTGCTAGTTTTGGGTGAGATATTATGCTTCCCCTGTATCCCCAACACCTAATTGCATAACCGGAAAGTTTCGGGAGTTTATAAGTGGGAATTCAAGTAGCTCTTAGGATATCTTTCCGACAGATGTATGATATGAAATTGGGGTTCCACGTCTAGTGGTCCGCCTATCCACCGTTGGTTTTACAGTGGTCTCGTTGTGTCTTAAAGAGTCCTTGGCTATGCCGACTCGGGGATGCTTCGTATGTCATGTGCACTGCCTTGTACATGATGGTGCTATATGATCGAGCCCGTGTAGGCCCCACCACGAAAACTTCAGATGAAATCTCTATCATATGTTTGTTCAGGCTTATTCTGCAAGCCAATCCTTTGTTTTTGTTTTCAGTTGTGGTATTCGAGTTGCTTCAATGTCAAATGTTGATTCCATACCTTCCCCAAGCGGGGTTTGCATACTCCGATGTGAATACCAATCCTTCTTGATCATCGAGATTGTGCTGTCAATCCTTTTCAACCGGCATGTTTATCTTCAAGTGAATCCGATCGTTTTCAACATCCGCTAGATCAAGTATCAGTTTCTTCTCAACGGTGTTTGTTCCATCCATCTCCAAGTTGCCTTTGTTTTTCCCGCCCACCCACCCTTTTTCCTCAAGAACTCAGATGTCTTAATCAAGCATCCATCTTATGGATATGAAGTCTCCCCATTCTGTTCCGTCAATATTCTTATCCGGTGATTCTCATGAAGATTCTAACGGAGCTTCTAGTTTATCATGATTCGTTCTCTTTCTTCTCCGGTGGATTCAAGTCAAGTTTTGTCGATCATATCTTTTTCCTCGTTTCAGATTCCTTCTCATACCGGTGCACCTCATAATTATCTATTTCTCGCTATTCTATTGTTTCGGTGCCTTAAAGATATCTCAGAAGACTCGTCTTTTCATTCAAGATCCATTCAAGTTCTTTTCGAGGTTGTTATCTCATTCAAGCCACTTAATTCAACCGGTGCTATCTCCTTTCGAGTAATTGTTCTACGATGTTTCTTCTGAGTGGGCCCTAACCCACAGGTCTTTTTCCAGGATCTTACCTGACTCTTCTTATTCTCCCGGAGCTTTTCAAATTCATCTCAAAGTTTGCCGTAAGAATGAATTATCATCAGTCAAATGCCTTTCTCCAAGATCTTTCAATTTTTTTTTCTTTCATCGTTGGCTGTACCTTTCCAATTGTCATTCCGGAGTGCCTCAAAAATTCTCAGTGGGGGTTCTCGTCATCATTCTCAAACATTTGAAGACCGAAGAAGAGTTTTACCTCCATATCTTATCCATTCTCTCGGAGATTCGTGATTCTAGCTTGTTGCCATCCTCTCATAATTGTTTTCGATTGTCAGAATTCTTTTCACCTATCCGGAGCAATTCAAGATTCTTTTCAGTTTGTTTCTCCGGAGTCCATCAATTCAGGTTTATTTCATTCTCATCTTTCAGTTATCATTCTCCGATTTTCACGGTGCATCATTCAAGTGATCTCTAATCGGTTCGTGATCTATTCGTTTCACTTGTATCTAAATCCCCTCAAGTAACCTGATTCATTCTCTAATTCTTACCGGTGATTCATCCCTTTACTTCGTTTATTTTAATTCTAATGGTGGTTCGTGCAAGAGTTCTCTTATTTATCAATTTATTCGATGTTCCAATCCTACCAGCGGTTCGTTGAAGACATTCTCAAGTTTATGTTATATCTCTCTTAATCTTTTCTACGAGAATAAGTAATATGTCAAATCCGTTGATTGTCATCAATTTAATTCGTGAAGGATAAGCATAATGTAATTCTTATTCTTGTTTCATCGAGTGTATTCAATTCCTGCTTTCCGGAGTGGTTCATCATATCACATTCTCGGTTCGAGATGCTTAATCTTTTCTTTCCTAAGAGTTCCAAGCTTTCGCAATTAGATCACCACGGAGGTCCATCTAAATCATTGCAAGGCTTCACCTTGTGTTTTCAACTTCTTTTTCCTTTCCTCTTCATCATCTTTTGTTACCGGAGTTCTTCATGGATGTACTACATGATGGTTCGTAAAGGATTTAATTCCTTTTCGAAGTGTTCATGAAGATTCTTTTCAGAGAAGCTCAAGTATTCTTCTTCGTGCAATCCGGAGTGCAATTCCTTCTACCTTATCTTTTCAGGTGGTGTTATGTCATTTTGACAATTTCTTTCGTGTTTCATGATTCGCAAGTTGTCAGGAATGAGATATTTTAAATCCATCAATCTCGTCATTGGAGTCATCTGGGGTTATATTTCACCTGAAGCTTTCCCTAAGGATTGTTGCTATTTATGGTGCTCATAAATGACCCAAGTTCTTCGGTTACCCTCCTAGTGAATTAAGTTTCTCGTATCCTTGTTCATATCAATCCAATATTTTGTTTCCATTAGTGGCAGAATTTCACCTCAGTTTTGAGATGTTTTCCTTAAGCCCACATCAAGCTTACTCTTTTCGTTGTTGGTTTTCCAACAACTCCGTTCCACTCTTCTCCTAAATATGCTTTTCAAGCTCTTTTGAGGTAGAAGATGTTATTTTCTCCTCCGTTCTTTTGATTCCATTCTTACTTTTGTTCTGGAGGCATTGTGATGTTGCTCTCTTCAACCCATCATCTTGTTTGTCAATATCATGTTCAGTTCCTTCCATTTTCAGTTGAAGTGCTGCCAAATAATACCATTCTTTTCCCTCTCTATCTTGTTTTTTAACCGGAGTGTTGTGCCCTTTCCTCAACTTCTATTCGTCTTATCAAGTCTTGTATCACTTTTCAATTGGAGTGCTGCCCGAATTTGTTCTTCCTTGTTACTCTTCCCAAACATAGTGCTTTCAACTTTGTTCATCTCCGCTGTATTCTTTCTTTCAATTTGTTCAACTTTTCAAGGTTCTTTGGTTTCACTCGTTTGTCAAAGAAGCAACTTAGTTTTACCTCTCCCCTTTCTCTTTCGTTTTTCCCTCCGGTACCATTCTAGATCTAGGGACGAGATCCTCTCGTAGTGCTGGAGTGTTGTAACGCCCCAAGACCGGAGCTTCAGATGCCTTCCAGGGTTTCCGGGTTTCGTCGTGCGATTTGTTTGGTCCGTTGCATTTCATCTTTGCATCATGCGCATTGCGTCATGTCATCATGCCATCATCTCATAAATCTTTTGCAACTCAAATAAATAAACCGTATGAATTTTCAGTCCATTTAAACCGAGGGAATTCACATGGTGATTCACAATTGATACTGCATGCCACATCATCAATAGGGTATATTTTCACAAATTCTTCAGAAAGACCTCATATGAACTCCCCACTGACAAGAAACCCAATGTGAGTTATTTCAAAGTCTTCGGTGCTAAATTTTGGATTAGAGATCCTCATCACAATTCTAAATTCGTAATGAAAGCACATGAAGGTTTTATGATTGGTTATGGAAAGGACTCACACACCTACTGAGTCTTCAACACCTATCACCACAAGGTTGTTGAAACTGTAGATGTGCAGTTCAATGAAACTAACGGCTTGCAAAGAGAGCACCTACCTCCTGTGCTAGATGAAATACCACCTGAGGAATCCATTAAGTTCAAGGCAACTAAGGATGTCATTCCTACCGAAGAATCTGCTGAAGAAGTCTTTCCTAATCATGAAGAACATCATGTTGGTGCACCTGAGGAAAATGGCTCTGAAGAAAATGCTGAGCCCCCTCAATATCGTTAACTAGCTCATCCTCGCATTGCTAATGAAGTGCAGATTGAGAGAATCATCAACGACATCAAAGCACCAGGTCCTCTCACATGCTCAAAAGCTCCACATTTGTCTAACTTTTGTGGGCACTTTGCTTTTGTCTCTATCACATAGCCCACCAAAGTAGATGAGGCATTTCTGCAGCCTGAGTGGATTCAAGTGATGCAAGAGGAATTACATCAATTCGAGCTCAACAATGTCTGGGAACTTGTCAAGCGACCAGACCCACGCAAGCACAATATCATCGGCACAAAATGGATCAACTGCAACAAGCAAGATGAAAATGGCCTTGTGGTGAGGAATAATGCATGGCTTGTAGCTCAAGGCTACACACAGGTTGAAGGAATTGATTTTGATGAAACTTTTGCACCTGTTGCTAGACTTGAGGCTATTCACATATTGCTTGCTTATGCTAACCATAATAATATCATCTTATATCAAATCGATGTGAAAAGTGCATTCCTCAATGGTAAGCTTGAGGAAGAAGTGTATGTTGCTCAACCCCCAGGTTTTGAAGATCCAAAGCATCCTAACAAAATCTTCAGACTCAATAAGGCCCTCTATGTCCTCAAGCAGGCCCCTTGGGCATGGTATGATACTTAGAAGGAATTCCTCATGAAGAAAGGCCTCAAACACGATTCACTTGACCCAACTCTTTTCACCAAAACCTATGATGATGAATTATTTGTGTGCCAAATCTATGTTAATGATATTATCTTTGGTTGTACTAACCAATGTTACACTGACGAATTTGCCTATATGATGAGTGAGGAATATCAAATGTCTATGATGGGAGAATTGAAATTCTTCTTAGGTCTTCAGATTCGTCAACAACACAACGACATCTTCATATCTCAGGAGAAATACCTCAAGGAAGTGTTGAGGAAATTCGGCATGCTAGATTGCAAAGGCGTCAAAATCCCTATGCCCACAAATGGCCATCTATCACTGGTACACGGTGGTTCTATACAAACGGTGTCGTGGAATTGTCACGGCAGATGTCCTTAGTGTCAGGGCTTAGTCGTGAGGCCAACGCATCTATGTGGTAGCTTGAGAGGGGTTGAGAGGGACGAGAGACGCGATGTTTTACCCAGGTTCGGCCCCTCACGGTGGAGGTAAAAGCCTACATCCTGCTTCATTGATATTGATGATGATGATCACGGTTACAAGAGTGCTCTATCTCGAGAGTTATTGTCTAAACCTAACTTGTCCAACTTGTGGAACTTGTGAATCTTGTCCCTTTTGGGGAGCCCTGCCCCTCCTTATATATGTTGGAGGGGCGGGTTACATGTGGAGTCCTATTAGGATTAGGACTAGTCTATCTCTAATACAAACCGGATATAAGTCCAAGTCTTAACTCCTTGTAGGACAAATATTCCTCATGCCTCTCCTCTTAAACCGGCCCACCGTTAAACGGGAACCGGCCTTCTGGGCCTTGGGCCTTGTCATCCGTCTGTCCTGCACGCCAGATCACTAGTGAGTCATAATGACCAGGTGGGTTGCTTGTAGACCGTCAGGTCAGGGCGGGTCGCTAGTAACTCACCAAGTGTCAGCGGGGTCTTCAGATAAACCGCCAAGTCCGGCCGGGTTAACTTCCGGCCGGTTTACGCCGCGGGGTATATCCCCGACATTAGACCCCATGTTTAGCTTGGATTTATTCATGGTAAACTTATGCTGCAAAATAAACACAAGAACAAATTTGACAGGTTATGCTCCGGGTTAAGAATTTTTGTAAACCGGCACCTGATCATCCTTAAGTCCTTGTTATTTCCTCCTTCTGAGAAATCCGGGTCAATAGACCAACTTCATAATCAATTTGCCGACCTTGGTTTGTCACCGAGAAATATCGTAAAGAATAACTCCTTTGACTCAGCTCCCAAAGCGCCGGTTTAAGAAACATGGGTCTGAAAATACTTATCTGATATTCAACCGGTTTGAAGATGTAAAACTTGCCGGTTTAATATTACCAAAATAGCCGGTTTATAAATATTGATGGTGCCGGGTCATAATTGTTGTCGACACCGGGTCATGTAATTGATCTTCCTGATTTGCTCAAAACTGATAAAATGAAGATGTTCCTCCTTTATATGCATAATACCTGTAGCCCCCAAGTCTTAAGAGGAGAACATAGTGATAACTTAAGACTTGCTCCAATAAGTGTTTCAACCTTGAAGAAATCCGATTAGTTCATCTCAATCATATAAACTGAATACTCCATATATGTAGCCCCCAAGTGTCGGTTTATCATGCTTGCAGCAACCTGGGACTTGTAATTTGCTTATAAAAACTTCAATCAGTGTAACCCCCAAGGACTGGGTCATTATGCAATAATGAGCAGGAACTTTGTAAATATAATAATGTAGATTTTAGCAGTAATGTGCAGCCCCCAAGGGCCGGCTTAGTAAGATAATACTGAACCAGGACTTGATATATACTTCAATGAAAATAACATCTTATAATGTAGCATCCATCATAGGGCTTGAACCCACGTCCACAAGGTTAAGAGCTTTGTGCTTTACCAACTGAGCAATGGATCCTTCAATATTATGGATGAAAACTTGTGTACCTTGAATTGTTGACATGAGCAATTGGTAGCCCCCAAGGGTCGGCTCATTATAATATGATGAGTCGGGTCTTTAATAAGACTAGTAAAAATGACTTTGCATTAGCCCCCAAGTGTCATGGTGCATGCTTGCAGCGACATGAGACTTGCATGTAATCTCAATTTCAATAATGTAGCCCCCAAGTGCCGGGTTGTAAGCCTGCAACGACAGGGACTATTCCTTCCATTGTAGAATAAATCATATCCTTTGATAAAATAATAGCCATTGTGCTAAAGCGACTTTGAAAACTCAATAATACCGGTTATTAATAACCATAAAAATCCAGCCACGTTGGCTATTCAAGATAATATAATTCGGTGAAAACCTTATTCATTCAATATCATAATGAAAATTCAGCCAAGTTTGGCTATTTGAATAATATAACCCAATGATTTATAAGCGCATAATTCCAATGGCGCAATCCAAATATATATATACTGGCGACTATAAGCCAGGTCGACTTAACAAACCTATTTCTGCATACAACAAGTTTAAAGTGTCCTGGCGGTTTACCGTCGGACGGGTCATAATGCCCAACATATAACTCGAGTTTATAACCAAGGCTGTACTTAAGAATAATCAAATATGAAATATATCATACCTGTGACATTGAATCACATTGTTGGTTTTACCAACTTTTTGTAGTAAGGGTGATAACTCAAATCTTGAGTACTGATAACTCCTTCCATATTGTGCCGGTTTATGATAAAACCGTGTCGGGCTGTGATAAACACCGGATTAACCATATATAATATTGGTGACTTGTAGTCAAACCAGACCGGGTTGATAGAATCTGGATTATAACTTGATCGTGTACTGACAACTTGTAGTTGAAAGCCGAGCCGGTTTGATAAACACCGGTTTACTCCATAATAAAATGGTAACAGAAAATCAAATCGGGCAGATAGTCTCCGGATTAAGTTTTAACCCCTCTCCGCGATGGCATTTGGAACCATTGCCAAGTGAGTGTGGGCGATAGGGGGTCCTTCCCACACGACCCAGAAATCGTCGGGGATAGGCCCTCCTGGGACATAGGCTGGGGCCGTGTGTGATCGGGTGAGGCATCGAAACCCAATCATTTCCGTAGGTATGTACATCCCACATGGTAATCCGAGAAAATCAGTTTCGTAGGTATGTACATCCCACACGGTGAATCCCAAAAAATCATTTCCGTAGGTATGTACATCCCACACGGTGAATCCAGGGAATACGTTTCCGTTCTTATGTACACCCCACACAGTCAATCCAGGGAAAACGTTTCCATTCGTATGTACATCCCGCACAATTTTATGTATACGCTCGTGTGTGAAAGGTGTAACTATCACACACACTCTACCTTGGTTAACTGTTTGCTTTCATTAACTACGTCACACACGATTTGATGTAGAAAACTGTGTGGCATTGGGCTATCCATCACTAGCGCTTTTACTGCTAGAACCGTTTGCAAAGTTCCATGACCGTCTGTTCACTTTTTATTTTTTCCTGTAATTTATTATTCAAATTGGAAATTTTGAAATATGAAAAGGGCAATTCAAATTCTCAGCATAATGTTTCAACAACGAATCCATAAATAAAATTGCCAATACAATATGTTAAGTAATTACAGGATTAGGCAACAATTAACTATGATGAACCATAGTATTTCAAGGTGGTAAAGGTGAAGAGACAAGTGTAAATCATTTTGATTGCCGACGGTGTGGAAGAAGCGGAATGCCCATAATGTGCCTTCATGCATGCCATAGGCACGGACCACTTTTGTCCAACCCCATGTGACGATCGTCCGCCCATCCTTCACCGCCTTCAGGAAGACTTCTAGAGCATTATCATGGTAGCATGAATTATATACTTTAACCTTAGTTACCTCGACTCTGGTCATGTAGTTTGCAAGGTAATCATCAGTAAATAGCTTAGAAAACCACTAAAAAGAGAAAAATATCAGATACTGAGGTCTAATAGAGTCACTTGTTGTGGGCAAGGGGAAAAGGCAACACATTACATACCATCCTAAAGTTCACTGTTGTCTTTGACAAAGTGTAAATAAAGATCTTAATTCCACGAACCCGTTTCTTTCGCCTAACAATCTTTCTTAGTTTCCTCACTTGACACTTGTTCATGAATATCTCATTGCCCCATATGCAAAAGGGATCGAAGCATGGATCAGTACCGCTCATATATGTACCCACAAGCAACCAGTAAATGTTAGAAGCTAAACTGAGATTGCACAAATGTTGTAAAATACAACTACCTATGTTCCTATGTACAAGTATTTTTTTTGAAATTTCAATATGAACTACATACGGATGTATATAGAATTATAGATACAATTTAGATTAGAATCTAGATTCACTCATTTTTCTCCTTATGTAGTCTATATTCGAATATCTAAAGATACTTATATTTAGGAATAGATGGTGTATAAGGGGATGCAGCTAACCATGATGACAAAAAATAGCATCACCCATTGTAGCCCTGTGTAAGTACATGGAAAGCCAATGTTAACTACAACAGGGTTAACATCCACCAAAAATAGCAAATGGTAATAAAATGGCAGCATCTGTAGTGATATCTTCATTTCAAAAGAGTAGCATGGTAGCAAAGGGACGGATTGAAAAATGGATACAAATGTTAATTGGAACAGGCTTAACAACATCCTAATTCATGTTTTGTAAGTTTGTAGCCATTGAAATACAACTCTTTAAAAATGGATACAACTGTTAATTGCAACATGCTTAATGGCCATTGAAACCGGTACTGATAAAAATGCAATTGGTAGAGTTAAACATCACAGGGCAGCTGCTACCAGAGCAGATAATGGCCCAATTGTCTATAAAAAGGTAGGGGAAATAGCTAAAACGTGTTAGGCATGTTTACTACAACATGCTTAATACATCGACCATACAAAACATAGCCATTAATTGCAACTGGTGTTGGTAAGATTGAACTAGTGGGTACATACTTGGTAAGTCCTGAGAGGTAATTGCTCGGGCACTCCATCTTGGCCAAAGCCCGCCCAAAGTTAGTTGCGGTGGAGGCGAGTTGTTCCTCTGGGTCGAAGCGTGGATCAGTTCCACTGACATGTGTACCTACAAGCAACCAGTAAATGGTAGAAGTTAAACTGCAATTACACAAATGATGTGAAATACTGTAAGACATGGGATGCAGCTAACCTCGATGGCAAACAACAGCATTAGTCGTTATGACCCTGCGTAAGTACATGGACAAGCATGTTAAGTACAACAGGGTTAGCATCCACAAAAAATAGCAAATGGGCAGCATCTCTAGTATATTTTCATTGCGGAGAGTAGGATGGTAGCAAATAGACAGATTAAAAAATGGATACAACTATTAATTGCAACAGGCTTAGCAGCATCCTAAGTCATGTTTTGTAAGTTTGTAGCCATTGAAATACAATTATTTAAAAATGGATTGAACTGTTAATTGGAACAGGCTTAATAGCAATTGAAACGGGTATTGACAAAAATGCAATTGGCATAGTTAAACATCACAAGGCAGGTGCTGCCAGAGTAGAGAATAGCCCAGATGTCTATAAAAAGGTAGGGAATGTAGCAAAAACGTATTAGGCATGTTTACTAGAGCATGCTTAATACATCGACCGTACAGAACATAGCCATTAATTGCAACTGGTATTGGTAAGATTGGACTAGTGAGTACATACTTGGTAAGTCCTGAGAGGTAGTTGCTGGGGCACTTCATCTTGGTCAGAGCTCGCCCAAAGTCAGCGGCGGCGGAGGCAAGCTGTTCCTCCGGGTCGAAGCGTAGATCAGTGCCACTGACATGTGTACCTACAGGCAACCATTAAATGGTAGAAGTTGAACTGTAATTACAGAAATTATGTGAAATACTATAAGACATGGGATGCAACTCACCTCGACGGCAAACAAAAGCATCAGCTATTATGACCCTGCGTAAGTACATGGACAGGCATGTTAAGTACAACAGGGTTAGCATCCACTAAAAATAGCAAATGGGCGGCATCTCTAGTGATATCCTAAGTCATTCATTGCAAGTTTGTTGCTAGTATTGGTGAAATTAAGCTGGACATGGTAATATTTGAACATCACACAGTGTGTAGTACTGAAATAAATAAGGCACGAACATGCTTAATACATCAACCGTACAAATCATAGCCGTTGCAAGTCGTATTGGTAATATTTAGCTGGTCAGATCTTACCTGTTAAGTCCTGGGGGGAGTCGCTGGGGGACTTCATCTGGGCTAGAGCCTGCACCATGTCGGCGGCGGCGGCGGCGGAGGCGAGGTGTTCCTCCCGGTCAACATGCACAATGGCCATCGTGCCATGGACCGCCATAAGCTCCCGGGGGGGATTTGGAGGCATGAGGATGTTTCGCAGGCGCCATTTAAGCAATCAGGCCGGGGACGTGATAGAGATCGGTGGGTTACCTGACTGGATCCGAGAAGAACTTAGATGTGGTTGAAGTTGTGGTTGCGGCGGCGTCGGTTTGAGATGCCGGTAGGGGGTGGCATGAGGGAGGGGGGATACTGAGGGGAAGGGGATGTGGTTGGAGGAATAAATTCTGAAATCGCGCGCCTAAGGAAAATTTTGATGCGAAACTTGAAACCTGGGAGGGGGAAACACGCAACGCAGACGAAGAGCGTAAAATACTCATGTGCGAGAAAAAAGAAAGTTGGCAGATCCCGTCTCCAAAAAACTGTACACGTGTAGTTGATTTTTTTTCGGTCAATGGTACGCCTGGTTTATTAGGAAACATCACACAGGTAACTGAGTTATGGGTCATTAACGCAAAAAAAAACGCAGTCGGGTACGGCATAGAAACCGTGCATTTTGTGATCTTCTTATGATTAACGCAAACAACGCACACGGGCACACATGATAATCAATTCTCAAAGCCCTCAAAGGATGCTCTTACCAACATTGTATGTTAATACTACAAACTTAAAGTACTACCGGTAATTTGTTCTAATACTACGAACTTAAACTACTTCTCACATGCTGCCATCGGGGCATGCTCGGCAGACACCAGCGTTCTCCTTCCCAGCCTTTTAGGTGGCAGCCCACCATGCTTCGATCTCCGTCAAGCTCTCCTCACCATGGCGTGCGGCCTCTTTTTTCTTGCGGCGGCGAGACTCTCTTTTCTGGACTGCTTTCTACCTTCTCCGCTCCTTCTGTGCGGCTTTGGCCGCCTCTAGATCCACCACCCATTCGGCCATGGCAGCCTCAAAGTCCTCCCATGTAACTGTCTGGCCACCGGCGGCGATGAACTCGGTGCAGCGAGATGCCATCGCTTCCTTACCATGTGTGCGGTTGTGGGCAGCGAGGAATGCCGCGCGGTGGGATGCCATCGCTTCCTTACCAGTTCCTGTGCGCTACGGTGCCATGGACGATGCCTGGAGAGAGCTCTGGGACGGAGGGGCCGGGCAGCCGTACAGTGCGGTGGTATTCAAGAGCTCAACGACAAACGACAACAGAAATTTGGCTTCCCTTACAATTTTGCTCGTTCATTATCGCACACGGTTCATCTCCGTCGCTTCCGGAAACAGTGTGCGCTGAGCCTATTGTGTGTTGTGTTATGATTGGCCAGAAACCCATCCACGTGGATCGTGTGTGTGCACCATAGGATGGGCCACGTTCGAACGGCAATCCACGTCCCTCACATCACACCCGTGCACCTGTAGCTGGATTGGATTTATATGCGCTGAATGCCTAGAAAATGCACATAATCCCCTAAATATGGTAAATGAGCCTAGGAAAATGCCAAATTTGAACACGGTTATTTGAACATGTATGTTTGTCATAGAAAAAACTCCAGGGAAAAGAACGAAGAAAATATGAATTCCCCTTCAATCTTGGGGATTTCCCTCTCGAAAGAATGGAACTTCCTCGGTGATGGTTCGATTTATGAAGTGCGTGCATGACGACATAAGCCAAACCTTCCCAAATTTTTACCAGGGCATGGTGAGGTCATACCATCGCACCATGCCAGGTGTCATGTTTTTTAAGCATTTATTTCATTTTTTCTATAGTTGAAAACCCAACAAACAAACATTTGAGGTTGACTATTGCCACACATTTCATCAAAATATATGTCCATTCCTTGTAAAAGGCATGACAATTTACTAAATGGCACGAGCATGATTTTCTAGGCCGTTCTTGTGGACCCTTTCATGCGCCGATTGTTTGAACTTGAATTATGCGTATTAATGCCAAGGAAATGCACATAATCCCCTAAATATGGCAAATGAACCCGAAAAAGTGCCAAATTTGAACACGGTGATTTGCAGGTTGTATGTTCATCGTAGAAAAAACTCATGGACAGAGGACAAAGGAAATTTGAAACCCCCCTTCAATCTTCGTGATTTCCCCCTCGAAACCATGAAACTTCCTCGGTGATGGTTCGATTTATGAAAGGTGCACATCACGACATAAGGAAAACAATCTCCAAATTTTACCAGGGCATGGTGTGTCCATACCATGGCACCACGCCAGGCGTCATGTTTTCCAACCATGTGTTTCATTTATTGTATAGTTGTTAACCGAGTAAAGGACGTGTTTATGGTTGACTATTGCCACACATTTCCTTGAAATACCTGCCCATTCCTTGTAAAAGGCATGAGAATGTACTAAATAACACGAGCATGGTTTTCTAGACCGTTCTTGTGCACCTTTTCATGCACCGATTGTTTGAATTTGAATTATGTCCATTAATGCCTAGAAAATGCACATAATCCCCTAAATATGGTAAATGAGCCCGAGATAATGTCAAATTTGAACATGTTGCATTTGAGGCAGTATGTTGATCGTTCAAAAAAATGAATGACAAACTAGGACGGAAATTTGGATTCCCCTTCAATCTTGGGGATTTTCCTCTCGAAAGCATGGAACTTCCTCGGTGATGGTTCGATTTATGAAGGGCGTGCATGACGACATAAGCCAAACCTTCTCAAATTTTTACTAGGGCATGGTGAGGTCATACCATGGCACCATGCCAGGCGTCATGTTTTTTAAGCATTATCTCATTTTTTCTATAGTTGAAAACCCAACAAACAAACATTTGTGGTTGACTATTGCAACACATTTCATCGAAATATCTGTCCATTACTCCTTGTAAAAGGCGTGAGAATTTACTAAATGGCACGGACATGGTTTTCCATGCCGTTCTTGTGGACCCTTTCATACACCGATTGTTTGAAGTTGAATTATGTACATTAATGCCTAGGAAATGCACATAATCCCCTAAATATGGCAAATGAACCCGGAAAAGTGCCAAATTTGAACACGGTGATTTGCATGTTGTATGTTCATCATAGAAAAAAACTCATGGACAAAGGAAAAAGGAAATTTGGATCCCCCTTCAATCTTTGTGATTTCCCCCTCGAAACCATGAAACTTCCTCGGTGATGGTTCGTTTTATGAAAGTCATGCATGACGACATTTTTACCAGGGCACGGTGAGGTCATACCACGGCACCACACCAGGCGTCATGTTTTCCGAGCATGTATTTCATTTTTGTATAGTTGTTAACCTAGTAATCGACGCGTTTATGGTTGACTATTGCCACACATTTCCTTGAAATATCTTCCCATTCCTTGTAAAGGGAATGAGAATGTACTAAATAGCACGAGCATGGTTTTCCAGACCGTTATTGTGCACCTTTTCATGCACCAATTGTTCGAATTTGAATTATGTTCATAATTAATGCCTAGAAAATGCACATAATCCCCTAAATATCGTAAATGAGTTCGGAAAAATGTCAAATTTGAACATGTTGCATTTGAGGCGGTATGTTGATCCTTGGAAAAAATTGAATGACAAACTAGGACGGAAATTTGGATTCCCCTGCAATCTTCGTGATTTCCCTCTCGAAAGCATTGGACTTCCTCGGTGATGGTTTGATTTATGAAGCGCGTGCATGACGACATAAATCAAACCTTCTCAGCTTTTATCCAGGGTATGGTGAGGCCATACCATGGCACCATGCCAGCCGTCATGTTTTTCAAGCACATATTTCATGATTCTATAGTAGATAACCCAGTAAATGACGCGTTTGTGGTTAACTATTGCCACGCATTCCATTGAAATCTCTGCCCATTCCTTGTAAAAGGCTTGAGAAATTATACTAAATACCACGAGTATGGTTTTTCCAGAGCATTATTGTGCACCCTTTCATGCACCGATTGTTTGAATTTGAATTACGTGCATTAATGCCTACAAAATGCACATAATCGCCTAAATATTGTAAATGAACCCAGAAAAGTGTCAAATTTGAACACGGTGATTAGCAGGGTTTATGTTCATCGTAGAAAAAAAACCATGGATGATGGACAAAGGAAATTTGGATTCCCATTCAATCTCGGTGATTTACTATCGCACATGATTCATCTCCTTCGCCTCTGTGAACCGTGTGTGTTCGCTCACACATGCAAAAGGAAAAAGAAAACCCTCGCCCACTTCATCCCCACTCACTCGCCATGGACTCCTCCACAACTCTGCACCCTAAGCTCAGCGGCTGCTGGCGGCGGGCATAGGTCGTGCTCCAAACGGCACCGGATTTCTCCCCTACCGCTTTCCGCTGCATATCTGCTCCGGCACTCTAGACTCTGGTCGATTGGGGTTTTCTGCGGGATTGGGCCAGGGATTTTTCTCATGGAGAAGATAATCAACTTAATTAGCAAAATATTCACTCATCTCCTATCGTAGTCCGTCCGTCGCTGTTAATCAACCGGTAAAATCGCCATGGAATCATTTTTGTTCTAGCTGATTCATGGGTGTACATTCATCTGTCCATAGTGCGAGCACAAATCGAGCAACTGTGGTCGTGGCCAGTCGGAAATGAAGTTCTATCTCACCATTCCGGATGACTTCAGGGAGCGCTCGGTATGTTCAATCTCAACCTACCACGGTCGGCATGGCCTAAATTTGTGAACATATACCGTTTGTTGCTACATTATCTATATATTTGCATCAAAT
The DNA here is from genome assembly GCF_002162155.2 of Triticum dicoccoides. Taxonomy (NCBI): domain Eukaryota; kingdom Viridiplantae; phylum Streptophyta; class Magnoliopsida; order Poales; family Poaceae; genus Triticum; species Triticum dicoccoides. Next base: position 73,495,181 of record NC_041390.1, on the reverse strand, counting down.
ATTTGTTACATTATCTATTTTAATTCTATATTTTTGTACTTTGCTTTCATCTATATATATATGGATCTGTTCTATCAGTTACTCCCATATTTTCATCTTGCCTTGTTATTTCAATATATCTAATTTACGATCTTAATTTTCATTTCAAGCATAACATCCCTTGCTTTGCAAGAACAGGAGTAGAAGGAATTCTTGGGCTTTACTTTGATGATGACTCCCATGATGTCATATTACAATGCAACATGGATTTACAATGACAGTTGGCGTAAAACTTGATAAAGATGGTCACTCCTATTTTAATGCGGACCTTTGGAGAAAAATGTCTAAGTGTTATGAACTGAAAGATGGCAATAAAATTCTAGTGCATGCACCACGGCCTAGTCTAATTAACATGGATGTTTACTTCCCCAACGTCATCAGCCGATCAAAGTCTGATCGAGGTTAGTGTCCTTTCAACTTTCTCCATGTTGTCATATAACTATTTAAGCAACCCATTGATCACTATTTAAGCAACCAATTGTGATATCATATTCTGACTCCATTCCTAGGAAGTAAAAAATCCTATTTACCAATTTGTGCACACTACATATTCTTCTGCCATGTTCTGAATAAATAATACCTTTCCACCTTTTAAGAAGGATATGTTGGATGCATAGTGAACGATCTATATGTTACTAAGCACACCAAATTTCACTGGAAGGACTTGAAGCATGTCATAAACTTTGTTGATAATCTAACAGATATAGCACATCGTATGAACGCTAGATTTTGATGGGACTAATTAGACCGATGGTGCACACACTGAACAAGACCAATTGTGTGCACAAAGCGCTAGTAAAAAGTCTTATTTTAATGTTGATGCTCATAAACTCTATATATCTTCAACGATATGTTACAACTATTTTTTATTCCACATACAGAAATTGCCCCCCTTTAGCAGTTCCTGGATCGATTTCCCGACATGGTCGAATTACACTTGTGCCTGCTAATAACGCCAAAGTGATTGCAAAGTACTGCATTTCCCGCAGAAATGGAACCGTTAGAATTAACAAGTTCTCGCTTCTCGTGGAAATGCATCCATATTGGAAAATTGGAGACACTGTTCTACTCATGCTCTACCAAGGCACATGAGGGCTCTTCCTTTTCATTGATGACATGCCGAGTCACAGTGATCAAGCTGCTTCTAGTGGATAGTTGTGGTTGTTGGCCCTCAGCCTCTTAAAATGTGCTAGCTATTACTATATATGGTAAGTACGTAGATATGGACCATATGGTTGTTGGCCTTAGCCTCTTAAAATGTGATAGTTGTTACTATGTTAAGTATGTAGATATGGACCATATGGTTATCAAAACCGTGTTACGAAGATCCTCCTTTTGTTCAATACTGTAACCACTATATATATGTTACTCAAATGTTGTTACCCAAGTTCATAAATTTTCATGGAAAGTATTAGTATCGTACACAGTTCATTGACTTTAAGTGTGTGCCCGATGTCCAGAAGGCATTTGCATATTAACTGTCCATATTGCAAATTCACACACATGTTAACATAAGGAAACGTATGTGTAACATACTAATCATCACAGACGAGTATGCGCAGACGCATCGTGTGCGATACTCCGCCGCAAGTAACTAGTTTGCATTTTCAAAGTTTTTTGTACACACAGATTCGCACACGGAGTAACTGAATTGACCGTCTGTGTTGTAATTTCTCATCGCAAACAGTTCGTCCGAGTCGGCTGTTTGCCATGTATCAGACACATCTTGTTTACACGACTCGTTTGTGTTCTTTTGGCTCATCGCAAACAGTTCATCCATGTGAACTATATGCCGCATATCACACACATCTTGTTAAGTTGAACCATTTCGGTTGTGTTCCCTAATCGAAAATAGTTCATCCGATTTAACCGTATGTCGTATATTGCACACACATTGATATGGCTGCCCGTTTCTATTGTTCTACCTCATCGCAAATAGTTTGAATGGATTAACTGTGTGTCCTGCATCGCACACACATTGTTATGGCTGCCCATTTCTATTGTTCTGCCTCATTGCAGACAGTTTGAATGGATTAACCGTGTGTCGTGCATCGCACACGCAGCTAAAATCTGAACCATGTTTGATGGCTCCGCCATTGCAAACATTTTGCACCTTTTTGATGGTTTTTTACACCACCGTTTGCGATTATTGCATCGCACACAATTTTAGCAAAGGTTCTCTGATCGTAGTGTCGCATTAGCAGTATCCTGGAGTAGTGTATGCACTGATGAAAATGGTATAGACTTTGATCAAAAGGTATACCGCACCATGATTGGCTCTTTATTGTATCTATGGGCATCTAGGCTAGACATTATGCTTAGTGTTTGTATGTGTGCCGGTTTTCAAGCTACAACGAAGGAATCACACCATAAGGCAGTGAAGCATCTTCTTAGATATCTAGCTCACACACCAATGCTTGGATTATGGTATCCCAAGGGCTCGGATTTTGATCTCATTAGATATTTTGACTCTGACTATGGTGGTGAGCATGTGGACCGCAAGTCAACATCAGGCACATGCCATTTCCTCGGACGGTCCTTGGTATGTTGGTCCTCGAAGAAGCAGAACTGCATATCACTCTCTACTGCTGAAGGTGAGTACATTGCTACTGGTTCGTGCTATGCTCAATTGCTATCGATGAAGCAAACCCTTGAGGACTACGACATCAATGTGAAGAATGTGCCACTCTATTGTGACAATGAGAGTGCAATCAAGATTGCTCATAACCCAGTTCAGCAATCAAAGACAAAGCACATTGAGATTTGTTATCATTTTCTTCGTGATCATGTGTTGAAGGCCGACATCTCTATCGAGCACATGAAGACTGAAGAACAGCTAGCCGATATCTTCACAAAGCCCTTGGATGAGAAGAGATTTAGCAAGTTACGGTGTGAGCTAAATATCTTATAAACTTCGAATGTCCTTTGAAAAGGACACACATCCTAACACTTATGCAAAATTGATGACTTAGATGTGCAACACACGAACTAACGTTTTTCTTCAACCAATGAAGACTAACCCTCTAAGTGCGAAGAAATTAACGAAGAATTTGATTCTCAGAGCCCTACGATAATTGTACGCGGCGTCTGAAATCATCATTCTTATACGGTGGGTCACGCCACCAACAAAAGTTGAAAATCTTCAATTTGAGTATTTATTCAGTCTTGAAATTCCTCAATTCTTCAAATTCTTCAACCTTGCATAATCTTCACTCTTTCCATTTGTGTTCTTCATTGGCTATATATATATATTGAATTTTCAGTCCTCTACATCATTCACTTATTGCTATTTCTTCAAGTTCATTTTTCTGCTAAGTGAATGTGATCGGACCATTCCCCCTCTATGCTATACTCAACCCAATCCATTCACAAATTCTTCATATGCGTTCTATTCGAAACACGTTCAAAATCTTCTGTGTCCTTGGCAGCTGAAGAATTTGCGAACGAAACATTAAAATTTTCATATCTCAATTTTCGCCTTTTGCCGCTCAAATCGTTCTGCATCCCATGATAAGACTTATCTATTCACCCACGATCTCACACGATCACTACCGCTCTATACGTGGGTGCCACATGTCGCTAGGATGAGAAGAGTTAGGGGCACGTTCGTCCAATTTCTTTGGGCGAGCGGTTTTTCACTTCGGCTATAAATACCCCTCACCCTCCTTAGACTTCATTTACCCCGCTCGATCTCACTCTCCTCGCTCGAGCTTCCATACCTTGCACCGCCGCTACTTCCATCATCACAGGTGAGGAAGAGCTTCACTACCTCGACCTCGTCATCGTCGTACTCGCACCGTCCATGGAAATCTTCACTCCACCGCCGCCGTAGCTGTCTTCCGCCGCTAAGTTAGGGCATGGAAGATCTGGAATGACGAACTTCCAATCTACAACTCTCTATTCGTCGTGTTCTTCATCAAGTCTAATTAAAAGTTACTTTTACCACCCTTGTTGATTCTGATGATTTCCACAAAATCTTCAAAAGGTGTTTATTCTTCACTTGCACACTCGTAAACACCTCACGTGCATCTGTTCTTGATTTGTTTCTCTAAGCAACATTTTTCTTCAAGATTCCTCAATTGTGTGGATTTTCCAAAATTTACAACTCTAGAACCTAAGTCAAAGAACGCTTAGTGAAATTTCTCAAGACACCTCTGGTCAAATTCCTCAAACTTGTTCTTTTTGCAAAAACTTTTGAGAACGCATGTGACCTCTCCAAATTCTTCGCACCTATACTCTATTCACAGGTACTCATGTCTGCTGCCGAATCACTAGGTTCTCATCAACTTAACTCATTTGCAGCATTCCTCGATGACAGATTGCATACCTCTTTACAGAACTCTGTTGTTCAAATTCTCAACTAAAGAAAATGGCAAATGGCAAGAAACCTCTGAAGGGAGGGAAGAAATTGGAAGTCAACACTGCTTTTGAAATCCCTGACGACATCTATGCAGGGTACTGTAGACCCCCTGAGGAAACAAAGAATGAGCGCAAAGTGCGCATTCAGAAGATTAAGAGGAGATGGGCCAGAGAATGGAGGGAATATCGCTATGTCAGACCCAAGTACATGAAGAAATTCGCTGTACACCCTCCATGCCCAAGACCTCCACTGGCACCTGGCCAAGAAGCTGATCCCTCTAGCATCAGAAGAGGTGAGGAATTTCCCGCTGAATGGGCCAAGAGATAAGCTAAACTGGCCAAAGTGGTAGTGAGGAAATTCAACGAATACACTACTGCTGCTGCTGCTGAGGCCTCTCCTAGCAAGCCCAAGAAGGCTATGCCCAAGAAGCCTGCTCACAAGCCAAGTGCTTCTGCTTCATTGCCCTCACGGCCAAGCTCCTCAGCAATGCCCTCACGACCTAGCTCTTCAATGTCATCATGACAAATTCCTCAAGCAGCTCCAGTTCCTCCAGCTGCAAAATCTTCAGCTGCTCTTCCAATGTCCTCAGCACGTGTGCACTTTGCCTCGTGCCAAAGGACCACTGGCATCTCAATTGCCTCAGGAGCCTCAGCAAGTTCCCCCAGCTCCCCTTCAGTCTTCAACAGGCCCCACTTTGCTCAAGACTAACGCCACTGCTGGACAGGGCACTTGACCAAGTCCTCACAAGAAGCAGGTCGCCTTCCATGTTCCGTCTAGTTAAGACGAGGTTGATGATGAAGAATTGGAAGAAATCATTAGAGACAGACAACAAAGGGCCACTAGAGCCAAAGGCACCAATGTGCCTCTTCTGCTTGATCCCAAGTTGATCCTGGACTTCATTGATCTCTGGCACAAGGACCCAAATACTCCTATGCCTGATTTCAAACTTACACCTGGCCAGAACCACATGCTCACCGCCTTCATAGGCGAAGAAAAATGGAAATTTGAGAAGGCCAGGAAGCTCAAGAAGGCTCAGTACAAGAAAGAGCATTTTTCTGAAGAAAAATGTTGTCAAGATGAAAATTGATGAACTTGTGACCTTGCAAGCTGAGATCAAGGCACTCAGTGATGAATTTGACGTATACCGTGGAGATTGGTTGGGAGCCAAGGTCAGATTCGTCAACATGGCGAAGGGATTCACCTCCAATGTTGCAGCCCCAAGGCAAAATGAATCTCCTCATGCTGAAGAATCTGCTCAACCTACTGAAGAGTATGCCAACACCGCTAATGAAAATTAGGCTGTTGAAGAAAATTAGAGTACCAGGGCTGATGAAGACATTCCAGCTGCTAAAGAAACTGCCAGGGCAACCACTAGTGTTGCCCCTGAAGAACCAGCCAGGCTAGCTGAAGCATCTGCTGCTGAGCCTGAAGACACTGAACAAGCCAGGGCAACTGCATCAGTTGCGCCTAAGGAAAATGAACCAATTTCCTCTGCTCCACCTGCTCCAACTGCAAGTATCAACCTTCCTTCTGCATCGGAAGTGAAGAAAACCAAGGCTGCAGAATGGGCAGCTGTGAAGAAAAGAAAAGCATCTGCTTCCTCAGAGTTTTCTGCTCCCAAGAAGGTGAAGACTTTAACAAGTTCTTATGAAAATCCTATCGATGTTGTTCCTCTTTCAAGCATGCCATCAAAGGAGATTGTCCCCTTTGGTGAAGATGATGAAATTCTCAATGAATCTGATGAAGAAGATCCTTCTTCTACTTCGATAGAGAAGTTGGATGAAGAAATTGAAGTGGATAACATCCCTTCAGCTTCACTTGTATCCTCGCCCATGCCTCAGTTCACTTCTGAAGAGGCAGACGTTGAAGAAATTAATGAAGAAGATGAAGACGTGGACCTTGGGTGCACCACTCCAATTCTGAATGATGAGTACTGGGAAAGTGATACGTCCATTTTGCATCATGCTTTTATCTCGATATTTATTGCATTATGGGTTGTTATTACACATTATGTCACAATACTTATGCCTATTCTCTCCTATTTTACAAGGTTTACATGAAGAGGGGGAATGCCGGCAGCTGGAATTCTGGGCTGGAAAAGGAGCAAATATTAGAGACCTATTCTGCACAACTCCAAAAGTCCTGAAACTTCACGGGAGCACGTTTCAGAATATATAAAAAATATTGGGAGAAGGAAGTACCAGAGGGGGGCCACTCACCATCCACGAGGGTGGGGGGGCGCCGAACCTGCTGGGCATGCCCCCTGCCTCTTGGGCCCTCTGGCAGCCCTTTGATGCCCATCTTCTGCTATATGAGGTCTTTCGTCTAGGAAAACATCATAAGCAAGCTTACGGGACGAAACTCCGCCGCCACGAGGTGGAACCTTGGCGGAACCAATCTAGGGCTCTGGCGGAGCTGTTCTGCATGGGAAACTTCCCTTCGAGAGGGGGAAATCATCACCATCGGCATCACCATCGATCCTCTCATATGGAGGGGGTCAATCTCCATCAGCATCTTCACCAACACCATCTCATCTCAATCCCTAGTTCATCTCTTGTATCCAATCTTTGTCTCAAAAACTCAGATTGGTACCTATGGGTTGCTAGTAGTGTTGATTACTCCTTGTAGTTGATGCTAGTTGGTTTATTCGGTGGAAGATCATATGTTCAGATCCTTTATGCATATTAATACCCCTCTAATTATGAACATGAATATGCTTTGTGAGTAGTTACGTTTGTTCCTGAGGACATGGGAGAAGTCTTGCTATAAGTAGTCATGTGAATTTGGTATCCATTCGATATTTTGATGACATGTATGTTGTCTCTCCTCTAGTGGTGTCATGTGAACATTGACTACATGACACTTCTCCATTCTTTGGGCCTAGAGTAAGGCATTGGGCAGTAATAAGTAGATGATGGGTTGCTAGAGTGATAGAAGCTTAAACCCTAGTTTATGAGTTGCTTTGTAAGGGGCTGATTTGGATCCATATGTTTCATGCTATGGTTAGGTTTACCTTAATACTTCTTTCGTAGTTGCATATGCTTGCAAGAGGGGTTAATCATAAGTGGGATGCTTGTCCAAGGAAGGACAGTACCCAAGCACTGGTCCACCCACATATCAAATTATCAAAGTACCAAATGTTAATCATATGAATGTGATGAAAACTAGCTTGACAATAATTCCCATGTGTCCTCGGGAGCGCTTTCCTTTATATAAGTGTTTGTCCAGGCTTGTCCTTTGCTACAAAAAGGATTGAGCCATCTTTCTGCACCTTATTTACTTTTATTACTTGTTACCTGTTACAAATTACCTTATCACAAAACTATGTGTTATCGATAATTTCAGTGCTTGCAGAGAATACCTTACTGAAAACTGCTTATCATTTCCTTCTGCTCCTCGTTAGGTTCGACACTCTTACTTATCGAAAGTACTACGATAGATCCTCTATAGTTGTGGGTCATAAAGACTCTTTTCTGGTGCCATTGCCGGGGAGTGAAGCACCTTTGGTAGGTGTAATTTGGTAAGGAAAAATTTATATAGTGTGCTTAAATTTGCTATCACTTGTTACTATGGAACATAATCCTTTGAGGGGCTTGTTTGGGGTATCTTCACCCCGACCATTAGAGAAAAGAGTTTCTCCTCAACCTACTGAACCTACTGAAAATGTTTACTTTGTAATTCCTTTGGGTATGGTCGAGAAACGGCTAGCTAATCCTTTCACAGGTGATGGAAAATTACATCCCGATTTGCACCTAATCTATGGGGATGAAGTTTGTGGATTATTTAAGCTTGCAGGTATGCCCGAGGATGTTATCAAGAAGAAGGTCTTCCCTTTATCTTTGAAGGGAAAGGCATTGACACGGTTTAGTCTATGTGATGATATGGGATCATGGAACTACAACCGATTCAAATTGGAATTTCATCAGAAGTTTTATCCTATGCATCTTGTTCATCGTGATCGTAATTATATATATAATTTTTGGCCTCGTGAACGAGAAAGCATCGCTCAAGCTTGGGGGAGGCTTAAGTCAATGTTATATCCATCCCCCCAAACATGAGCTCTCAAGAGAAATTATTATTCAAAAAATTTATGCTCGGCTTTCTCTCGATAATCGCTCCATGCTCGATACTTCTTGTACTGGCTCTTTTATGATGAAGACTATTGAATTCAAATGGAATCTATTGGAAAGAATTAAACACAACTCTGAAGATTGGGATCTCGACGAAGGTAAGGAGTCAGGTATAACACCAAAGTTTGATTGTGTTAAATCTTTTATGGAGACCGAGGCTTTCCATGAATTTAGCACTAAATATGGACTTGACTCTGAGATAGTAGCTTCTTTCTGTGAATCCTTTGCTACTCATGTTGATCTCCCTAAGGAGAAGTGGTTTAAATATAATCCTCCCGTTGAAGTAAAAGTAGTTGCACCTATTAAAGTTGAAGAAAAGACTATCCCTTATAATGATCATGTTGTTCCTACTGCTTATATTGAGAAACCACCTTTCCCTGTTAGAATAAAGGGACAATTGCATTTTTACCCCTAGTTGGTTCCTACCCACGGGTTTTGCCCTTACTTTTCGAGCTTGCTTAGTTTTGCCCTTACTTTTTCAGTCGAGGTCCCTCGAATGCCCTTTGACCGTTTGACAAAAACTTTGAAAATTCATAATTAATTCATATGAACTCAGAAAAATGCAAATAAGATATCAAAATGTTCAGATAAACATTACCTTTATGTGCATATCATTTGCATTCACGACAAAAGCACCCTTTAAACTACCTGAGGTAATTAACGTTATTAACATTATTAAAAAATAAAAGGTATAAACGATATTTTTTCATGAATAAAATTACATGCAAATGTAGGTGATGTTTTCCGAACATCCAGTTATCTTATTTGCATTTTTCTGAGTTCGTATCATCTTGTTATGAATGTTCTAACGACTTTGACCATTATTTGGAAACTTCATAACAAATTGATACGAACTCAGCAAAATGCAAATAAGATATTAGGATGTTCAGGAAACATCACCTACATTTGCATGTAATTTTTATTCATGAAAAATATTGTTTATACCTTTTTATTTTTAATAATGTTAATAACATTATTTACCTTAGGTAGTTTAAAGGGTGATTTTGTCCTGAATGCAAATGATATGCACATATAGGTAATGTTTGTCTGAACATTTTGATATCTTATTTGCATTTTTCTGAGTTATTATGAATTAGTTATGATTCAAAGTTTTGGTTAAACGGTCAAAGGGCATTCGAGGGACCTCAATGGAAAAAGTAAGGGCAAAACTGAGCAAGCTCGAAAGTAAGGGCAAAACTCGTGGGTAGGAACCAACTAGGGGCAAAAATGCAATTGTCCCAATAAAGGATCATGCTAAAGCTTCAACTGTAGTTCGTAAGAGTAACACTAGAACACCTACTCCCTTTGAGAAAATTAAAGTTGAACCTAGTGTTGCTATGGTTAAATATCTTTTGGCTGATAATATTGATGGGCATGTTATTTACTTTTGTGATGAAGCTGCTAGAATTGCTAGGCCCGATACTAAAAATAAACATAGACCTGTTGTAGGCATGCCTGTTATTTCTGTTAAAATAGGAGATCATTTCTATCATGACTTATGTGATATGGGTGCTAGTGCATTCCTTATATAAATAAATTATGCATGATATTGCACCTGCTGAGATAGAGGAAATTGATGTCACAATCAAGCTTGCCAATAGAGACACTATTTCACCAGTTGGGATTGTTAGAGATGTTGAAGTCTTGTGTGGGAAATTTAAATATCCTGCTGATTTTCTTGTTCTTGGTTCCCCACAAGATAAATTTTGTCCCATTATATTTGGTTGACCCTTCTTGAGTACTGTTAATGCTAGGATCGATTGCAAAAAGGATGTTGTTACTATTGGTTTGGGGATATGTCTCATGAGTTTAATTTTGCTAAATTTCATAGACAACCCCATGATAAAAGAATTGCCTAGTAAAGATGAAATTATTGGTCTTGCTTCTATTGCCGTGCCTCCTAATGATCCTTTAGAACAATATTTGCTCAACCATGAAAATGATATGTTTATGAATGAAAGAAAGGAAATAGACGAAGTATTCTTTAAACAGGGACCTATTTTGAAACACAACTTGCCTATGGAAATTCTAGGGGATCCTCCTCCACCCAAGGGTGATCCCGTGTTTGAGCTTAAACCTTTACCTGATACTCTTAAATATGCTTACCTTGATGAGAAAGAGACATATCCTATTATTATTAGTGCTAACCTTTCAGAGCATGAAGAAAATAAATTATTGAAAACTCTGAAGAAGAACCGTGCTGCTATTGGATATACTCTTGATGATCTTAAGGGCATTATTCCCACTCTATGCCAGCACAAAATAAAATTGGAGAAATACGCGAAAGCGGTTGTTGATCACCAACGAAGGTTAAATACTAAGATGAAAGAAGTGGTAAGAAAAGAAATACTAAAGCTTGTGGAGGAAGGTATAATTTATCCCATTGCTGATAGTCAGTGGGTAAGTCCTATCCATTGTGTCCCTAAGAAGGGAGGTATTACTGTTGTTCCTAATGATAAAGATGAATTGATCCCACAAAGAATTGTCACGAGTTATCGAATGGTAATTGATTTTCGCAAATTAAATAAAGCTACTAAAAAGGATCATTACCCTTTACCTTTTATTGATCAAATGCTAGAAATATTATCCAAACATACACATTTTTGCTTTCTAGAAGGTTATTCTGGTTTCTCTCAAATACCTGTGTCAAAAGAGGATCAAGAAAAGACAACTATCACTTACCCTTTCGGTTCCTTTGCTTATAGACGTATGCCTTTTGGTTTATGTAATGCACCTGCTACCTTTCAAAGATGTATGACTGCTATATTCTCTGACTTTTGTGAAAAGATTGTTCATGTTTTCATGGATGATTTTTTTGTATATGGAACTTCTTTTGATGATTGCTTAAGCAACCTTGATCGAGTTTTGCAGAGATGTGAAGAAACTAATCTCGTGTTGAATTGGGAGAAGTGCCACTTTATGGTTAATGAAGGTATTGTCTTGGGGCATAAAATTTCTAAAAGAGGTATTGAAGTTGATAAAGCTAAGGTTGATGCTATTGAAAATATGTCGTGTCCTAAGGACATTAAAGGTATAAGAAGTTTCCTTCGTCGTGCCAGTTTTTATAGGAGGTTCATTAAGGACTTCTCTAAAATTTCCAGGCCTCTGACTAATCTCTTACAAAAAGATGTTCCTTTTGTCTTTGATGAGGATTGTGTAGAAGCATTTGAAGTACTTAAGAAAGATTTGATTTCTACACCTATTGTTCAGGCACCTGATTGGAATTTACCATTTGAAATTATGTGTAATGCTAGTGATTATGCCGTAGGAGCTGTTTTAGGACAAAGGGTTGATAAAAAATTAAATGTTATCCAATATGCTAGTAAACATCTAGATAGTGCCCAAATAAATTATGTTACTACTGAAATGGAATTTTTAGCAGTTGTATTTGCTTGTGATAAGTTCAGACCTTATATAGTTGATTCTAAAGTAACTGTTGACACTGATCATGCTGCTATTAAATATCTTATGGAAAATAAAGATGCTAAACCTAGACTTATTAGTTGGGTTCTCTTGCTACAAGAATTTGATTTGCATATTATTAATGGAGAGGGAGCTAAGAACCCCGTTTTAGACAACTTGTCTAGGTTAGTAGGTTAGAGAATGTTCTTGATGACCCACAACCAATTGATGATAGCTTTCCTGATGAACAATTAGCTGTCATAAATGCCTCTCGTACTGCTCCATGGTATGCTGATTATGCTAATTATATTGTTGCTAAATTTATACCACCTAGTTTCACATACCAACAAAATAAAAAGTTTTTCTATGATTTAAGACATTACTTCTGGGATGACCCACACCTTTATAAAGAAGGGATGGTGTTATTAGACATTGTGTACCTGAGCAAGAACAGGAACAGATCCTACACAAGTGTCACTCTGAGGCTTATGGAGTACACCATGCTGGAGATAGAATTGCACATAAGGTATTGCAATCCGGTTTTTATTGGCCTACTCTCTTCAAGGATGCCCGTAAGTTTGCTTTGTCTTGTGATGAATGTCAAAGAATTGGTAATATTAGTAGAGGTCAAGAAATGCCTATGAATTATTTACTTGTTATTGAACCATTTGATGTTTGGGGCTTTGATTATATGGGACCATTTCCTACCTCTAATTGGTATACTCATATTTTAGTTGTTGTTGATTACGTTACTAAGTGGGCAGAAGCTATTCCAACTAGTAGTGCTGATCATAACACCTCTATTAAGATGCTTAAAGAAGTTATTTTTCCAAGGTTAGGAGTCCCTAGATATTTAGTGACTGATGGTGGTTCACATTTTCTTCATGGTGCTTTTCATAAGATGCTTGCTAAGTATGATGTTAATCATAGAATTGCATCTCCATATCATCCACAGTCTAGTGGTCAAGTAGAACTGAGCAATAAAGAGCTTAAATTAATTTTGCAAAAGACTGTTAATAGATCTAGAAAGAATTGGTCCAAGAAACTTGATGATGCATTATGGGCTTATCGAACTACATATAAAAATCTTATGGGTATGTCTCCGTATAAGATGGTTTATGGAAAAGCATGTCACTTACCTCTCGAACTGGAACATAAGGCATATTGGGCCATTAAAGAGCTCAATTATGATTTCAAACTTGCCGGTGAGAAGAGGCTTTTTGACATTAGCTCACTTGATGAATGGAGAACCCAGGCTTATGAGAATGCCAAACTGTTTAAAGAAAAAGTTAAAAGATGGCTTGACAAAATGATACAAAAACGTGAGTTTAATGTAGGTGATTATGTAATGTTATACAACTCCTGTTTAAGTTTTTTTGCAGGAAAAACCCTCTCTAAATGGGAAGGTTCCTACGTCATCGAGGAGGTCTATTGTTCCGGTGCCATAAAAATCAACAACTTCTAAGGCACAAATCCGAGGGTGGTGAATGGTCAAAGAATCAAACATTATATCTCAGGTAATCCCATATATGTTGAAACTGATGTTAGTGAAACCGTAACCCTGGAGGAATACATAAGAGACACTTTGCAGAACATTTCAGACTCCGAAAAGAAATAGGTATGTGGTACGGTAAGTAAACCGACTCCAAAACAGTTCCAATATCATTTTTTTCTCCATTTTGGAATATTTAAGAAAATAGGAAAATAAGAAGTAGCCCGAGAAGGACACGAGGCATCCACGAGGGTGGAGGGCACGCCTCCCTGCCTCGTGGGCACCTCGTGTGCTCTCCGGACTCCGTTTTCTTGCATGATACTTCTTTTGTTCGGTAAAAATTCATTATATAATCTCCCGAAGTATTTGACCATCGTACCACACAAACATCCTCTGTTTTTGTTTCGAGCTATTTCTGATGCAGATTAGAGCAATATGTCATCCCATGATTCAGAGGGAGAAAGCTATGTGGCTGATTACCTTGCAGATCATAAGGTCTACGCGGACTTGGAGCATTGTGGTTGGACCACGGAGGAAGAAGAAGACTATGAGCCTAGGGGAAAGGAGGAGACGAGCTCAGATGAAGATGAAGTCCCATTACCTCAACCTGGGGACATGCATGTGGAGTTCAAAAGGTTAAGCCTCCCTGATAGAGCAAAGAAACCTAAGATCGAGTTTATCCCATTTTGCCTCTTGCAGGAAAACAAACAGGAACTATGCAAAAATATATTAAGCCTTGAACAGTAGATCGATGACCTAAGGGAGAAAAATTATATCCTCAAGCGCAAATTAAGGAAGAAGCACACGCCATCAACAACTCCATCATCACCACCATCGAAGAAAGAGAAATAAGCACAAGGGTATGGGAACTCCCCTTGGCAACTGCCAAGCTTGGGAGAGTGCCCCAGTATCGTATCACCATCGCACTTTTATCTTTACCGTTTTTCTTAGTTCGATCCTTTTGGTAATATCTTGATATAGTAGAATAAAGTTTTAGTATGATCTAGTTCTGAGTTTTTCTTTATGATCCTTCTTTGTAATCGAGTCCGTGAGCTATATATAATAAAGATTAGTGTTGAGTCAAGGGCTTTGCCATCTTGCTATGATCTTGAGGGAATAAAATAAAAGAGAAGAGAAAGAATAAAAAAGAAATAAAGAGATCATATGGATCTTATGGAGAGTAATGACTTCACATATAAAAAGTATAATGAATAAAAGTTGTTGAGAGTTGACAAACATAGTTTTGGTCATCATTGCAATTAATAGGAAGTAATAAAGAAAGAGAGCATTTCACATATAAATATACTATCTTGGACATCTTTTATGATTGTGAGCACTCCTTAAAAAATGACATGCTAAAGAGTTGATGTTGGACAAGGAAGACAACGTAATGGGTTATGTTTTCTTACATCCGAAATAAATTATATTGTCATGGATCATCCAACATGTTGACCTTGCCTTTCCCCCTCATGCTAGCTGATACGTCTCCAACATATCTATAATTTTTTATTGTTTCATGCTATTATATTATCTGTTTTGGATGTTTATGGGCTTTATTATACACTTTTATATTATTTTTGGGACTAACCTATTAACAGGAGGCCCAGCCCAAATTGTTGTTTTCTTGCCTATTTCAGTGTTTCGAAGAAAAGGAATATCAAACGGAGTCCAAACGGAATGAAACCTTCGAGAGAGTTATTTTTGGAACGGAAGCAATCTAGGAGACTTGGAGTAGACGTCAGGGAAGCTTCAAGCTGGCCATGAGGCAGGGAGGCGCACCTACCCCCTGGGTGCGCCCCCACCCTCGTGGGCCCCTCATCGCTCCCCTGACCGACTTCTTTCGCCTATATATGTCCATATACCCTAAAAACATCGGGGAGCACAAAGATCAGGAGTTCCGCTCCAGAAGCCTCCGTAGCCACAAAAAACCAATCTAGACCCGTTCTGGCACCCTACCAGAGGGGGAATCCCTCTCCGGTGGCTATCTTCATCATCCCGGTGCTCTCCTTGATGAGGAGGGAGTAGTTCACCCTCGGGGCTGAGGGTATGTGCCAGTAGCTATGTGTTTGATCTCTCTCTCTCTCTCTCGTGTGCTTGAGGTGATACGAACTTGATGTATCGCGAGCTTTGCTACTATAGTTGGATCTTATGATGTTTCTCCCCCTCTACCCTCTTGTGATGAATTGAGTTTTCCCTTTGAAGTTATCTTATTGGATTGAGTCTTTAAGGATTTCAGAACACTTGATGTATGTCTTGCATGTGCTTATCTATGGTGACAATGGGATATCACGTGATCCACTTGATGTATGTTTTGGTGATCAACTTGCGAGTTCCGTGAACTTATGCATAGGGGTTGGCACACGTTTTCTTCTTGACTCTCTGGTAGAAACTTTGGGGCACTCTTTGAAGTTCTTTGTGTTGGTTGAATAGATGAATCTGAGATTGTGTGATGCATATCATATAATCATACCCACGGATACTTGAGGTGACATTGGAGTATCTACGTGACATTTGGGTTTTGGTTGATTTGTGTCTTAAGGTGTTATTCTAGTACGAACTCTATGATAGATTGAACGGAAAGAATAACTTCATGTTATTTTACTATGGACTCTTGAATAGATCGACCAGAAAGGATAACTTTGACGTGGTTTCGTACCCTACCATAATCTCTTCATTTGTTCTCTGCTATTAGTGACTTTGGAGTGACTCTTTGTTGCATGTCGACGGATAGTTATATGATCCAACTATGTTATTATTGTTGAGAGAACTTGCACTAGCTAAAGTATGAACCCTAGGCCTTGTTTCAACGCATTGCAATACCGTTTGTGCTCACTTTTATCATTAGTTACCTTGCTCTTTTTATATTTTCAGATTACAAAAACCATTATCTACTATCCATATTGCACTTGTATCACCATCTCTTCACCGAACTAGTGCACCTATACAATTTACTATTGTATTGGGTGTGTTAGGTACACAAGAGACTCTTTGTTATTTGGTTGCAGGGTTGCTTGAGAGAGACCATCTTCATCCTATGCCTCCCACGGATTGATAAACCTTAGGTCATCCAATTCACTACAAGGAAACCCGCTATAAAGCAACAAAAATTCTACAACGTTTTGAGTATATGTTGTAAAATTCAGAATAGATACACATATATGGGTTGTTGTATATGCGCTGCAGATATGCAGCTCATGACCCTATCATGATTATAAAAAAAAGTGGAAAGGAGAGGGAGACGCGTGAGAAACAGAGCCCACAACTCCCTCGTCTCTACCAAATCGCCGCCACCAATGCCTCGTATCCCTCCTCCGACCCGCCTCGTCTCCCTTGCACCGACCCTCCCCCTCCCCTCATCCCACCGCACAGCTCCGGAGGCTGCCAGATCCGCCACATCCTCACCCAACCGTCCCTCTCGCGTCCCATCCCGGTCTCTTCACGTGGCTCCTTGTTGCGCTACCTGCGGCGGCTGCATCAGGTGATGTCCGGCGAATCCCGCCAACGCCAAGCACAACCCGAGGTCCCTTTGCTCTGTGGAGCCTTCCCATCCAGCTAGATCGAGTGCTTGCTGCAACCAAAGCCCACCCATGACCCATCCCCCATGCCTAGGGTTTCGGGCGTCGGATCCGGTGTCAGTGGCCATGTCGTCCTCGTCTCCTCCGGTGAGTGCATCCCTTCCCCTGGCTTCATCCTCTCTCTCTCTCCCTTCTCTAACCTCTGCTCTTCACTTCTCATGTAGACGTGCGGGGAGGAACGGGCAGTGGACAACCTTGCTGCGGCTCGGGTGAAGCAGCCACGAGCTTCCTCCTCCTCCGGCTTCAGGTGAGTTGGTCCACTCCTCCCTCTGCTCTGGTTGGTGGCACAACAGGAGACATTGTTGTTCTGGTGTTGTTAGGATTTTCTACTGTTTGGGATCAAGTGCCTACTGGTTGAGGTCAATTTGATTTTGTTTTGCTACTAAAGTGTCAAAGCAGAGGACGACCACATGCTCGACTGAGTCACGATGTGTTGAGGTTGGGAAGGTCGGCATGGCCTTCAACCATGGCAAAAACACCTACTATGTTGCTGCCTTGCAAGCATTAGTGGCTAGAAATCAACTCCTAGCTGCATATTCTTTCTAGGGTAACATCATTGTAGGGAGGGATTCTGAAGCCCATATATGCAGTAACCAGTGTGTTTGAGGCAATTAGTACAAAAAACACCTAGGCATGGTTAAAATTCAGGTGGGGGTACAAGTAATTAATACAGTATATATCTCCAAGGCCCTAATTATTTTCTTTTCCAATCTTTAGTATTCTCCTGTTTCAGGTTTTGACCATGGCCAACATATATTGTTGTAGGCTAATTACTAAATCAATCTAACGATGGTTCATGTGGCAGTGGAGGTGTACCAACGGTAGTTTGAAGCAGATTAGGCGGCCACGGGCATCTTCGGCGGCGAGGCCGTCCAGTGAAGGAAATGGTAGTGTGGTGATTTGTGTTATATTCTCCATCCTTTAAGCTCATAACAGAAGAAAGAACTATACAATCACTATTGTTTTATTAAGAAAAAAACCTATCATGTACGCATGTTTTGATGAGTACTCCTCTTGACTCAATTGTGTTGTAGGGAGTGAAAGCATCCAATTGCGGTGGTCTGCAGCTCTGGTCGCCTCCAGCAGCACCACATAATCAAAGTTCCAAACAGTTGTGTTGGACTGCTGCCTCCAGCAAACCATAACATAATCATTGGATGTGCTTCTTATGTAGAAGATTTGAGTGATCTATGTGTTTATTTCAGAAAACATTTTCTTAATGAAGATTTATATTATATAGATATTCTTGTACATTAGCTTTAGTTTTTTTGCTAACTAGAAAGTGGTTTCCTTTTTTACACCAACTCACTAAAGCATTGGGTTCATTTGGGGTTCCTAGATAGCTAATTTTAGGAGCACACAAGATTTAGTCTCCTGCTATGTAATTAAAGGAAATCATGATATTGACTAATATCCTCTGTATATTTACTAACCCTGGATCAGATACATTTAAATTTAAATTATAATTTGGAAAGCTTATTTGTAGGAATGATACATAGTATGTATAAATGCATTTATGAAAATAAATTTATTTCAGCCACATGTAAGACAACACAGTATCACATGTAATATTTCTCAATTAGTTAAAAGTATGCTTCTTTTAAAACTGGTGGTTTTATTTTTTATTACATAAAAATGTTATAGTTATACATGGCAAACTAAAATTGTTGTGCAGACACACTGGTTGATGACTAGTCTAACTAACTCAGGGATAAAATCGTTGAGTAAGATGTAAAAGTTGCCAAGATAGTAACTAGGGCACATAGAACGGGACGAATATAGATTCTCTTATTTTATTAAGTAGAATGGAACTTGGTGAAGCTTTACTTGTGTTGCGCTGTTCTAGAGATGCATAAGACACCTGTAACCTTTTTCCCTTGGCATTGCAGCTGCATGCACCAACTTGATGTAGGGCGACACCATGGAAGGTATACACTCTCCCTCTCCCTACTGTACTACCGCTCGTTGTGTCCATGACCATTGAGCCATGCTAGGTTATATCTGTCCATATAATTTTATTGAGCCATATTGTTCTGCAGGCTATGTCGTATATTATGGCGTCTGGATTAGTCATCAATGATCACTAACACTCATGCTAGTATATTTCCAGAATCATAACAAGGACGTAGTTCTTGCTACAGTTCTCAGTTATGATCCCAAATTTAAACTTAATGGTGCTGAAATTAAAATGCATTTTGGGCAGTGTAATACAAAACTTGCGAAAACTGAAGATTTGGTACAGATGCGCAAAAACTGCAATACTAATGGTAATGCAGAAAAAAAATATTGCATGGCCCTCAACGTTTGTACGTGTCTAATATCCTGCCTTTATCACTACTTGCATCATGTCAATGCATTATGTGTTAATAATTCATTTTGTTATTTTTGTTGTAGATTGAAAAGATATATGGATGATTATATGGGTGCATAACAAGTATACTGCAATGATGATGATGATGATGACGACGATGATATTGTGGTTCATGATGATGATGATGATGATGATGATGGATGCTTTCAATTTAGTTAAGTTGTGGGATGTTCCTGTTGGATGATGTTCCTTAGTTAGTTTTAGTCAAGTTGTAGGGATATTGATGGATGATTTTAGTTTAGATTTTGCTGTCAAGAAAATTTTAGATTGTGCATCACATTTGGGTGATGTTCCTCCTGTAATATCCATTATTGTAATCCAACAGTTTTATCTGATATATGATTTCTTCCTCTTGTGAGTATATTCTCTTTTTTTCCTCACTTGATACACATAATTATCATCATTATGTGGAGCATTAATTTAATTGTTGACATTATACAATATTATTCATATTACATATGCACCAACATCTGAAGCCTTCCAAATTCTCTATTGCGTATCAATCAGATTTGGATTCATGTACATTAAGCATCAACGTATATAAGTGTTGTAAAAATAGGTTTTATGTGTTGTACTCTTGCAACAGTCGCTTTTACCAACAATAGTACAAGCGTTGCATTATGCACTAGCAACACCGGATAAGGCTACGCATCCCAATCCGTTGGTAAAGACTCTCGCAACGCATATATGGACTTTTAGATACGGAAAAAAGCGTTGCTATATGAGGGGTCATGTTGTAGTGATTGAGGGAAATTTGCTACTGTCCTACAAACCTCTGCACTTGGAGGCCCAAGAACGTCTATAATAAGAAGGTTGTGTAGTAGACATCAAGCACTTTTTTGGCGCCGTTGCCGGAGAGGTGAGTGCTTGAAGGTATATCTTTAGATCTTGCAATCGAATCTTTTAGTTTCTTGTTTTATCACTAGTTTAAGTTTATAAAAGAAAAATACAAAAAAATGGAATTGAGTTTTCCTGATACGCTGCATCTTTTTAATATATTTCGTGAGAATGATGGAAAGGAAAATTGTGCTCAAATGCTAGAAGAAGAAGTCTGTCAGATTTCGGGTTCTGGCAGACCCTTGAGGTTCGAACACTGGGGTGCGCGCGGAGATCTCTCCCCTACCAATCTACGTCCAATCTCCTCACGTCATTTGAGCTGGAAACAATGAACAACACAAGGGACACAAGGTTTATACTGGTTCGGGCCACCGTTGTGGTGTAATACCCTACTCCAGTGTGTGGTGTGGTGGAATGCCTCAGGGGCTGATGATGATTAGTACAAGGGAAGAACAGCCTCACGAGAGGTGTTCTTGAGCTGGTGCGATGAACTGCTTGGGTGAGTTCAATCACCTCTCTCTCTCTATCTCTCTTTTTCGGTCCCTCCTTGTCTGTTCTCCATCCCTCTTTCCTTCTGTGGTGGCTAGCCCTATTTATAGAGGCCCTGGGCCTCTCCCCAAATAATGAGCGGGAAGGGCGCCAACAATTGGCCATTTTGAAGCGGAACATCTAGTACAAGTTATCCTGACCAAAGGTGGTCTTCGGCTGCCAAAAGTACTGGTGATGACGCCGTCTTGGGCTCCACGGTGACCTCCGTCCTGCCGCTCTGCTGGTCTTGGTCTCATTGCACCGGAATGGTAACCTTTGCCCGGTGCCTTGTCCTGTGCTTGCCCCCTTTGTACCAAATGGGAAACGAGGACACTGCGCAGGCCGGCGCCCGCCTGGTGCCCGCCTGGTCTCGATCGTCATGGCTTGCATCATGGGCTCCTCGTGAGGTACCCATGCCTTGATCTCTCCGCCTCCTCGCGAGCCTGCCTGATGAGGCTACCTCTGAGGAAGCTTTCGGTTGTCCGCCCCGCGAGGCTTGGCCCCTCGCGAGGGTCTTGAGCTTGAGCTGATAAAGATGGGCCGCGCTGGGCCCCCCACTTGGGCCACGCCGCAGGCAGGCAAGTCTGGGGACCCCCGTTCCCAGAACACCGACAGTAGCCCCCGGCCCCACGGAGCGCTCGGGCTTGGCCTAGCAGGGAAGCGGAGGGGCAAGTGCGAAGCACCGCGGGCCCTAACAGCCTGTGGCCTTGGGCGCCGCGTGGCGACTGATTGGACGTGGGCGTCTACGCTTCCCCACGACACCTTGTTATGCGCCCGGCTAAGCGGACCCGTAGTAGCACAAAGTTGTTCCTCCTTTCCGCTGCTCGCCCGCCTCCTACCTTTCCTTCTTCTTTGAGCTCCAGCCTCCGCCGCCAATCCGGCTCGAGTTCTCCTCTCTTCAATGCCATGGTGCCGATGAAGAAAGGAAGGGGAAAGAAGCTCGCACCTTTGCCCCGCACATCTCCGGCGGTGGTCCCCGCCGTTGCTCGGTCGATCATGCTCAATCTAGAAGCTTTGAACAAGGTCCGCTCCGCCCTTGCCACGATCTTCAATGAGTGTGCCAAGACCACAGTCTAGCCTGCATCCCATGCCTCCCTTGATAGGATCATCATGGAGGTCGGATCCTTCACCGATGCCCTATGGGCGGGTCTGGTTCCCCCCTTTTCCGCCTTCTTCAATGCGGTGCTCTCCCATTATCAGATTCGTATGATGCACCTCGGGCCGGAGTCCATTACCCGTCTGGCTGTCTTTGCTTTTGTTTGCGAGGCGATGATAGGCATTCCTCCCTCCGTTGCCCTGCTGCGCCACTTCTTTTCCTTGCGCCTGAGTGACCCCACTCAGTGCTCAAGGTACGTGAGCTTCTTCGTCGTGCCAGAGACAGCCGCTTCAGGGATCGACTTCAGCCTTCCTTCTCCTGAGGCCAGGTTCAGAGAGCGGTGGCTGTACGTGGATGTTGGAGTGCCCAATCCTCTGCTCTCGCACCCGACCTCGCCTGCTCTTCCCCACGCGGGTTGGGATCATGAGGTGCTCGCGAGCCCCCGGCTTGCCTTCGTCTGGCGCCACTTCCAGAGTTTGAGGGCACTCAATGTGACAGCACCCAAGGTGGTGAAGGAGTTCCTCCAATGTCGCATTGCTCCTCTCCAGCGCCACTCTCGCAGGATGTGGGACTTCATGGGGCACAAAGACCGCATGCGGCTTCAGGAGGAGGACTTGGCGCCTGAAGCGCTGCAGACAGTGCTCAGGGTCTTGACTGGTGATCCTTCCCTAGACAGCCTTCGAAGTAATGGTGTCCTCTTATATCTTTGCACCAGCAAGGCCGATTTTGTGAGGTAGATGCCCACCTTCGACGAGTGAGGACTGCGCCCTGCTGGCTTCATGGGGCCCCGCGAGAACCAAGCCGTCGTGGTTACTTCCCCTGCCGCCCACAGCAGTCCTTCCTCGGGCGACAGGGCGGGGAGACGAGAACCGGCGAGGGTTGAGGCGCTCGATGTTGAGGTGCCGATGCCGCAAGAAGCCTCGAAGACGGCGTCTCCCGAGGCCCGCCCTGGAGCGGCGACAGGTGCGGAGTCGCGGCCTATGGCTCCTGAGGCCGGGGCTTCCGAGCCCCCGGCCGTTCCTCGCGAGGCGACGCCTAACGGCGCCCCCCAGGCTGACTCTTCCAACGTTGATCATCTTGTCGCTTCTTCCGCACCAGAGGCCGACCCCTACGCCGAGCGCTTAGGTTGGTTCCGCATAGACTTCGAGGCCCTCCGCAAGAGGAAGGAGGCCTTGGGTGGCAACGACCGCCCTTGCCGCTTGTTTAAGCGCAGGAAGTACTTTGCCATGGACGAGTAAGTCTTCTTCTTTCCTTGCTCGTTTACTTTGCTATCCCTGCGTCTGATTGTGGCCCTTTCAGGCCCTGCCCTACGAAGCCCGCCGAGCCAGCCCGGGAGCCATCCCCCCAAGCTTCACCTTCCCCGTTGGCCCTGGGTTCAGCGAGCTCGAGCGGCACCCCTGCTGGCAGACCAGTCGGTGGAGTGGTCCGTTCCCTAGGGCACCTCGAGCCTACGCGCCCACTGTCCTTTCTTCATGAGCCCTCCTGGGGCACATCCGGCTTGGCCCGCGTTCCTCCTCTGATCATAGATGGTGAATGGCTGAAGTCTGTCTTTGGCTCCTCCTCCGCGGGTGGGCCGACGCCAGGCCGGATTCCCAGAGAGGTCCATTCAGCGATGGCTAGGGCGCCAGCCCCCAGCTCTGCGCCGGGAGGGGGCTTGCCGCCTCAGGGCCCTCCGCATGCTCTGGTGGAAGAGGATGATGCGGAAGACGTGCTTAGGCGCGCTCGGGAGCGACGCGCCCTTCGCGCAGAGTTCCTCCAGAGGGCGGCAGATGCGGTGAGCCGGATCAGGGCAGAGCTTGCTATCGAGGATGCACGCCTCGAGGCCGAAAGCTTGCGCCTTGCTGAGGAGATGCGCAAACTAAAGGTAGCCGTCGCCCTCGCGCGTCAGCAACGTGATCTCGAAAACGCGAAGGCTGAAGCGTCACTGGCAGCTTCGCGGGAGGCCTGCTCCCAGGCCGTTGAGGAGGCTCGGGAGGCAGACCGATGGTGCAAGGATGCGGAGGAGCGCGCACGGGAGCTCCAAGCCTGGAGCATCTCCCTGGAGCAGCAAGTGGAACTGCGCCAGGCAGCCCTTGAGTCGATGGGGGTGGCCTCTATTGACCGGGCGAAGCTTCTGAAGCGCGAGGAGGCGCTGACGCTGGAGGCCGCCAAGCGTAACCTTGACCTTGAGCGGTTGGAGACGAGGGAGCGCCTGGTGGCCCGGGCGGAGGATGACGTTGCCGCGCATGAAGCCCGGGCCCAGGAAGAAGTCGATCGCCGCGTGGCGGAAGCTCGCTCGGCCTTCGAGAGCGAATACGAGACGAAGTTGGGGCTGATCAAGGCCGAGGCTGAGAGCAGGACCGCAGCCCTCAGGGCCAAACTGACCGAAGTGACGCGGCGTGCGGACTCCTCCGCAGCCGCCCTCAGCGTGGCGCAGGCGGAGCTATCCTCTTCCCGGGCCGAGCAACTTCTTCTCCAACAGAGGGTTGATGACGCCGAGGCCGTCGCGCAGCGGAATGAGGACGAGATCCATCGGCGGCGGGTTCTGGAGCATGTGCATGCCCCCCATGCTTCAAACGCTCAGAGAGAGGGCCAACACAGCTTTAGGCTATATCTGCGAGGCTGCCGCTAAGGAGCCGCACAAGGTCAACTACGCCGGCAACCTCCAATTTTTCACCGATGTGGTGACGCTTCTGGAGAACCGATCTGAGAGGTCCTGTTGGCTTGTCGAAGAGAGGAGCCGAGCCTTGCTCGGGCATGCCTTCTCCCGCGTCTTCAGCCATCTGCAGGACAGGGACCCCCACTTCGACTTCGACGCTACCATCGCACCCGTGCCCATTGCCATCCGGGGTGACCTAGCACGGTGGGTCGAGGACAACGTGGACACCCTTGTCAGGGCCTTTGCGTCTGATGATGACGGCGTGGTCGTGGCCGCCAATGAAGGCGGCGTTGTGGACAAGCCTGGCGCTGATGGAGATGCTGGCAGTGGCGGCGGGAATGTCGATGACGCCAGTGATGCCTCCGAGGATGCCCAAGAAGACGCGGTGAGTGATATGTCCGACTGACCGCATGTCACTGCTATTTAACCTGCATGAAGAAGGTTCGGGCTTGGCCCTGAAGGATGTAAGAGCATTTTGGGAGGGGAAGCCCCTCATGTAAGGGTTTGCAATTAGTACCCTGGAAAGCATAATGTTGCGTGTGAACTTAGCCACTAGCCCATTGATGGGTCAGCTGACTTGTGTACCTTTCGACCCCGACGAGTCCCGAGCGGGCCTGCGGGGGCCGCTGCACCTCGGGTGTCTTCTGATTAACTTGTCGATTCCGCGACGAAAACCTCCGTAAAGGGTGCGGTAACGGCGGTCCTAGTTGTAAGCGTGCCTGGCCCGGCCCGGCTCATGAGGGGCTCGCGAGGGGGGGGGTGGGCAGCCAATGCTAACGACGCAAAGCCGAAACGAGAATGTGAGAGATTGCTCGAACGAGACTAAACACCCCTTCCCCCAAGCACACGCAAGCAACGAGCTCAAATCCAACTTAAATCCAAATCGAAGAACTTGTCAACAAGGAAAGGCAAAAGCAAAAGGCCGCGTCCGGCACCTAGTCTAGTCTTCGACGTCTTCTCACTAGCGTGGAGCTAAGTGCTGCCATTGGGCATGGGCGGGAGCCCCCGAGGCCCGAGGGAGGCTCTCCGGAGACTCCGGGGCGTGTACAGCCCCGCTCATTATTATGTGAGAGTGTCACGGGTGGCGAGCTTCACAGGCACTGGGCCTTCTTCACAGGTACCGGCCTTGCTTCATATCGCCAGACGAGGGCCCCGCCTTGTGCCACACTCTGCCGCCATCTATGGCAACCGGAAACCAGGACGACGCCAATGAGGCAGAGCGGTCGCCAGCGGTTCCCCCGACGACCACGGGTCCCCTGCCGGAGGCAGGCCCTGGGGCACCTTCCCGGCAGTGGGCCTACCTCCTGAGAACGCCTTGCTCTGACCGTCGCGGGGACGAACCCGCATCTCGGCCCCTCTTCGGCAGCCCCCTGCGCCCTCCTCCTGAGGGGTATGAGGATGCAGAATTGGGGCAGCCACCTGCTGCGGAGACATGTATCTCCTGCGACCCATGGTTAGTATAAGCTTGCTCCTGAGGGATGAGTGGTACCCGATAGTTGCCGCCGCCGGTGCAGTTGTCGAGGCTCTCCTGGGGTTCCCGAAAGAGCTCAGCTTCTGGCGTCTCCTCGCCCCAGCCTGGCCCGAGGAATGAGCCATGATCTTCTTTCAACGCGGACCCCTGATCCACCATGCGGGGCACATAAGCTTCTGGGGCCACCGTCTCGTGCAGCCTGGCTTGGAGCGCCGTCTTGGGGGTGATGGCGTGGCGGTCCGCCGAGGCCGAAGGTCGCGGCATGCACCCATTCGCTGGCCTGAGAAGAGGCCAGAGCGACTTGTCACCCGGTGCCGGCGGGGGTGTTGACGCTGAATGGGCCCTGGAGTCCGCCGGAAGTTGCGTGCGCGCACATGACGCCGCCATACGGCCTGCCTTGGGTCTGGGGTGGCAGCTGGACGCAGAAAGGAGGTGTCCCTGAGGCGGCGGTGTCCAGGAGCTCGGCGACTCGCTCCAGCAATACGTCGCGGCCGCCCTCTAGCAGCTGACACCGTAGCAGCTCTCGGGCCACCGTGAGCGCGGCCCTGGAATTCGCTTGCTCCCGTCGGGTGTAGGGCGCTGTGGCCGCTACGTGGTCTGAGGCCCTTGCTGCAGCCCGCACCTGCCGTGGTGTGAGGGCAGGCGGCGTCTGGCACGTCGGCCACGCCCCGTAGCGCCCTATGGAGCGTGGGCTGCCTGAGGCGCAAGGTTGAGGTCACCCTGGGCTGGTGCCACGGCGTGGGCGGGCCACGCTGCCCAGCGGTCGTCGTTGGCAGCTGGGTCGCTTGACATCTGAACGGCGAGGCGACGGAACACGATGGGGAGGAGGAAGGATTCTGGCATACCCCTAACTGGCGCGCCAAATGTCGGATTTCGGGTTTCGGCAGACCCTTGAGGTTCGAACACTGGGGTGCGCTCGGAGATCTCTCCCCTACCGATCTACGTCCAATCTCCTCACGTGATTTGAGCTGGAAACAACGAATAACACAAGGGACACAAGGTTTATACTGGTTCGGGTCACCATTGTGGTGTAATACCCTACTCCAGTGTGTGGTGTGGTGGATTGCCTCAGGGGCTGATGATGATTAGTACAAGGGAAGAATAGCCTCGCGAGAGGAGTTCTTGAGCTGGTGCAATGAACTGCTTGGGTGAGTTCAATCGCCTCTCTCTCTCTCTATCTCTCTCTTTTTCGGTCCCTCCTTGTCTGTTCTCCGTCCCTCTTTCCTTCTGTGGTGGCTAGCCCTATTTATAGAGGCCCTGGGCCTCTCCCCAAATAATGAGTGGGAAGGGCGCCAACAATTGGCCATTTTGAAGGGGAACATCTAGTACAAGTTATCCTGACCAATGGTGGTCTTTGGCTGCCAAAGGTACTGGTGATGACGCCGTCTTGGGCTCCACGGTGATCTCCATCCTGCCGCTCTGCTGGTCTTGGTCTCGTTGCACCGGAATGGTAACCTTTGCCCGGTGCCTTGGCTTGTGCTTGCCCCCTTTGCACCAAAGGGGAAACAAGGACACTCCGCAGGCCGGTGCCCGCCTGGCGCCCGCCTGGTCTCGATCATCATGGCTTGCGTCACGGGCTCCTCATGAGGTACCCCTGCCTTGATCTCTCTGCCTCCTCGTGAGCCTGCGTGATGAGGCTGCCTCTGAGGAAGCTTCCGGTCGTCCGCCCCGCGAGGCTTGGCCCCTCGCGAGGGTCTTGAGCTTGAGCTAATGAAGATTGGCCACGCTGGGCCCCTCACTTGGGCCACGCCGCAGGCCGCAGGCAGGCAAGTCTGGGGACCCCCGTTCCCAGAACGCCGACAAAGTCTACAAAATGTTTGGCACTAAATCTTTGAATGAGGAGCATGACTGCAATGTTGTTAGTATGAATTCTTTGAATATCCATGATGCTAATGATATGCAAAGCGACAAGCTTGGGGATGCTATGTTTGACGAAGATGATATTTTTAGTCCCCGAAGTTTTGATGGGAATATTTATTATGATGAAAGCATGCCTCCTATTTATGATCATTATATTGATGAAAGTGGTTTCGGAGAGGTCATGACTTTATTTAGTGATGAATCCTCTATTTCGGAAGAGGTTCCAATTGATTATGAGAACAAAGTTGCTATCTATGATGATTATTGTGATGACTTGTATGCTATAAATAATAATTATATCCATGAAACTTGTCGTCATGAATTTAATTTTCAATTGGATTATGCCTCAGATGATAGTTATTTTGTTGAGTTTACTCCCACTACTATTCATGAGAAGAAATTTGCTTATGTGGAGAGTAATAAAAACTCTATGCTTGTGGCTCATGAAAAGAATGCTTTATGTGATAGTTATATTGTTTAATACATGCAGGATGATACTGAAAATTATTATGAGGGAGGAATATATGCTTGTAGGAATTGCAATAATACCAAGTTTCCTCTCTATGTGTTGAAAATCTTGAAGTTATGCTTGTTTTGCCTTCCTATGCTAGTTGATTATTGTTCCCATAAGTTGTTTGCTCATAAAATCCCTATGCATAGGAAGTGGGTTAGACTTAAATGTTCAGTCATATTCTTCATGATGCTCTCCTTATGTTTCAATTCTTATCTTTTATGTGAGCATCATTGAAATCATCATGCCTAGCTAGGGGCGTTAAACGATAGCGCTTGTTGGGAGGCAACCCAATTTTATTTTTGTTCCTTTCTTTTTGCTCCTGTTTAGTAATAGATGATTTATCTAGCTTCTGTTTTGGTTGTGTTTTTTGTGTTTAATTAGTGTTTGTGCCAAGTAGAATCGTTGGGAAGACTTGGGTAGAGTCTTTTTTATCTTGCTGTAAAAAACAGAAACTTTAGTGCTCACGAGAAGTGCTGCCATTTTTTATTGGAGAGTGCTATTTAGTTAATTATTTTTGAAAATGATTAATAGATAAATTCCCCACGTCCAGAAAATTATTTTGGAATTTTTGGGGTCGCATAAGTTTGTGTTAGTTAAAGATTACCACAGATTGTTCTGTTTTTGACAGATTCTGTTTTTCATGTGTTGTTTGCTTATTTTGATGAATCTATGGCTAGTAAAAGAGTTTATAAACCATAGAGAAGTTGTAATATGGTAGGTTTAACACCAATATAAATAAATAATGAGTTCATTATAGTACCTTGAAGTGGTGTTTTGTTTTCTTTCGCTAACGGAGCTCACGAAGATTTTCTTTTAAGTTTTGTGTTGTGAAGTTTTCAAGTTTTGGGTAAAGATTTGATGGATTATGGAACAAGGAGTGGAAAGAGCCTAAGTTTGGGGATGCCCATAGAACCCCATGTTAAATCCAAGGACACCAAAAAGCCTAAGCTTGGGGATGCCCCGAAAGGCATCCCCTCTTTTGTCTTCGTTCATCTCTAACTTTACTTCAAGCTATATTTTTATTCACCACATGATATGTGTTTTTCTTGGAGTGTCATTTTATTTTCTTTTGTTTTGATTTCTGTTTGAATAAATACCAAGATCTGAAATTCTTAAATGTTAGAGAGTCTTCACATAGTTGCATAATTATTCGGCTACTCATGGATCTTCATTTATATCTTTCGGAGTAGTTTATCTTTCGCTCTAGCGCTTCACTAATATCTTTTGAGAGCACGGCAGTGGTTTTATTTTGAAGAAATAGATGGACTCTCATGCTTCACTTATATCATTTTGAGAGTCTTTAGAATAGCAAGGTAATTTTCTTTTAGGCATAATAAAAACTTTCGTGCATTGAATACTATGAGAAGTTTGATACTTGATAATTGTTTTGAGATATGGAGATGGTGATATTAGAGTCATGCTAGTTGAGTAGTTGTGAATTTGAGAGATACTTGTGTTAAAGTTTGTGATTCCCGTAGCATGCACGTATGGTGAACCGTTATGTGATGAAGTCGGAGCATGATTTATTTATTGATTGTCTTTCTTATGAGTGGTGGTCGGGGACGAGTGATGGGCTTTTCCTACCAATCTATCCCCCTAGGAGCATGCGTGTAATACTTTGTTTCGATAACTAATAGATTTTTGCAATAAGTATGTGAGTTCTTTATGACTAATGTTGAGTCCATGGATTATACTCGCTCTCACCCTTCCACCATTGCTAGCCTCTCTAGTATCGCGCAACTTTCGCCGGTACCATAAACCCACCATTTACCTTCCTCAAAACAGCCACCATACCTACCTATTATGGCATTTCCGTAGCCACTCCGAGATATATTGCCATGCATCTTTCCACCGTTCCATTTATCATGAGACGCTTCATCATTGTCATGTTGCTTTGCATGATCATGTAGTTGACATCGTATTTGTGGCAAAGGCACCGTTCATAATTCTTTCATACATGTCACTCATGAGTCATTGCACATCCCGGTACACCACCGGAGGCATTCATATAGAGTCATATTTTGTTCTAATTATCGAGTTGTAATTCTTGAGTTGTAAGTAAGAAGAAGTGTGATGATCATCATTATTAGAGCATTGTCCCAGTGAGGAAAGGATGATAAAGACTATGATTCCCCCACAAGTCAGGATGAGACTCCGGATGAAAAATAAATTTAAAAAAAGAGACAAAAAAGAGGCCAAAAAATAGAAGGCCCAAAAAACAAAAAAAAATGAGAGAAAAAGAGAGAAGGGGCAATGCTACTATCCTTTTACCACACTTGTGCTTCAAAGTAGCACCATGACCTTCATGATAGAGAGTCTCCTATGTTGTCACTTTCATATACTAGTGGGATCTTTCATTATAGAACTTGGCTTGTATATTCCAATGATGGGCTTCCTCAAAATGCCCTAGGTCTTCGTGAGCAAGCGAGTTGGATGCACACCCACTTAGTTTCTTTTTGAGCTTTCATACACTTATAGCTCTAGTGCATCCGTTGCATGGCAATCCCTACTCACTCACATTGATATCTATTGATGGGCATCTCCATAGCCCGTTGATATGCCTAGTTGATGTGAGACTACCTTCTCATTTTTTGTCTTCTCCACAACCACCATTCCATTCCACCTATGGTGATATGTCCATGGATCACGCTCATGTATTGCGTGAAGATTGAAAAAAGTTTGAGAACTTCAGAAGTATGAAACAATTGCTTGGCTTGTCATCAGGGTTGTGCAAGTTTTAAATATTTTCTGTGATGAAGATAGAGCATAGCTAGACTATATGATTTTGTAGGGATAGCTTTCTTTGGCCATGTTATTTTGAGAAGACATGATTACTTTGTTAGTATACTTGAAGTATTATTATTTTTAAGTCAATATTATACTTTTGTCTTGAATCTTTAGGATCTAAATATTCTTGCCACAATAAAGATAATTACATGGATAAATATGTTAGGTAGCATTCCACATATTTTTTTTGTTTTTATCATTTACCTACTCGAGGACGAGCGGGAATTAAGCTTGGGGATGCTGATACCTCTCCAACGTATTTATAATTTTTGATTGTTCCATGCTATTATATTATCTGTTTTGGATGTTTATGGGCTTTATTATACACTTTTATATTATTTTTGGGACTAACCTATTAACCGGAGGCCCAGCCCAAATTGTTGTTTTCTTGCCTATTTCAGTGTTTCGAAGAAAAGGAATATCAAACGGAGTCCAAACGGAATGAAACCTTCGAGAGAGTTATTTTTGGAACGGAAGCAATCTAGGAGACTTGGAGTAGAAGTCAGGGAAGCTTCGAGGTGGCCACGAGGCAGGGAGGCGCACCTGCCCACCTGGGCGTGCCCCCCCACCCTCGTGGGCCCCTCGTGACTCCCCTGACTGACTTCTTTCGCCTATATATGTCCATATACCCTAAAAACACCAGGGAGCACAGTAGATCGGGAGTTCCGCTGTCAGAAGCCTCCGTAGCCACCGAAAACCAATCTAGACCCGTTCCGGCACCTACCGGAGGGGGGAATCCCTCTCCGGTGGCTATCTCCATCATCCCGCGCTCTCCATGACGAGGATGGAGTAGTTCACCCTTGGGGTTGAGGGTATGTACTAGTAGCTATGTGTTTGATCTCTCTCTCTCTCTCTCTCTCTCTCTCTCTCTCTCTCGTGTTCTTGAGGTGATATGATCTTGATGTATCACGAGCTTTACTATTATAGTTGGATCTTACGATGTTTCTCCCCCTCTACTCTCTTGTGATGATTTGAGTTTTCCCTTTGAAGTTATCTTATCGGATTGAGTCTTTAAGGATTTGAGAACACTTGATGTATGTCTTGTATGTGCTTATCTGTGGTGACAATGGGATATCACGTGATCCACTTGATGTATGTTTTGGTGATCAACTTGCGAGTTCCGTGAACTTATTCATAGGGGTTGGCACACGTTTTTGTCTTGACTCTCTGGTAGAAACTTTGGGGCACTCTTGGAAGTTCTTTGTGTTGGTTGAATAGATGAATCTGAGATTGTGTGATGCATATCGTATAATCATACCCACGGATACTTGAGGTGACATTGGAGTATCTAGGTGACATTAGGGTTTTGGTTGATTTGTGTCTTAAGGTGTTATTCTAGTACAAACTCTATGATAGATTGAACAGAAATAATAGCTTCGTGTTATTTTACTATGGACTCTTGAATAGATCGATCAGAAAGGATAACTTTCAGGTGGTTCCGTACCCTACCATAATCTCTTCATTTGTTCTCTGCTATTAGTGACTTTGGAGTGACTCTTTGTTGCATGTTGAGGGATAGTTATATGATCCAATTATGTTATTATTGTTGAGAGAACTTGCACTAGCGAAAGTATGAATCCTAGGCCTTGTTTCAATGCATTGCAATACCGTTTGTGCACACTTTTATCATTAGTTACCTTGCTGTTTTTATATTTTCGGATTACAAAAAACCATTATCTACTATCCATATTGCACTTGTATCACCATCTCTTCGCCGAACTAGTGCACCTATACAATTTACTATTGTATTTGGTGTGTTGGGGACACAAGGGACTCTTTGTTATTTGGTTGCAGGGTTGCTTGAGAGAGACCATCTTCATCCTACACTTCCCACGGATTGATAAACCTTAGGTCATCCAATTGAGGGAAATTTTCTACTGTCCTACAAACCTCTGCACTTTGGAGGCCCAACAACATCTACAAGAAGAAGGTTGTGTAGTAGACATCACTAGCCAAATTCTTTGCACCAAGTAGAGATACTACTTGTGCTTCCAAATATCCTTAAACCCAGTTTTGCCATGAGAGTCCACCATATCTACCTATGGATTGAGTAAGATCCTTCAAGTAAGTTGTCATTGTTGCAAGAAATAAAAATTGCTCTCTAAATATGTATGATTTATTAGTGTGGAGAAAATAAGCTTTATACAATCTTGTGATGTGGAAGAAATAAAAGTGACAGACTGCATAATAAAGGTCCATATCACAAGTGGCAATATAAAGTGATGTTCTTTTGCATTAAGATTTCGTACATCCAACCATAAAAGCACACGACAACCTCTGCTTTCCTCTGCGAAGGGCCTATCTTTTATTCTTGTCTTATACTTCATACAAGAGTCATGGTGATCTTCACATTTCCTTTTCATATTTTATCCTTTGGCAAGCACAATGTGTTGGAAAGATCCTGATATATATATAGCTAGTTGGATGTAAGTTTTCATGAACTAGTATTGTTGACATTACTCTTGAGGTAAAAGGTTGGGAGGCAAAACTATAATCCCCTATCTTTCTCTGTGTCCGACTAAAACTCCATAACCATAAATATTGCGTGAGTGTTAGCAATTGTGAAAGACTAAATGATAGTTGAGTATGTGGACTTGCTGAAAAACTCTTATATTGACTCTTTTCTATGTTATGATAAACTCCAATTGCTTCAATGACTAAGATTATAGTTTGTTAGTTTCCAATGAAGTTTCTGATTCATACTTGAAATTGTGAATGAATTGTTACTTTAGCATAAGAAATCATATGACAATATATATATATACATATATTGATGTTCTAAGAATGATCATGATGCGCTCATGTCCGTATTTTATTTTATCGACACCTCTATCTCTAAACATGTGGTCATATTTTTCGATATCGGTTTTCGCTTGAGGACAAGCGAGGTCTAAGCTTGGGGGAGTTGATAAGTCCATTTGCATCATGCTTTTATATCAATATTTATTGCATTATGGGCTGTTATTAAATATTATGTCACAATACTTATGCATATTCTTTATTATTTTACAAGGTTTACATGAAGAGGGGGAATGCCGCCAGCTGGAATTCTGGGCTGAAAAAGGAGCAAATATTAGAGACCTATTCTGCACAACTCCAAAAGTCCTGAAACTTCACGGGAACACGTTTCAGAATATATATAAAAAATATTGGGCGAAGGAAGTACCAGAGGGGGGCCACCCACCATCCACGAGGGTGGGGGCGCGCCCTACCCCATGGGTGCGCCCCTGCCACGTGGGCCCTCTGGCAGCCCTCTAAGCCCATTTTCTGCTATATGAGGTCTTTCGTCCAGGAAAAAAAATCATAAGCAAGCTTACGGGACGAAACTCTGCTGCCCACGTTATTTAATAGTAGTAGAGAAGTAGAGATGACCTGTCTATTATTTGAGGAATAAAGTCTTATCTCTACTACTATTAAAAAAGCAAACATGAGTTTTCCTATAGACACACCGTGAAGTACACACAGAGAAACCACGAATGTCCGATCTAGCAGGCTAAATCACATCCAACTGCCCACGTTACATCGATGAGTTCAACGGTTGGGATGAAATGTTCTGCCAGCAGACCTACCCTCTCATGTCATGCCAGACAACCCAACCCCCACGATCTCTACATCGCAGGAGCAAATTTCAAGCAGTTTCCTTTTTCTATTGACGGTGATTAACTGATGATCCTGCATGCAAGGAAATCAATTAAAGCCCCTTCAAAAAAATCAATTAAAGCCTTGACGTCAACGGAGATATGCATGCAGCCCTTGAGTCCAAACATTGCGCAGATTTGTTTCTGATCCCGATGCCACTTTCCATCTGGTGTCCTGGGGTGTGGCCGCTCATCGGCAAGCTCCTCGACATCTGCTGCACGGATCCCTAGGATGCCTCGCCGAATGGTACAGCCCGCTAATGACGCGCCGGCTGGGCACGGTCGTTGTCAACGTCGCCTCCTCCGCGGCCACGGCCCGGACTCGACGCCGAACACCATGCGGCTTCACGGGGGCGTGTTGCAGCCGCAGCTGCGGGACGATGTCCTCGGCATGCTCCGCGGCGTCCGGCCTGCCGGTGGAGGCCGGCCATCGTCGGCCACCCGGCGTTCGCATCCATGATGGACCTGCAATGGCGCGTCATGTTGTCGGCCGCCACTGGGGACATGGACGCACACGGCGTGGCCGCCAGCGAACAACGTACGCTACGTGTGTGCCCGTGGTGCGGCGCCCCTGCCAGTTCGAGATCCACACCGGTCTCTTCACCGTCGTCGTCATGCTCCCTGCTGCCAGTCCGCCCTCCTCCACCACTATCTCCTCGGCCAAGGGGCCGCTCCATCCATCGGTGCCTAGAAGGTAGCGACCATGCCATCTTTCTCCCTCTCAATCCTTCTTTGTGTATTTGGATTCTCACTGGGCACAGTCAAGTGGCAATTACAAGCACACAGAAGATGATGTTCTACTTGATGCACTCTGCAAAGAAAAGAAGGTTGATACAGTTCGCAACAAAAAAAAGGCCATTGGCCTGATATATGCACACGACATATGCAGTGATATCGTGGAGAATGTGTTGTTGTGCTGATGTTTTTAGCCACTGTGCATTTTTTAGCTATCGTGCAGAAACTATAATCTACTGTGCAGAATATTTCTTCAGAAAATGTGTTATTGTGCAGAATATTTCTTCAGAGGATGTTTTTTATTGTGCAAAATATATTTCTTCATAGAATGTGTTATTGTGCGGAAACTACATCAAAGTCGGCGGACGAGAAGATCCAGTGAACTCATCACTCATCTACATCGGATTGGGTGATAGTATGATGTATGTTTCCTGATCTGCGTGCTATCTCATTGTATTTCTGTCCAGAAACACATTTTGATACTTTAGAGGCATGTCGTATATCTCCAGCAAGATTCAGGTATTATGGATATTGTACATATTCAAGTCCTTCGAACAGTCTATTGTGTGTTGACGGTCGTATTCATCACTGACAAGATTCCACCCAGCCTCGATGATATGTGTGCTTCGATCTATTTTCATGTTATTTTCTTGGGCGCTTGACAAACACTTCACAAAATAAGTTCCTGTTAACATACACAACTATGTAAGATGCTTTTACCTGTCTGTAATGTACTTGCAGTCTGACGTACATTGCCAATTTGTATTGTTTGTAAGCACAAGCAAAAATTATGTGTATCAATCGTATATTTTTCTGAAGCTACTAAATTTGACATGTACTGAATTTTGCTACAAATATATATATATATATATATATATATATATATATATATATAGGGAAAATCCATCCTACCACCCGGTGGTAGTTACCCCATATGTCTCATATACTACCATGTGGTACTATATATACTACTTTATCATTTTAAATATATTCATATACTATATATAAGATATTTCAAAGCAAGTTACATGAAAAAATTGCATATGAACCCATAGTTTTTGTTATATTTGTGAAATACATACATATTTGTACGTAAAAAAGAGTATACTCAAAACATGGTATATACTACCTAAAAATTAGTATATATACTACCTAATCATTGTTATATACTACATACTACACGTACATACTCTCAATTTTGACAGATACTACATACAACATACAAAATGCAAGTGGTGGTAACTACCACTGCTTGTAGAAAACATTTGTCCTATATATATATATATATTCAAAATTCTATGAGATATATCCCTTCCATTTGTCCCCGACATAGAAACCAAATAGATTTTTTATCTGTAGTGCTTGTGGTTGTAAGCTACCCTGTGTTTCAAGACTACTTTGTTCTTTCTAATAGCTATCCGGATGTTTCTCTTTGTAGGCGACTTATAGTCGATATATGATTATTTTAATGGATATCTGGAGTATCTTGCCAGAGCAAAGGGAGTGTTTTTATTTTAATAGATTTTAAGCCATAAAATTGGATTTGTTCCTGTCAATAGTTATGTCCACATGCATTTCCAAGCATTCACTATATGTTGTTATCAATTGATTCAGTTCTAATGCATTGCTTCCTCACTAAATCTATATTTGTTGTACTTCTTTTCTTATAAACTACTGTTCTCAAGTGGAGACATGATTATAAAGACCATCCCTGTTGTAATCTCAAATGGAATAAACATATGTCTACCTTCTGTTGGTGTACATAGAAATTTGTCTTCTCTTTTATTGGCATACTGTAGAATAGGCTACACCAAATTGTTTTGAATTTTGGTTGTATACATCAACTAGATGATTGTCATATCAATAATTGGCAACGTTGCTTTTATTTTGAAGAGTCAATTCATTTCCAAAGCTTGTGTTCAATGCTCATCTTAGAGTTAAGAAAACGTATTCAGGTTAGTCATGACTCTATTTACTTGATGGTTCTTGACAGTTGATATTACGACCTATCAAATTGATGGTGAAATAGTTCATCAGATTGACATCTTCAGCCATGGTACCAACATTATTCATAATTCTTCTTTTGTTTATGGTTTGAACTATTATTGCTTAGTTTTATTGCAGAGTGGCCATTATTCACCGCAACATGTGGTTGCCTTTATGGATGGGGAAGAATGCAACTCGGCTTGGTACCACACACAACACACAAGGAAGAAGCCGGCGCCGCGGCCGCGGCCTTCATGGCTGCCAGAGTTGATTGGGTGTGTGGAAGGCGAA